>NC_141874.1:669717896-670020926 GCF_056163025.1 Triticum urartu | reverse complement strand
TATATCATGTTCACCGTCCGCACTTGTGGGGGAAAACCCTTATGTCCACTGTTGTTCGGCGGCCGAGGCTCCTCGTCGTCATCGCTATGCAGCCCCTTGTCTTTATTTTCGGCGTTTAACTTGCCTGCCTGCTTGAACACCCAACAATCCCTGTTGGTGTGATTGGCCGGCTTTTCGGGGGTGCCATGTATCTGGCACAAGCGGTCGAGTATTCGGTCCAAACTGGACGGGCCCCTAGGATTCCTTTTGAATGGCTTTTTCCGCTGACCGGATTTAGAGCCTCTGAATCCGGCATTAACTGCCGTATCCTCAGCATTGTCGTCGTTAATGTGGCGCTTCTGCTTGTTGCGATGTGACCTGCCACTACTGTCCCTGGTGTCCGAATTACCAGGGTTCTTGGTCATATTGTTGCTACGAGCAAGCCAGCTGTCTTCTCCCGTGCAAAAGCGGGTCATGAGTGTCGTGAGTGCTGCCATAGATTTCGGCTTTTCCTGTCCAAGGTGCTGGGCCAGCCACTCGTCACGGATATTGTGCTTGAAGGCAGCTAGGGCCTCAGCGTCCGGACAGTTGACTATTTGATTTTTCTTTGTTAGGAACCGTGTCCAGAATTGCCTGGCCGATTCCTCTAGCTGCTGAATTACGTGACTTAGGTCATCGGCGTCTGGGGGTCGCACATAAGTGCCCTGGAAATTGTCGAGGAATGCGGCTTCCAGGTCCTCCCAACAACTGATTGATCCTGTTGGCAAGCTGTTAAGCCAATGCCGAGCTGGTCCTTTAAGCTTGAGTGGGAGGTATTTGATGGCGTGGAAATCATCGCCGCGGGCCATGTGGATATGAAGGAGATAATCCTCGATCCATATCGCAGGATCTGTTGTGCCATCATATGATTCGATGTTTACGGGTTTGAAACCCTCGGGGATTTGATGATCCATTATTTCGTCTGTGAAGCATAGTGGGTGTGCGGCGCCTCTGTACTGGGCCATATCATGACGTAGCTCCAATGAGCTTTGTCTACTGTGTTCGGTCCTGCCAAATTTGTGGCCGGCGTGAAGGTTACCATCGCGAGCCGTGGGGCGCCCCCGCGATCCGTAGATCGATCTTGTTTGCCTTGCCTTGTCCTCCAACATATCTCGTAAGTCTGGCGCATATTCCCGTGCCTTGGTACGGGGTGCGGCTTGAGTGGAGGGCCGAGAGGCCTCTCTGTCGCGGCCACGAGGTGGCCGGTCGGCTGCATCAAGTGCTTCCTCCTCTAATCGGGGTAGCAACCTGCACTTTGGGTAGCTCTTGGAGGGGCGTTCGAGTTTATGCTCTTCGGCTGCAAGGACTTCAGTCCATCTATCGACTAGCAAATCTTGATCAGCTCTAAGCTGTTGCTGTTTTTTCCTAAGGCTTCTTGCCGTGGCCATAAGCCTGCGTTGGAAACGCTCTTGCTCGACGGGATCCTCTGGCACGACAAATTCGTCGTCGTCGAGGCTTGCCTCGTCTTCAGAGGGAGGCATATAATTATCGTCCTCGACCTCTCTGTCTGCCGCTCTCTCATGAGGGCTGGTTTCTCCATCCTCCTGTGCTAAATCTTGCTGGAGGGGGTTTTCTTCGGCACTTTCCGGAGTATTATTATCTCCCGTGCTGGAATCACCGTATTTGTTTTGGCGGGATTTTGAGCAGCGCCGCTGACTCCCTCACACCCAACTATAGCCCATTAGGTCCTTCGAGGCAGGTGGACTCCCGGTGGACCCCCGGAACCCCTTCGGTGGTCCCGGTACAATACCGATAAACCCCGAAACCTTTCCAGTGACTGAAATTGGACTTCCCATATATAAATCTTCACCTCCGGACCATTCCGGAACTCTTCGTGACTTCCTGGATCTCATCCGGGACTCCAAACAACATTTGGTAACCACGTACATCTATTCCCTATAACCCTAGCATCATCGAACCTTAAGTGTGTAGACCCTACGGGTTCGGGAACTATGCAGACATGACCGAGACATCTCTCCGGCCAATAACCAACAGCGGGATCTGGATACCCATGTTGGCTCCCACATGTTCCACGATGATCTCATCGGATGAACCACGATGTCAAGGATTCAATCAATCCCGTATACGATTCCCTTTGTCTACCGATATAGCACTTGCCCGAGATTCGATCGTCAGTATACCGATACCTTGTTCAATCTCGTTACAGCAAGTCTCTTAACTCGTTCCATAACACATCATCCCGTGACCAACCCCTTAGTCACATTGAGCTCATTACGATGATGTCTTACCGAGTGGGCCCAGAGATACCTCTCCGTCATACGGAGTGACAAATCCTAGTCTCGATTCGTGCCAACCCAACAGATACTTTCGGGGATACCCGTAGTGTACCTTTATAGCCACCCAGTTACGTTGTGATGTTTGGCACACCCAAAGTACCCTTACGGTATCCGGGAGTTGCACAATCTCATGGTCTAAGGAAAAGATACTTGACATTAGAAAAGCTTTAGCAGACGAACTACACGATCTTGTGCTATGCTTAGGATTGGGTCTTGTCCATCACATCATTATCCTAATGATGTGATCCCGTTATCAATGACATCCTATGTCCATGGTTAGGAAACCGTAACCATTTATTGATCAACGAGCTAGTCAACTAGAGGCTCACTAGGGACATGTTGTGGTCTATGTATTCACACATGTATTACGATTTCCGGATAACACAATTATAGCATGAATAATAGACAATTATCATGAACAAGGAAATATAATAATAACCATTTTATTATTGCCTCTAGGGCATATTTCCAACACTGGTGGCACTGAAGCTGTAGCTGGTGCAGATGAAGTTGCTCTGGTGTCTGTGACAGGCACTGCAGATCTCTATCCTCTGGGCACTCTAGCAAAAGCATCAGCGGTAGACTTGCCCTTCTTCTCCTGCAGTTCATCCTGAAGTTGCTCAACAACTAACTGGATCTCAGTGACCTTCACATCTGAGTCATAGAACTTCTGCTCCATGATCCTCTCCAAGCTCTCCTGGTTTTGAGTCAGGGTAGCCAATCCCTTATCAATCCTCGGAGTGGAGGCAATCAAGTAGCCAAGCTGATCTTGCTTGCTCTTCAGAAGATACTGAGATGCATCATCAGTGGTTGGCATCTTTGCAGCCTTTTCAGCCCTTGCCTTCTCCCTCTTGGCTTGTGCTTGCACAGAAGATGGTTCATTTTCATCCATGACCACAATGTTGTCCTCAAAGTCTGGGTAGATGGGCATGTGTTCCTTGTCCAGGAGATATGTGCCAGTGCCCATCTTGGAGTTGATTAGCTCCTGGATCTGTGGGGCATAGCCACAACTCCTCTTTTGATCTGCAGCTATTCTCTTAATGGTTTCCACAATTAGGCTCATGACCTTGAACTTTTGAGGCACGTCAAATATGTGAAGCAAGTTAATTGCATGGCCTCTGATCATCTTGTGATCACCTGACTTTGGAAGAAGAGTGTGCCTGAGGATCCAGTTGATCGTTGGCAAATCTAACAAAAGGTAATGTACTGATCCAAACTTGTGTGTCTCAAGAGCAGCATCTGGGATCTCTTTGTACATATGTGCCATGGTGTTGTGATCCTTCTTCTTCTTGGCATAGACATCCAAGTCATCTTCACTCTCCTTAGGAGCATTGATCAATTTTGCCCATTCTTCAACTGTTGACTGATACCTCATACCTTCAGACATCCAGACAATCCTTCCATCTGGGTAGAAATGAGCTATGGAGTAGAACTTCATAATGAGCTCATCATTCCACTTCGTGAGCTTCTGAGCCACAAACTTATCGACTCCACATGCCTTGAAGCTGTCATATACACTAGGGAAGTGATCTTCATTTTCCTCAATGAATTTCCAGTCTACCCATCTCATGTCACACACTATGGGCTTCTTGTCAAGTAAGATAGTCTCATAGAAGTCCTGATGTTCCTTTGTATGGAACCTGTAGTCCACAGCAGTCCTTCTCCTGGTGGCATATGGATCGGACTCTCTCCATAGCCTTAAACCTGAATCCTTCTTGATTTTCATGTTCTGTGCAACTGGGTGAGCATCATTGTGATCTGGAATTTTGGGCTTCAACTTTCTTAAAACGACAGAATCATCTTCTTCTTCAGCAGCTTGAGGCACTGGGGCCTTGTTCTTCTCCTCAGCAGGGATGTTCCTGGTGCTCCTCTTGGGTTGTGGCTTTGGAGCTGGAGCAGCAGTCTTAGGAGCAGTTTTGGGCTTAGATGGAGCAGCTCCTGCCCTTATAGCATCTCCCATAAGCTTTTGAGCTTTGGGTGCTGGTGTTGCATCCTCTTCCTCTTCCTCTTCTTCAGAATTTTTCATAATAGAAGATCTCCCAAGCACTCTGGCAGTGGTCTTCTTGACCCTTTCCTTCCTTTTCTTTTCTGCCACAACCTGCTCTTTGGGTGCAGATCCCAAAGTCTCTTGAGTGGATGTTCTGGCCTTTGACATGGGAACTCTCTCAGCAGGAACCTTTTTCTTCATTCCTGGCTTAGTGGCAGCAGCTGTGCCATATTCCTTTTTCAGGACTTTCCTTTTTGAGGTGGCCTCTTCCTCAACAGCCACATAGTCCTCATCCTCAGAATCTGAGGTTCTCTTCTTCCTGGTCCTGGTGGCTGCCTTAGGCAAGTTGATGGGTGTACTTCTGCTTCCTTCATCAAAGCTGCTAGAGGGACTAGTGCCCTCACTCATGTTCACTTGCTCCTCAGAGTTGTTCTGACTGTCACTCTGATCTGACATGATGCAAACACTGACAGCAGACCCTGTGACTAGATTATAGATGAGGTAGAGTTGAGAAGCATCACAAAGTACAGAGGTTTTTGCAAAAGAATGAGTTAAAAACTTAGTTTTAGTTTTCCGCAGAAAGCATTTCAGATCTATCAATTTGCATACTCGGTGATACCGAAGCAGCTTTTGGAACCTAAACTAGTGAACTCAGTCAGACCGAGTCACAGTTCGATGGCACCGAGACTGCTAGGGATTCACAAAGTATTGAACTCGGTCACACCAATTTGCAATTCTCGGTCAGACCAAGAACCACATGTGCAATGGCCTTATCCAAATCGGTGGAACCGATTTCAACAACTCGGTCGGTCCGAGATGGTTTCGGCGGAAACCTAACCCTAAATTTTCAATCCACGACTAAACTACGGAGTGATTTCGCTGGATAGAATGATCTCAATCGTGGCAAGATACATGGAAAAACAATGTGCTAGGAATTGGAGGGGGGAATAGCACAAGGATCAAGTCCATACCCTAGTGCGGCGATGGACTTGCTACGGCGGCAACGACGGAGATGATTCCCGTTGACAGCGGCGGAGACCAGCGGCCGGAGGTAGCTAGCGATGAGGAGGACGATCCGGAGACCCAGGGAGGCAGAGCAGGCTGAGCGCGGGCGAAGGGATTCAGAAAATTTTCTAAATTTTGGCCTGGGGATATATATAGCCTGACCTTGTCGGTGTGACCGAGTGGAACAACTCGGTGGCACCGGGATTCATAACTGCAAGCGGTTACTGAAACTCGGTGTGACCGAAAAGTTCAAATCGGTTGCACCGAGATTGAAAACCTAGATCAGCTTAGTGATCTCAGTATGACCGAAATGGATGAATTGGTCAGACCGAAACGCACAAAGAAGTTTTGAATTTTTAAGTCTATGGCAAATCGGGGACTCCGAGTGCTCCTCACACAGAGTGGTTCGAATCTGACTTGATCAAACTTTGTGATGTAGCATGAATAGAGTTTGAGACAAGAAAAACATAAATAGCTAGAGAAGGTTCTTAGGCATTCTTGTCCATCCACTTGGCAAAAGAAAAAGGAACCAAACAATCAAAACAACAAGTGGATGTCCTCGAATGAGTAAATTATGCAACCAACATGCTCACACAATAAAATGGCAAATGAAATATGTGGCAAAACATGCACAACCAATTCAAGCATCTATCAAGCAGTTGGCGATGACTAGGTCATCTATATATGAGTATATTGACTTAGGAGTCAAATGAGAACATTTGATCATAGGTCATACTCATCGTTTAAGCACAAATGGGGTTAGCATTTTTACATAAAGCGTTGTTGTGTTCACACCATTAGAGTTGCTTTAGCTCAATTTTAGAGTAAAGCTCCCCCTAGATGTGAGATCCCCCTTAAGAGGGATGAACTAACCTTGGGTTTTGTCGATGATGACTTCATGTAGGTGTTGAAGATGTGGATGCTCAATGTTGATGTAGATCATTTGGAGCAATCCTTTGGAGTGAGTTGCACTTTCAATACCTACATGGGATAGTCCCACAAGGAACAAACAAGGATATCCAAAGACATAGAGTGATGCACACACAAGATGATGTCTATGAAAGCATTGGGTTACCTTTTCCCTTGTCTTACCAACAAGAGGGTTTGTGACTCCTTGAACTAGTGCAAGATGTGGAAGTTGATTGCACTTGTTCTTGCCAAAATGATAAGAGTGAGGTATGTTGGCGAAGTCACCCTCAAGAACTCTCTAGTTCTTCTTCTTTGGGATCCACGTCATCTTGATGGGAATCCTTGGAGTTGTAGTCGTACTTGATGAGGTAGAACTTGATGTAGTCTTGGGAACCCACTTGACCAAGGCCTTGGGTGCTTCTTCAAATGCATCAATTTCCTCTTGAAGCTTATCCTTTCCTTTTTGCTTGTGGTCCTGTGGTGGAAGGTCATCTTGAGCTTGTGTCCCTTTGAAGGAAGTAGGATCATACTTCTCTTGTTGAGGAACAAACTTCGTCTTGGGGTATTGATCTTCTTCCCACTCAACTCCATTGGCATTGAACTTTCGTTCAAAACCAACACCTTGGTTCTTTCGGTGCCTTCCTTGCTTGCGTACAATTTCCTCGAATTGCTTACTCCCGGCAAGGCTTTTGTAAATACCTTTCTCTATAATTCCCTTCAGTAAGCTATTTTCTTGCTCAGGTGTAACTTGGCTAAGAGAATCATTAGTGGAATGAATAGAACTACTAGAAGCAACAACATTAGATTTAGCATGATTATTGTTACTACTAGAGGAAGAATCTTTCTTGTTCTTGTTACTAGACTTGACTTGAGGCATGTAAGTGGATAAGAGTAAACGCTTGGCAATGTAAGAATAAATTTTCTTGCGAATATAATCATTGATTGCCTTTAAGAACTCATGCTCTTGCTCAAGGTTGAGCTTTTCAAAACGTAATTTCTCATGAGTCCTTAAAAGTTCTCGATGATCTCCTAAGATAGTTTCATGATCTAACTTAAGAGTGTTTAGTTCTTTAGTTAGAAACTCAATCTTCTCCTTACCATTATCATTCGTTTTATCTTTATTAGCATGATTAATTGACGTTTCATCATAGTATTCATCACTAGAGTTTTCAACAAGTAAATCATCATCACCTAACAAGTCATCTTGATCACTAATGAAATCAACATACTCGGGGTGTGATACCTTTGGGCCTTTAGCCATGAAGCATCTTCCAAGTCCTTCATTTGGTGAATCAAATATGTTGTAGGAGTTGGTTGAAACAAGTGCTAGACCGGCAACACCTTCATCTTGAGTATATTCGGAGTCGGAGTGGTAGCTTCTCTCGGAGTGATTGTCGGAGTCGGAGCCGGATAACCATTCACCAACATGAGCTTGATGTCTTCGTTTTGTGTAGCTCCTTGATGACTTGTCCTTCCTTTCCGAATCTTTGCTTCTCCGGGATGTTCTTCGTTCATAACGATCATCTCTACTCATCCTCTCTCTTGATGGTGATTCTTCTCTTCTACTTCTTCTTTTTGGAGAATCTTCTCTTCTTTTGTAGGGTGCCGTACACTCATTGGAATAGTGTCCGGGTCTTCCACAATTGTAGCAATTTCGCTCTCGACTAGAAGATCTTTTTTCATTGTGGGACCTTGACTTGGAACTTCTCTATTTACTTCTACTCGTGTAGAACTTGTTGAAGTTCTTCACCATTAGGCTCACTTCTTCATTGAAGGTTTGTTTCTCACTTGATGATGTGGGAGATTCACATGAGGCTTTGTAAGCACCACTTGACTTGTTATGGAGCTCCTCCTTATCCTTGAGTGACATCTCATGAGCAACAATTCTTCCAATGACTTCCGTTGGCTTGAGATCTTTGTAATTGGGCATCATTTGGATCAATGTGCAAACGGTATCATATTTTCCATCCAAAGCTCTTAGGATCTTCTTGATGATGAATTTGTCGGTCACCTCTTCACTTCCAAAGCCGGCGATCTCATTTGTGATAAGAGCAAGCCTAGAGTGCATTTTAGCGACACCTTCACCATCCTTCATTTTGAACTTGTCAAGCTGACTTTGAAGCACATCCAACTTGGATTCCTTGACGAAGTCGGTACCTTCGTGCATATCAATCAAAGTATCCCAAATTTCCTTTGCATTCTCAAGACGGCTCATTTTGTTGAATTCTTCAGGGCACAATCCGTTGAAGAGGATATCACAAGCTTGAGCATTGTATTGCAACATCTTCAACTCTTCCATGGTAGCTTCACGATTCGGTTCTCTCCCATAAAAGAATTCACCTTGCAAGCCAATACACACAATAGCCCATACGGCGGGGTTATGTCCAAGAATATGCATTTTCATCTTATGCTTCCAACTAGCAAAATTAGTACCATCAAAGTAAGGACCTATACGGTGGTAATTTCCCTCGCTAGATGCCATACTCTCCTAGGTTGTGAAACCAAGGCTATGACTTCCAAAAGCTATGAAAATCAAGGCAAATGGAGACCAAAGCTCTGATACCACTTGTAGGATCGAAAGTATGTCTAGAGGGGGGGTGATTAAACTACTTGACCAAGTAAAAGCTTATCCTTTTCCCAATTTTAGTTCTTGGCAGATTTTAGCAACTTTGGACAAGTCAAGCAATCTTAACACAATTCAAGCAAGCATGCAAAGAGTATATGAGCAGCGGAAAGTAAAGCATGCAACTTGCAAGAATGTAAAGGGAAGGGTTTGGAGGATTCAAACGCAATAGGAGGCACGGATGTTTTGTCATGGTTCCGATAGGTGGTGCTATCGTACATCCACGTTGATGGAGACTTCAACCCACGAAGGGAAACGGTTGCGCGAGTCCACGGAGGGCTCCACCCACGAAGGGTCCACGAAGAAGCAACCTTGTCTATCCCACCATGGCCGTCGCCCACGAAGGACTTGCCTCACTAGCGATAGATCTTCATGAAGTAGGCGATCTCCTTGCCATTACAAACTCCTTGGTTCAACTCCACAATCTTTTCGGAGGCTCCCAAGTGACACCTAGCCAATCTAGGAGACACCACTCTCCAAGAAGTAACAAATGGTGTGTTGATGATGAACTCCTTGCTCTTGTGCTTCAAATGATAGTCTCCCCAACACTCAACTCTCTCTCACAGGATATGAATTTGGTAGAAAGAGGATTTGAGTGGAAAGCAACTTGGGAAGGCTAGAGATCAAGATTCATATGGTAGGAATGGAATATCTTGGCATCAACACAAGTGTAGGTGGTTCTCTCTCAGAAAAAGTAAGTTGGAAGTGTAGGTTTGTTCTGATGGCTCTCTCCATGAATGAAGAGGTGGTGGAGGGGTATATATAGCCTCCACACAAAATGTAACCGTTACACACAACTTGCCAATCTCGGTGGGACCGAATAGTTAAACTTGGTCGGACCGATTCAGCAAAGCTAGTGACCGTTAGGGTTTTCGGTGGGACCGACATGCAACTCGGTAGGACCGATATGATTAGGGTTAGGGCATAACGTAATCTCGGTGAGACCGATTACACAAACTCGGTGAGACCGATTTTGGTAATAAGCTAACCGGAGAGTTGGTCAGGTAAACTCGGTGGGACCGATCGCTCATTTCGGTGAGACCGAAACTTTATGAAGGGAAAACAGAGAGTTTACATTGTAATCTCGGTGGGACCGATCGCTCATCTCGGTGGGACCGAAACGTTACGAAGGGAAATAGAGAGATTACAATCCCATCTCGGTGAGACCGAGATCCCTATCGGTGAGACCGATTTGCCTAGGGTTTGTGACAGTGGCTATGACATTTGAAACTCAGTGGCGCCGGATACAAAGAATTGGTGGGGGCGAGTTTGACTTTTGGTTTAGGTCATATGTGGATGTGAGAAAGTAGTTTAGGGTTTTGGAGCATATCACTAAGCATTTTGAGCAAGAGCCTCATTAAGCAACACCTCATCCCTCCTTGATAGTATTGGCTTTTCCTATAGACTCAATGTGATCTTGGATCACTAAAATAGAAAATGTAGAGTCTTGAGCTTTGAGCTTGAGCCAATCCTTTGTCCTTAGCATTTTGAGGGGTTCACTTTTCTCATCCATGCCATGCCAATCATTGAGCTTTCCTAAGATATTAATCTTGAAATAGCATTAGCTCAATGAGCTATATGTTGTTAGGAATTACCAAAACCACCTAGGGATAGTTGCACTTTCAATCTCCCCCTTTTTGGTAATTGATGACAACATATAGATCAAAGCAAATAAAATCCTCGCAACCAACGCAATAAAGGGATCGTCAATCCCTTCACGGTCACTTACGAAAGTGAGATCTGATAGATATGATAAGATAATATTTTTGGTATTTTTATGATAAATATGCAAAGTAAATAAAGCAAAATAAAAATGGTGCAAGAAATAGCTTGTTGATGGAAGATTAATATGATAGAAAATAGACCCAGGGGCCATAGGTTTCACTAGTGGATTCTCTCGAGAGCATAGGTATTACGGTGGGTAAACAACTTACTGTTGAGTAGTTGACAGAATTGAGCATAGTTATGGGAATATCTAGGTATGATCATGTATATAGGCATCATGTCTGAGACAAGTAGACCGACTCGTGCCTGCATCTACTACTATTACTCCACACATCGACCGCTATCCAGCATGCATCTAGAGTATTAAGTTCAAAAGAACAGAGTAACGCTTTAAGCAAGATGACATGATGTAGAGGGATAAACCCATGCAATATGATATAAACCCCATCTTGTTATCCTCGATGGCAACAATACAATACGTGCCTTGCTGTCCCTACTGTCACTCGGAAAGGACACCGCAAGATTGAACCCAAAGCTAAGCACTTCTCCCATTGCAAGAAAGATCAATCTAGTAGGCCAAACCAAACTGATAATTCGAAGAGACTTGCAAAGATAACCAATCATACATAAAAGAATTCAGAGAAGATTCAAATATTGTTCATAGATAAACTTGATCATAAACCCACAATTCATCGGTCTCAACAAACATATCGCAAAAGAAGATTTCATCGAATAGATCTCCACAAGAGAGGGGGAGAACATTGTATTGAGATCCAAAAAGAGAGAAGAAGCCATCTAGCTAATAACTATGGACTCGAAGGTCTGAGGTAAACTACTCACACATTATCGGAGAGGCAATGGTGTTGATGTAGAAGCCCTCCGTGATCGATACCCCCTCCGGCGGAGCTCCGGAAAAGGCCCCAAGATGGGATCTCACGGGTACAGAAGGTTGCGGCGGTGGAATTAGGGTTTTGGCTCCGTATCTGATAGTTTGGGGGTACGTAGGTATATATAGGAGGAAGAAGTACGTCGGTGGAGCAACATGGGCCCCACGAGGGTGGAGGGCACGCCTGGGGGGGGGGGGTAGGTGCGCCCCCTACCTCGTGCCTTTCTGGTTGCTTTCTTGATGTAGGGTCCAGGTCCTCTGGATCACATTCGTTCCAAAAATCACATTCCCAAAGGTTTCATTCCGTTTGGACTCCGTTTGATATTCTTTTTCTGCGAAACTCTGAAATAGGCAAAAAACAGCAATTCTGGGCTGGGCCTCCGGTTAATAGGTTAGTCCCAAAAATAATATAAAAGTGTATAATAAAGCCCAATAATGTCCAAAACAGAATATAATATAGCATGGAACAATCAAAAATTATAGATACATTGGAGACGTATCAAGCATCCCCAAGCTTAATTCCTACTCGTCCTCGAGTAGGTAAATGATAAAAATAGAATTTTTGATGTGGAATGCTACTTGGCATAATTTCAATGTGATTTTTCTTTATTGTGGCATGAATGTTCAGATCCATAATATTCAAGACAAAAGTTTAATATTGACATAAAAATAATAATACTTCAAGCATACTAATAAAGCAATCATGTCTCCTCAAAATAACATGGCCAAAGAAAGTTATCCCTACAAAATCATATAGTCTGGCTATGCTCTATCTTCACCACACAAAGTATTTAAATCATGCACAACCCCAATGACAAGCCAAGCAATTGTTTCATACTTTTGGTGTTCTCAAACTTTTTCAATGTTCACGCAATACATGAGCATGAGCCATGGACATAGCACTATATGTGGAATAGAATGGTGGTTGTGGAGAAGACAAAAAGGGAGAATATAGTCTCACATCAACTAGGCGTATTAACGAACTATGGAAATGCCCATTAATAGATATCAATGTGAGTGAGTAGGGTTGCCATGCAACGGATGCACTAGAGCTATAAGTATATGAAAGCTCAACAAAAGGAACTAAGTGGGTGTGCATCCAACTCGCTTACTCACGAAGACCTAGGGCATTTTGAGGAAGCCCATCATTGGAATATACAAGCCAAGTTCTATAATGAAAAATTCCCAGTAGTATATGAAAGTGACAACATAGGAGACTCTCTATCATGAAGATCATGGTGCTACTTTGAAGCACAAGTGTGGTAAAAGGATAGTAGCATTGTCCCTTCTCTCTTTTTCTCCCATTTTTTATTTGGGCCTTTTCTCTTTTTATGGCCTCTTTTTTTTACTCCGGAGTCTCATCTCGACTTGTGGGGGAATCATAGTCTCCATCATCCTTTCCTCACTTGGGACAATGCTCTAAAAATGATGATCATCACACTTTTATTTACTTACAACTCAACAATTACAACTCAATACTTAGAACAAAATATGACTCTATGTGAATGCCTCCGGCGGTGTACCGGGATGTGTAGTGATGCATGAGTGACATATATGAAAGAATTATGAACGGTGGCTTTGCCACAAATACAATGTCAACTACATGATCATGCAAAGTAATATGACAATGATGGAGCGTGTCATAGTAAACGGAACATTGGAAAGTTGCATGCCAATATATCTTGGAATGACTATGGAAATGCCATGATAGGTAGGTATGGTGGCTGTTTTGAGGAAGGTATATGGTGGGTGTATGATACCTGCGAAAGGTGCGCGATATTAGAGAGGCTAGCAATGGTGGAAGGGTGAGAGTGCGTATAATCCACAGACTCAACATTAGTCATAAAGAACTCACATACTTATTGCAAAAATCTATTAGTTATCGAAACAAAGTATTACGCGCATGCTCCTAGGGGGATAGATTGGTAGGAAAAGATCATCGCTCATCCCCGACCGCCACTCATAAGGAAGACAATCAATAAATAAATCATGCTCCGACTTCATCACATAACGGTTCACCATACGTGCATGCTACGGGAATCACAAACTTCAACACAAGTATTTCTCAAATTCATAACTAATGAACTAGCATGACTCTAATATCACCATCTCCATATCTCAAAACAATTATCAAGTATCAAACTTCTCTTAGTATTCAGCACACTCATAAGATTTTTTTTACTAATCTTGAATGCCTAGCATATTAGGATTAATTTCCCAGTTTAAGTAAATTACCATGCTGTTTAAGACTCTCAAAATAATATAAGTGAAGCATGAGAGAATAATAGTTTCTATAAAACAAATCCACCACCGTGCTCTAAAAGATATAAGTGAAGTACTAGAGCAAAAACTATATAACTCAAAAGATATGAGTGAAGCACATAGAGTATTATAATAATTTTCAAATCATGTGAGTTTCTCTCAAAAGGTGTGTACATAAAAGATGATTGTGGCAAACTAACAAATAAAGACTTAAATAATACAAGACGCTCCAAGCAAAACACATATCATGTGGTGAATAAAAATATAGCTCCAAGTAAAGTTACCGATGGAAGTAGACGAAAGCGGGGATGCCTTCCGGGGCATCCTAAAGATTTGGCTTTTAGGTGTCCTTAGATTATCTTAGGGTGCCATGGGCATCCCCAAGCTTAGGCTCTTGCCACTCCTTGTTCCATAATCCATCAAATATTTTACCCAAAACTTGAAAACTTCACAACACAAAACTCAAAATAGAAAATCTCGTGAGCTCCGTTAGCGAAAGAAAACAAAACACCACTTCAAGGTACTGTAATGAACTCGTTCTTTATTTATATTGGTGTTAAACCTACTGTATTCCAACTTATATATGGTTTATAGACTATTTTACTAGCCATAGATTCATCAAAATAAGCAAACAACACACGAAAAACAGAATCTGTCAAAAAACAGAACAGTCTGTAGTAATCTGTAGCTAACGCAAACTTCTGGAACCCCAAAAATTCTAAAATAAATTGATGGACGTGAGGAATTTATCTATTAATCATCTGCAAAAATAATTAACTAAATAGCACCTTCCAAATAAAAATGGCAGCAGTTCTCGTGAGCGCTAAAGTTTCTGTTTTTTACAGCAAGATTAAAAGGACTTTCCCCAAGTCTTCCCAACGGTTCTACTTGGCACAAACACTAATTAAACACAAAAAACACAACCAAAACAAAGGCTACTTAAATTATTTATTTAATAACAGCAAGGAAAAATATTGGGTTGTCTCCCAACAAGCACTTTTCTTTAAAGCCTTATAGCTAGGCATAAGATTTCAACGATGCTCACATGAAAGACAAGAATTGAAGCACATAGAGAGCATCATAAAACACGTGACAAACACATATAAGTCTAACATACTTCCTATGCATAGGCATCTTATAGGCAAACAAATTATCAAGGCAAGCAAAAACTAGCATATGCAAGGAAGCGGAAAGAAACAATAGCAATCTCAACATAACGAGAGGTAATTTAGTAACATGAAAATTTCTACCACCATATTTTCCTCTCTAATAATAATTACATATAGAATCATAATCAAATTCAACAAAATAGCTATCACATAAAATATTTTCAACACGATCCACATGCATGCAAAGTTTACACTCTTCCAAAATAGTGGGATTAACATTAACTAAAGTCATGACATCTCCAAACCCACTTTCAATGTTATAGCAAACATTATTATCAATCTCATATTCATCATGGGGCTTAAATAAATTTTCAAGATCATAAGAAGAATCACCCCAATCATGATCATTGCAACAAGTAGTAGACATAGCAAAACTAGCATCCCCAAGCTTAGGGTTTTGCATATTATTAGTACAATTGACATCAATAGAATTTATGATAACATCATTGCAATCATGCTTTTCTCGAAGGAACTACCAAGTATGGGTGCAATAGCAACGATCTCATGTTTAACATAAGGAACTATAGCAAATTCATCTTCATAAATATTGGCATCATGGCCACAAGAATAGCAAGCATCATGTTCATCAAGGGATATTTCAATCAAATCATCGGAATCATCATTATCTATAGATTCATGCATATCATTATTTTCTTCCAAAGCAACGGTCATTCTCTCAATAAATTCTTTGACATAGACATTATGAGCATCGTTTTCATAGCAATATTTAAGTATGTCAAAATTTTCAGATTCGTAGAGAGTAGTAGCATACTTTTCAATCAAAGAAGCAACTTCATAAGCACCCTTAAAAGCAACAAATTCTTCAATTTGTTCGATATCATAGTAACTATAAACACCCTTTGCATATGAAGATAAGATTTCATTATCATTAAACTCACATAGGTAGGGGAGGTGTTTTTAGGGTTATTAGAGCAACAAGTAAAATCATGAATTTCACAAAGATTCCAAGCATAACACAACAATTTGTTTATTTGATTCCATAAGATTTTCCCGTTTTTAAACAAACGGTGACACACAAAATGAGCATGCTCATCTAAAGATTTCCCATCAACTAGGCTAGTTGGGGTTTCAGCACGAGCGCATAAGGATCGGAGATGAGTCAAGTAGAACACTTTAAGTGGATCCATATCAATAGATTTTCAGCAAGCGAAGATGCAAGCATATAAAAGGCACATGGCAACACGAGCAAACAAAAGGAAGAACGAAAGAAGGGCGAATAAAACGGCAAGGGTGAAGTGGGGGAGAGCAAAACGAGAGGCAAATGGCAAATAATGTAATGCGGGAGATAAGGGTTTGTGATGGGTACTTGGTATGTTGACTTTTGCGTAGACTCCTCGGCAACGGCGCTAGAAATCCTTCTTGCTACCTCTTGAGCACTGCGTTGGTTTTCCCTTGAAGAGGAAAGGGTGATGCAGCAAAGTAGTGTAAGTATTTCCCTTAGTTTTTGAGAACCAAGGTATCAATCCAGTAGGAGGCCACGCATGAGTCCCTCGCACCTACACAAACAAATAAAATCCTCGCAACCAACACAATAAAGGGGTTGTCAATCCCTTCACGGTCACTTACGAAAGTGAGATCTGATAGATATGATAAGATAATATTTTTGGTATTTTTATGATAAAGATGCAAAGTAAATAAAGCAAAATAAAAACGGTGCAAGATATAGCTTGTTGATGGAAGATTAATATGATAGAAAATAGACACGGGGGCCATAGGTTTCACTAGTGGCTTCTCTCGAGAGCATAGGTATTACGGTGGGTAAACAAATTACTGTTGAGAAATTGACAGCATTGAGCATAGTTATGAGAATATCTAGGTATGATCATGTATATAGGCATCATGTCCGAGACAAGTAGACCGACTCCTGCTTGCATCTACTACTATTACTCCACACATCGACCGCTATCCAGCATGCATCTAGAGTGTTAAGTTCAAAAGAATAGGGTAACGCTTTAAGCAAGATGACATGATGTAGAGGGATAAACTCATGCAATATGATATAAACCCCATCTTGTTATCCTCGATGGCAACAATACAATACGTGCCTTGTTGCCCCTACTGTCACTGGGAAAGGACACCGCAAGATTGAACCCAAAGCTAAGCACTTCTCCATTGCAAGAAAGATCAATCTAGTAGGCCAAACCAAACTGATAATTCGAAGAGACTTGCAAAGATAACCAATCATACATAAAAGGATTCAAAGAAGATTCAAATATTGTTCATAGATAAACTTGATCATAAACCCACAATTCATCGGTCTCAACAAACACACCGCAAAAGAAGATTACATCGAATAGATCTCCACAAGAGAGGGGGAGAACATTGTATTCAGATCCAAAAGGAGAGAAGAAGCCATCTAGCTAATAACTATGGACCCGAAGGTCTGAGGTAAACTACTCACACATCATCGGAGAGGCTATGATGTTGATGTAGAAGCCCTCCATGATCGATGCCCCCTCCGGCAGAGCTCCGGAAAAGGCCCCAAGATGGGATCTCACGGGTACAAAAGGTTGCGGCGATGGAATTAGGGTTTTGGCTCCGTATCTGGTAGTTTGGGGGTATGTATGTATATATAGGAGGAGGAAGTACGTCGGTGGAGCAACATGGGCCCCACGAGGGTGGAGGGCGCGCCCTGGGGGGGGGGGGGGTAGGTGCGCCCCTACCTCGTGCCTTCCTGGTTTCTTTCTTGACGTAGGGTCCAAGTCCTCTGGATCACGTTCGTTCCAAAAATCACGTTCCCGAAGGTTTCATTCCGTTTGGACTCCGTTTGATATTCTTTTTCTGCGAAACTCTGAAATAGGCAAAAAACAACAATTCTGGGCTGGGCCTCCGGTTAATAGGTTAGTCCCAAAAATAATATAAAAGTGTATAATAAAGCCCAATAATGTCCAAAACAGAATATAATATAGCATGGAACAATAAAAAATTATAGATACGTTGGAAAAAAGGGGAAAACAGGAAGTGACACTGGGCTCTGGGTTAATAGGTTAGCCCCGAAAATAATATAAAAGTGTAAAATAAAGCCCATAAAAATCCAAAACAGATAATATAATAGCATGGAACAATAAAAAATTATAGATATGTTGGAGACGTATCAACATCCCCAAGCTTAATTCCCGCTCGGTCTCGAGTAGGTAAATGATAAAAATAGAATTTTTGATGTGCAATGCTTCCTAACATATTTCTCAATGTGATTTTTCTTTATTGTGGCATGAATGTTCAGATCCATAAGATTCAAGACAAAAGTTTAATATTGACATAAAAATAATAATACTTCAAGCATACTAATAAAGCAATCATGTCTCCTCAAAATAACATGGCCAAAGAAAGCTATCCCTACAAAATCATATAGTGTGGCTATGCTCCATCTTCACCACACAAAGTATTTAAATCATGCACAACCCCGATGACAAGCCAAGCAATTGTTTCATACTTTTGGTGTTCTCAAAATTTTTCAATCTTCACGCAATAAATGAGCATGAGCCATGGATATAGCACTATGGTGGAATAGAATGGTGGTTGTGGATAAGAAAAAAAGGGAGAAGATAGTCTCACATCAACTAGGCGTATCAACGGGCTATGGAGATGACCATCAATAGATATCAATGTGAATGAGTAGGGATTGCCATGCAACAGATGCACTAGAGCTATAAGTGTATGAAAGCTCAACAAAAGAAACTAGTGGGTGTGTGTAACGCCCTCGATGCGGCTATATCTCCTACGTGTCGAAGCACGACTTAGAGGCATAACCGCATTGAAAGCAATGTCACAAGTGAGGTAATCTTCACAACAACCCATGTAAATAAATAAAGGGTTAAAGTAGATAGTTGGCTTACACTCGCCACGTCACACAATTACATAAATAAGTCATTACATTCATCCAATACACTCATGGTCTGACTACGGTACCAAAATAAAGATCAACCCCCAAATGCGACACGATCCCCAATCGCCCCAACTGGGCACCACTACTGATCATCTGTGAAAGACACATAGTAACGACGAGAGTCTTCATCGAACTCCCACTTGAGCTCAAGCGCATCTTCTGGAGCGGTATCATCGGTCCCTGCATATGGTTTTGAAAGGAATCTGTGAGTCACGGAGACTCAGCAATCTCACACCCTCGCGATCAAGACTATTTAAGCTTATAGGTAAGGCAAGGTATGATGTGGAGCTGCAGCAAGCGACTAGCATATATGGTGGCTAACCTATTCGCAAAAGAGAGCGAGAAGAGAAGGCAAAAGCATGGTCGAACAACTATGATCAAGAATTGATCCTAGAACAACCTACGTCAAGCATTAATCCAACACCGTGTTCACTTCCCGGACTCCGCCGAGAAGAGACCATCACGGTTACACACGCAGTTGGTGCATATTAATTAAGTTAAGTTTCAGGTTATCTACAATCAGACATTAACAAATTCCCATCTGCCCATAACCACGGGCACAGCTTTCGAAAGTTCAAATCCCTGCAGGGGAGTCCCAACTTAGCCCATCACAAGCTCTCACGGTCAACGAAGGATATTCCTTCTCCCGAGACATTCCGATCAGACTCGGCATCCCGGTTACAAGACATCCTCGACAATGGTAAAACAAGTCCAGCAACACCGCCCGAATGTGCCGACAAATCCCGATAGGAGCTGCACATATCTCGTTCTCAGGGCACACTCAGATGAGACTAGCTACGAGTAAAACCAACCCTCAAGTTTCCCCGAGGTGGCCCCGCAGGCAGCTCAGTCGGACCAACACTCAGAGGAGCACTGGCCCAGGGGGGTTTAAATAAAGATGACCCTTGGGCTCCGGAAACCCAAGGGAAAAAGAGGCTAGGTGGCAAATGGTAAAACCAAGGTTGGGCATTGCTGGAGGAGTTTTATTCAAGGCGAACTGTCAAGGGGTTCCCATTATAACCCAACCATGTAAGGAACGCAAAATCCGGGAACATAACACCGATATGACGGAAACTAGGGCTGCAAGAGTGGAAAAAACACTAGGCATAAGGCCGAGCCTTCCACCCTTTACCAACTATATAGGTGCATTAAGATAAACAAGATAATATTGTGATATCCCAACAATAAACATGTTCCAACAAGGAACGATCTCCAATCTTCACCTGCAACTAGCAACGCTATAAGAGGGGCTGAGCAAAGTGGTAACATAGCCAAACAACGGTTTGCTAGGACATGGTGGGTTAGAGGCTTGACATGGCAATTTGGGAGGCATGATAAGCAAGTGGTAGGTATCGTAGCATAGGCATAGCAAAAGAGCGAGCATCTAGCAAGCAAAGATAGAAGTGATTTCGAGGGTATGGTCATCTTGCCTGCAAAGTACTCAGAGTTGCCTTGATCCTCATAAGCGAACTCAACGGGCTCCTCGTTCACGAACTCGTCTCCCGGCTCTACCCAAGCAAGAACAACAAGCAAAAGGAACACAATCAACCACGTGCAATGCTCAAGCAACATGATGCAAACATGGTATGATATGCGAGATGCGATATGTGATGCATATGCAAGATTTGCAAAGGAATGATTGAACCTGGCCTCAACATGGAAATCCAAGAGTGACACTTTAAAGGGGATTTGATTTCGGTCGAAATCGATATAAAGATCACCGGAATCGGATGCACGGTTTGGAAATGGCAAGCAAAACAAATATGGCACCAGTTTGCGATAATCAGCGAGTAGCCAACTAAATGCATCAAGAACAACATGCTACAGCACTCAAACATGACAACAAAATACATGGAAGGG
Source organism: Triticum urartu (assembly GCF_056163025.1). Lineage (NCBI taxonomy): Eukaryota > Viridiplantae > Streptophyta > Magnoliopsida > Poales > Poaceae > Triticum > Triticum urartu. Next base: position 670,000,278 of record NC_141874.1, on the reverse strand, counting down.
ATCCACTCATGATGCTTGACAAAAGATGAACATTGAGCTACGGATAATTCATCCATTAACAGATTCAAACAAGCATGGCAAAAGTGCAAATGATAACAGGTTTCAGACAGTGAAATTAACACAAGTCTGGAATTTATCATCAGGAAGCAATATTTAGAGCATGAAAACTACATGCTACATGAACTTAACATGGCAAACCAAGGCATGGCATGAATCTACTCAAAGCACTTAACAAAAGTCCCTTAGTGACCTTGAGCCAAAAGGGATCAGAAAATACAATTACAAGAATGTGAACATGGCAAAAACATAAACAGATTCAGACTTGGTGAAAAACTGGAGCATGCAAAATAGTTAATGAGTAGGCATGTTTACGAGCTCGATGCACTCGCTACAGAGCATGACATGACAAACTAAGCATACACCCATGAAGAGGACATGGCATAGAATCTAGACATGGCAAGAACAACAACATAGCATGCACGGATCAATAGCAACATCCTCGGCAAAATCGCTAAACATGTCAACAATCTGCCAGGAACATTTTATAGCAAAAGTAGAGCTCGATTGACTCAAGCTAGGGTGCTCCATAATTGCAAACAAAGACATGGATGGATAGAGCACCACAATGTTAACAAAACATCCTTACAGATCATCCTCAAAAGAGGCACGGATCACTAGAAAACAACATGAACATATGGCATAAAAATAAAAACAGGACAAGGACTTGGTGAAATTCTAAGTCCCTGAAATCAGCATCAACGATTACACTACTTTGCATGCTTGTGCTAGTCACCATAAATATCACAAAAATACATGGCATACACCCCTGTAAAGATGGCATGGCATATAACAAAACACATGTAGAGCTCAGGATCATAGCATGCACACATTAATCATGGCAAAAATGACAAAAGGCCATTTGCTGAAACAGATCTGACAAATTCATCACATAGCCCTCTTCCAACAGCATTTCAGGCATCAAGATGAGCTCAGATGAAAATGATGCACTGAGATGAAATGATGTACTCGTCGAGACAAACATTTTGATATGCTACACGCACGAATTGGAGCTATGGATGTAGAGTTATGGCATGCCAAAAATGCAAAAAGTTAGGGTTTCGGGAGGAAAAAGTCAACCGTCGTCCCGATCCAGATCTGGCACAGATTACGAGGATCGCGGGAGTACTGTAGCAGCTCGTCGTGGTTGATGGATCCGGCTGGAGTAGCTCGTCGGGGTTCGCCGGAGGAGGGTCTCGGCATCGCCGGGAGGTCGCCGGAGCACGGATCGGGCGCGGGGCGGCGCACCGCGGCGAGGTGAGGCGGCGGTCGCCGGAGCTAGCGAGGCCGGCGATGGCGCGCAGCGGCGGAGAGACGGCGCCGGCGTCGGGCGCGAGGAGGAAGGGCGGCGGGCGCGCGGAGGAAGGGCGACGCCGACGTGGACCGGGAGGGCCCGCGGCGGGCCGGGCGGGCCGCGCGCGGTGGAGGCGGCGATGTGGGCGCGCGGGCACCACGTGGCGTCACGGGAGTGGGTGGCTGCGGTCGTCCGGCCGGATCGGACAATGTCCGGCCGCGCAGAGGGAGAGAGAGCTAGGTTAGGGTTGGAAATGACCCGAAATTTCGGGGGAGTGGCTAGTTTTATAGGTAGGGGAGCTAGGAAGCTCCAAATGGAGTGTGTTTTTCGGCCACGCGATCGTGATTAAACGCTCTAGACGATGGAGGGGTTTTTTGTGGGTTTTGGGCCAGTTTGGAAGGGTGTTGGGCTGCAACACACACGAGGCCTTTTCGGTCCGTCGGTTAACCGTTGGAGTATCAAACGAAGTCCAAATGGCACGAAACTTGACAGGCGGTCTACCGGTAGTAAACCAAGGCCGCATAACAAGTCTCGGTCCAATCCGGAAACATTTAACACCCGCACACGAAAAGAGGTAGAAAGGACCACCGGGTGACATAGGAGCGCCGGAATGCAAAACGGACAACGGGGAAAATGCTCGGATGCATGAGACGAACACGTATGCAAATGCAATGCACATGATGACATGATATGAGATGCATGACAAAGACAACAACACACGGAGACAAAAACCCGACAACGAGGAAATAAAATAACTTAGTGCCGGAAACGGCAAGAGTTGGGATACATATAAGGTAAATTACATCCGGGGTGTTACAGTGTGCATCCAACTCGCTTGCTCACGAAGACCTAGGGCATTTTGAGGAAGCCCATCATTGGAATATACAAGCCAAGTTCTATAATGAAATATTCCCACTAGTACATGAAAGTGACAACATAGGAGACTCTCTATCATGAAGATCATGGTGCTACTTTGAAGCACAAGTGTGGTAAAAGGATAGTAGCATTGTCCCTTCTCTCTTTTTCTCTCTCTCTCTTTTTGATCCTTCTCCTATTTTTATGGCCTTTATTTATTTATTTTTATTTTTTTTCATCCGGAGTCTCATCCCGACTTGTGGGGGAATCATAGTCTCCACCATCCTTTCCTCACTGGGATAATGCTCTAATAATGATGATCATCACACTTTTATTTACTTGCAACTCAAGAATTAAAACTCGATACTTAGAACAAAATATGACTCTATATGAATGCAGTGTACCAGGATGAGCGATGAATCAAGAGTGACATGTATGAAAGAATTATGAACGATGGCTTTGCCACAAATACGATGTCAACTACATGATCATGCAAAACAGTATGACAATGATGGAGCGTGTCATAATAAACGGAATGGTGGAAAGTTGCATGGCAATATATCTCGGAATGGCTATGGAAATGCCATAATAGTTAGGTATGGTGCCTGTTTTGAGGAAGATAAACGGTGGGTTTATGGTACCGGCGAAAATTGCGCGGTACTAGAGAGGCTAGAAATGGTGGAAGGGTGAGAGTGCGTATAATCCATGGACTCAACATTAGTCATAAAGAACTCACATACTTATTGAAAAAATCTATTAGTCATCGAAACAAAGTACTACGTGCATGCTCCTAGAGGGATAGATTGGTAGGAAAAGACCATCGATCGTCCCCGACCGCCACTCATAAGGAAGCAATCAATAAATAAATCATGCTCCGACTTCATCACATAACGGTTCACCATACGTGCATGCTACGGGAATCACAAACTTCAACACAAGTGTTTCTCAAATTCACAACTACTCAACTAGCATGACTCTAATATCACCATCTCCATATCTCAAAATAATTATCAAGTATCAAACTTCTCTCAGTATTCAATGCACTTATATGAAAGTTTTTATTATTGCCATGTTGTTCTAAAGGACTCTCAAAATAATATAAGTGAAGCATGAGAGATCAACTATTTCTAAAAAATAGAACCATCGTTGTGCTCTAAAAGATATAAGTGAAGCACTAGAGCAAATGAAAAACTACTCCGAAAGATATAAGTGAAGATCAATGAGTAATCGAATAATTATGCAACTATGTGAAGACTCTCTAACATTTAATAATTTCAGATCTTGGTATTTTATTCAAACAGCAAGCAAAACAAAAGAAAATAAAATGACGCTCCAAGCAAAACACATATCATGTGGTGAATAAAAATATAGCTTCAAGTAAAGTTACCGATGAACGAAGACGAAAGAGGGGATGCCTTCCGGGGCATCCCCAAGCTTAGGCTCTTGGTTGTCCTTGAATATTACCTTGGGGTGCCTTGGGCATCCCCGATATTAGGCTCTTGCCACTCCTTATTCCATAGTCCATCGAATCTTTACCCAAAACTTGAAAACTTCATAACAGAAAACTCGTAAGCTCCGTTAGTATAAGAAAATAAATCACCACTTAGGTACTGTTGTGAACTCATTCTAAATTCATATTTGTGTAATATCTACTGTATTATAACTTATCTATGGTTCATACCCTCCGATAATACTCATAGATTCATCAAAATAAGCAAACAACACAATGAAAACAGAATCTGTCAAAAACAGAACAGTCTGTAGTAATCCGTAACTCTTGAATACTTCTGTAACTCCAAAATCCAGAGAAATTAGGAAGTCCTAGGAAATTTGTTTATTAATCTACTGCAAGTGGAGTTGTTATTTTATCGCTCTCTTGTAAAATATGAAAATTACTCTCGTGAGCGCATACTTTCTGTTTTTTATAGCAAGATCAAATAACAATCACCCAAGAAGATCCTAAAGGCTTTACTTGGCACAAACACTAATTAAAACATAAAAAACACAATCATAACAGAGGATAGATGATTAATTTATTACTAAACAGGAACAAAAAGCAAGGAGCTAAAATAAAATTGGGTTGCCTCTCAACAAGCGCTGTCGTTTAATGCCCCTAGCTAGGCATAATGATTTCAATGATGCTCACATAAAAGATAAGAATTGTAACATAAAGATAGCATCATGAAGAATATTACTAACACATTTAAGCCTAACCCACTTCCTATGCATAGGGATTTTGTGAGAAACAACTTATGGAAACAAGAATCAACTTGCATAGGAAAGCAAAACAAGCATAACTTCAAGATTTTCAACACATAGAGAGGAAACTTGATATTATTGCAACTCCTACAAGCATATATTCCTCCCTCATAATAATTTTCAGTAGCATCATGAATGAATTTAACAATATAACTATCACATAAAGCACTATTTTCATGATGCACAAGCATAGAATTTTTATTACTCTCCACATAAGCAAATTTCTTCTCATGAATAGTAGTGGGGGCAAACTCAACAAAATAACTATCATGTGAGGCATAATCCAATTGAAAACTAAAATCATGATGACAAGTTTCATGGTTATCATTATTCTTTATAGCATACATGTCATCACAATAATCATCATAGATAGCAACTTTGTTCTCATAATCAATTGGAACCTCTTCTGAAATAGTGGATTCATCACTAAATAAAGTTATGACCTCTCCAAATGCACTTTAATCAATATAATCATCATAAATAGGAGGCATGCTTTCATCATAATAAATTTGCTCATCAAAACTTGGGGGACAAAAAATATCATCTTCATCAAACATAGCTTCCACAAGCTTGTGGCTTTCCATATCATTAGCATCATAGATATTCAAGGAATTCATACTAAAAACATTGCAATCATGCTCATCATTCAAAGATTTAGTGCCAAACATTCTAATGCATTCTTCCTCTAGCACTTGAGCATAATTATCGGAATCCTTATTTTCATGAAAGATATTAAAAAGATGAAGCATATGAGGTACCCTCAATTCCATTTTTTGTAGTTTTCTTTTATAAACTAAACTAGTGATAAAAACAAGAAACAAAAAGATTCGATTGCAAGATCTAAAGATATACCTTCAAGCACTCACCTCCCCGGCAACGGCGCCAGAAAAGAGCTTGATGTCTACTACACAACCTTCTTCTTGTAGACGTTGTTGGGCCTCCAAGTGCAGAGGTTTGTAGGACAGTAACAAATTTCCCTCAAGTGGATGACCTAAGGTTTATCAATCCGTGGGAGGCATAGGATGAACATGGTCTTTCTCAAACAAACCCTCCAACCAAATAACAAAGAGTATCTTGTGTCCCCAACACACCCAATACAATGGTAAATTGTATATGTGCACTAGTTCGGCGAAGAGATGGTGATACAACTGCAATATGGATGGTAGATATAGGTTTTTGTAATCTGAAAATATAAAAACAACAAGGTAGCAAGTGGTAAAAGTGAGCGTAAAGGGTAGTGCAATGCTAGGAAATAAGGCCTAGGGTTCATACTTTCACTAGTGCAAGTCCTCTCAACAATAATAACATAATTGGATCATATAACTATCCCTCAACATGCAACAAAGAGTCACTCCAAAGTCACTAATAGCAGAGAACAAACGAAGAGATTATGGTAGTGTAAGAAACCACCTCAAAGTTATCCTTTCTGATCGATCTATTCAAGAGTCCGTAGTAAAATAACATGAAGCTATTCTTTTCGTTCAATCTATCATAGAGTTGTACTAGAATAACACCTTAAGACACAAATCAACCAAAACCCTAATGTCACCTAGATACTCCAATGTCACCTCAAGTATTCGTGGGTATGATTATACGATATGCATCACACAATCTCAGATTCATCTATTCAAACCAACACAAAGTACTTCAAAGAGTGCCCCAAAGTTTCTGCCGGAGAGTCAAAACGAAAACGTGTGCCAACCCCTATGCATAAGTTCACGGAACTCGCAAGTTGATCACCGAAACATACATCAAGTGGATCACGTGATATCCCATTGTCACCACAGATAAGCACATGCAAGACATACATCAAGTGTTCTCAAATCCTTAAAGACTCAATCCGATAAGACAACTTCAAAGGGAAAACTCAATTCATCACAAGAGAGTAGAGGGGGAGGAACATCATAAGATCCAAATATAGTAGCAAAGCTCGCGATACATCAAGATCGTGCCGACTCAAGAACACGAGAGAGAGAGAGAGAGATCAAACACATCGCTACTGGTACATACCCTCAACCCCGAGGGAGAACTACTCGTCATGAAGAGCGCCGGGATGATGAAGATGGCCACCGGAGAGGGATTCCCCCTCCGACAGGGTGCTGAAACGGGTCTAGATTGGTTTTCGGTGGCTACGGAGGCTTCTGGCGGCGGAACTCCCGATCTATTCTGATCTTCGATGTTTGGGGGGTATATGGATATATATAGAAGGAAGAAGTACGTCGGTGGAGCAACTAGGGGCCCACGAGGATGGAGGGCGCGCCCAGGGGGGTGGGCGCGCCCCCTGCCTCGTTGATTGCCTCGTTGATTGCCTGACGTATACTCCAAGTCTCCTGAATTGCTTCCATTCCAAAAATAACTCTCCCGAAGGTTTCATTCAGTTTGGACTCCGTTTGATATTCCTTTTCTACGAAACACTGAAATAAGGAAAAAACAGGAACTGGCACTGGGCTCTGGGTTAATATGTTAGTCCCAAAAATAATATAAAAGTGTAAAATAAAGTCCATAAACATCCAAAGCAGATAATATAATAGCATGGAACAATAAAAAATTATAGATACGTTGGAGATGTATCAGCTAGTAGAGGGAGATAGACACGATACTTCCATTACTCTACACACAAGTCCAGGGAGTTACCCACCTGAGTTTAACGACATCAATCATCAATATGCTTACCAACATCAATAATATCATCCTCTACCATTGTCTTTGCCATAGAGTGGTAGATCATTTTTTTCTCGTCGTTGATAAGGAGAGTGACAACATGAGCACTTATTTTAAAAAAATTGTCAGGAAGAGTAAACCACTCATCTAAGTTTGTGTGCGGTTTGTTGGAAAGTTCCTTCTTTCTATTTAGGGTTTGTTTGGAACGATTGTGTTTTGTGTAACAGATGTGGGATATGGTAAGTGTTGCCAAATAAAATTCCAAATATTACTGCAACCAAGCAATTTTTTGGATTTGAAATTTGGTCTGACCATGTGTTTGGGAATACATTACATGTGAGTCATCCAAATTCTAACAATTAGACTAGAATCATAAGATATCACGCCATATTATTGAACCAACCATTTTGCTTTGCCCGATTCCACTTAACTGAACCAGATCCAGACTTTCTAATGGAAACTAAAACCAAATTTGCTAATTTCCGGTTGCCTAAATTTTTCATAAATCTCGGTCACCTAAATCTATACCTTGGTTAGCTTAAATTTATCATTCTCGGACCATGCAACTTTAGTGTGACTTCAATGCAAGCCTTAATACATTATTATACACAAAGATAAAAAATTGAATAGCTGGATGTTGATCCAAGCTCTTGAGCATGGCCAATGTTGATCAAAACTTGGTGCTAGCTGCTAAGAAAAAAAAGGCACGAATTGGTTATAGTAGCGGAATCATTTCACATGAGGCCAAGCTGGCTCAAATTGTGAGAGTAAGGTGGACGATAACGAAATATTCTCTCCATTCCATAATGTAGTGTATATAGGTTTTTTTTTCAAATGTAAAACTTAACAAATCTTGACTAAATGTATATAGAAAAATATCTACATCTAAATACAAAAATACATACCATTAGATACATCATGAGACATATTTTCATATTGTATCTATTTGGTTTGTAGATACAAGAAATCATCTTTAGACCTTTATAAAGTTTGATATTTCAGAAATCTATTATGACATAATGAAACTGATGGAGTATGATATTCTGATGCGTGGACCCAAGCGTATGTCTAAGAAAAAGTTAACATTAGTTCAAATTTAGTTTTTAGTAGAACCAAATCCTTGTAATTTTCTTAGAAGCAAATATAGCTGCGATGCATGCAACTTAACGACATCTCTAATGCGGATCCTCAAATTGCACGCAAATATTCAGACCAAGCTATCTGTACGTACTTTACTATCCAACGCGGCACCCCGTGTGTGCATAGATCAGTCCACGCGTCCGTTTTCACGTAAACCAATAACAAACAGGGGCTTTGCGCGCGTTTGGATTGCCGCCATGTACACGTCCGACCCCGGTCCCACCCAAAATCATCTCTCGCGCCCTCGCCCTCTCCCGTGTGAACTCATCTCCACTCTTCGACACTGCATTCATGACGGCCCAAAAGCATTGCATTCACACCGATCCAGAGTGGACGCGACCGGTCACTGGAGCCGACATTAAAGTGGCGCACCGGCCAAGAGCACTGCCCACACCTGTTTCTTCGTCCCCATGCTTGTTCAATGCCGGAGAGAAGTGACTGGACGAAACATGACGACTATCTACCACATTCATACCGGCTGCCCCATCTGCCTGCCTTCCGGCATTAAACAGGCGTGACAGGCGAGAAACCAACTATGGCGTCCGCATGGACACACCACGCCGCGTGTCCTGGTCGGTGCCGGCTATTTATACGTGTACACGCCCCACTCAATCCACACCATGCCTGGTCCAGTTCCTCCTTTGTGCACCACATCCGCCATGAACGCGAGGTCTGGACCGAGGTGGTCGCCTTTGCTATCAACTAGCAAGACCATGCTGCTCGACGAATATAGGCCATCTTGCTGGCAAGCTCGTCGGAGGAAAACGACGATGAGCCGGCACCCCCTCGCACGTCGGTCCATGCCGACTTCACCATGGAGCAGGGCACATGCGCACTTCGAAGCTGTCATGGTGGAGGAGCAGCTGGCGCCGTAGCCGTTGCCGGCGTTCCGACAGGCGTAAGAGGAGCATCGGTATAACCTCACCTTTCTCGCGCATCATTGGCTGGAGGAGGGCCAAATCTATGGCGAGTTCATGAGTGAGGAGGCTGTGGCGGCCATGATTGTGAAGAACCCAAACTACATCGTCGAATAGCAGACGCTCTACAAGGCTGCGATCAACACTCGTGCTGTCTACAACGCGGTTGCATCTCGGTTGGATGCAAAAAAGTGGTGCTGGCGATTGCGGACGAAAACGCCGACAGTTGCGCATCGTTTGCGCTACTACGCCCACAAGGTTGGTCCATCCACGTCCGTCGTGGACCTCACCTCCACTGGCGACATGCAGGCCACATACTCCGATGAGAAAGAGTAGGGAATGGAAAATGGTGGCGCCTCATGTCCCATGTGGGCCAGTCCGTGTCCCATGTACTCTTCCTCATCGGCAACCCGCAACTTCACTTCCTAGGGCTCATGACCCGTCGGACATGGACACAGAGGGGAACAACAAGGACTTGGAGCACGGACGAGCGAAGATATAGACTAGATAAACTTTCAAACACTTTGGTTTAATGAAATATCTAAAAAATGCAATGGATGTGATCCAATTTAAATGAAAACATTCGGATTGCATGAATCGTTCGGTTTGCTCAAATTCCGTTTAAAATATATGCAGATGTTTGAGCCTTTGAGGTATATATGGTTTGATGTCTGGCTCCCATATCATGGTCCACGCACAGGTCCGAACGCTTTCGGATATCATGGCCGTTTTAGGAGCCTCGCCACTACGACCACGAAGCTGGCATGTTCGCAGGCACCACCGACAGCAAGAAAGAGTAGTGCACGGTAGGTCATCGCTGCTCTGGTTCCAGAAAGGCCACCGCTCCTTCCTTTCCGTCGACGCCAAATTTGGTGGGCTCAACATCATCAGCTGATTAGTCGCTTGGCGACGAGGTGGAGGTGGACAACTTCACTTCCTAGGCCTCAGGAGGCGGAGCTGGAGAGCACCGAAGCGGAAGTGGAGACGGTGAAGCTTCAATTTTCTTGGTTCATGATCGGACATGAGGAACTGACGATCTACGCTTAGTTGATGCAAATGTAACGAAACTGTCATGTTTAAATTAAATCCGTATTTGATCGAATTTCGTCCGGGTAATTTTTATCGTTACCAAAATGTACGCGACCTTCCGTGTTCCCGGACTGATCCCGTGTCCCCTGATGGGGACGAAATTTGCGGCTAACAGGTTTCTTTTCTTTTGCCACCCGGTAAGTGCTCGTGCAATCCTCCTCTTCCCCTTCCTCGGCGACCTGAACCACAGGCGTGCCCTCCCGTAGCTGGAGAGCCTTTGCTGCCCTAGCACGTCTGCACGCGAGCAGCGGTTCCACGAGCAGCATCGACGGTGCGGGAGCTGCGCGGAAGCAAGCAGCGGTCGCACGCCCGGGCCCTGCAGATCTCACCGGTAAAATGTTGTTCTTTGCAAGAATACGATTGCAGGTTGGAAATGTTCAGTCCCCTGATCTGATTCTGGTCTGGCGCAGAGTGCCACGGGCGGCATCACATCTCGTGCTGTTCCTGCGTCACTGCAATTCGCGTGTTGGCCGTGACCGCAGCTTTGCCGTTGCGGGGGCGGGGTGGTGCCCGCGAGGTGTTCGGGACATTGTACGAGTCGAGCAGAGCAGATCTGCTGCACGGATAGCAAGAATGTAAGACCGTACCGTCGTACCTTTTTCTCATCTCGTTGCTAAGACAATGGTTTTGAGAACTATTGGGTGGCATATTCCTCTACACACGAATTATCACGCACAATGCAACTCGATTTACCTAGCGATTCGGCCCAGCTTGTAGAAGTTCTGCACAGATTTTGGATCTCTGCGAAGTTTTCATATGCATGTAGCATCCTGTGAGATGTGATACTGGTACCAGTGAATGCAACTCACTAAGCCACTTTCTGTAAAAGAGAACATAGTAGGCCATGCAGACATGTGTAAATCATCATCTTCTACTCCCTCCGATCCATATTTAATTGTCACTGATTTAGTACAACATTATACTAAATCAGCAACAATTAATATGGACGGAGGGAGTACTATATTTTGAAGCCAACTCCAAATGAAATGCGACGAAAAGATGATGGAAGCAAATACTGAGGCAGAGAGTCAAATCATTTCTGGTAGAGCTAGATAAGTGATAACAGTAAACAGTTAGGCATGCCAGATTTTTTTGTTTGTTTTCCGAGCTAGCTAATGGTAAAGACAAAGTTCTCTCCAAGCCTGTTCTAATAACTTTCCTCACGGATAGACTGACAGAAAATAAAATTACGACTCTCCCCAGGGAGAGTAGTAGACTAGGAACTTCTTCAAATAGTTACTATGGGTGCTAATGCCTAGTTGAATATGTCAAGTGCCTGGTGTTGTGCATCCACTGCTTGAAGGATCCTCTTTGCCACTGCACAAGCATAAATTGAGGAACCTTCAGACACCTGCATTATTGTGGATGATGGAACATTACTGTCAATGACAATCGGCAATATGGGGAAAGGAGTTCCTGATGCTACTTAAAATAAATAATACTGTCAATACCTTAGTGTTAAACATGAATATGTAGTGATCACCAATAATCCCTCCAACCACATGGATGATCTCAAGATGGAATTCATCAAGAACCTTTGCAACATGAAGCAGGGAGGAGTTGGTCTTCTTGTTTTCTGTGAGCTTGATGTTTATTTCATTTTCCACTATGCGAACATCAACATGGCACTCCCTGGACCTCCTCTGAACCCATGAGCTTCTTATGGCCCCATCAAGCTGATTGTCTTGCTCATCCCTTATTGGCCTCATCGATGAGCTTTCACCATCAGCAGCGGCCTCTTCATCCAACTTTCTTATCTTTCTCCTATTAGTCCCATGCCACTTCTGTTCCACTAGGATCTTCAGTTCCTTCACTGTTCGATTCAGCTCATCTATGTATTCAATGGCATCACCTACTACTGAAGCCCTGTCATTCTAGAGAACAGTTCTGTAACACATTAGTGCCATATCAAACATATATGAGCAGTAGCCCCTAAAGGTGCAACCTAGATTTTTATGATTCTGTCACATTGTTTACGTTTTCATTGAGTAAATCAGGAAGTGTTGTCTAATCGGTTAAGGTTAGATCACTATAGAGGTCCTGGAGAGTAGTGCAATGAGGACAATAATACTTATGAAAAAAATCAATATACATATGGAATTTGATTGCTTTCATTTTCTTTCATAATTAACTAGAAGGTACAAACACACTCGATCAAGATAATGGGGTAAGTATCTGCAAAGAGCACAACGAGCAACTAGTTCATAGCAATCATGTTCCATAGGATATCAGTATCAACCTGAATATAATGTAGCAACAGAGCTTGAGAACTATTCGACAGAAAGTTCAGCAGAAGCATATTATCTAACACATGTTTCTTTGAATCTACATCAGACAGATGACAGTTTTGCGAATGGGTTTTTGTTGATGTTTTATAAAGCACTGGTTTTTCGGAATGCATAGTACTTTGGTGTTGCCACTTCTAAGCGTCTTAACACACTGAGAGTAAATGGATGAAGTTATTCAGAAATTCAATTATCTTCACAAAACCAATGAAAACTGGAAAGTGGCCTGAAATTTTAATTGTTAGCTTCTATTAATGAAGTATTCTGTACATGTAGCGTCATTGAACAAACCCTAGTGATTAGCTTCTATAGTTGACTATTCTGGACATCTGATAATCATCAAATCTCCTAAACGTGCAAAATGATGAACAAGACGAACCTTGGTAGGATTGGGGAAGAGCATTCTTAAAGTCTTATACTTCACATTTAGCTGTTCCCTCCTCTCTCTCTCTGTCGCAAAGTTAGCTTTTCCTTTTCCCTTTCCGAACTCACCCTTCCCTCTTCTGCCCTCCAGTACAGTATCAAATTGCCTGTCATCCATATCCTGAAAAAGATCTCCTCCGACACTTCCAACCCCAAGCATGGCATCTCTTTCATCCTCACTGGGGAACAGCCCATAATTTTGCGGCAGTGAATGGCAGATATCCTTTAGTGCGTGAGACTGGGCAGCATGGTACCCTAACTGCAATGCCGGATCACTAGTGTACATTAATCCACTGTCAGGAATTGCTGCCACTCCTGTAAACTCACCATTAAGATCCAAATAGTTGGTACCACCACTTAGTGCTGTATCACCAAAGACTGATGCTGTTGCAGGGAACACTGGAGCCACAGTGCAGTGGAGAAGGTTTAAGAGATCAGGTGCTGGTGTGTAACCACTGTTTGGATAAAGCGCAGGATCATACTGTTGAATCTGTTGTTGCACCAATATGTTTTGTGGATCTTCGCTAAGCTGATGGTTGATTATTTGGTCTTGAATGGTGCAGATAGAAGTATCCCAGGTTGCAGTTTCCACTGGTCGCATATCCTGCTCCAAACCAATTCCTAGTTGATGCTGAAGGTGGTTGATTGCTCTTGCAGCTTCAGAAGAAAGATTGGTCGAATCAGAAAGGATATCTGCAGAAAACGACTGCACCTTGAATCTCTGTAGCTCAATATTTGTGTTGTCGTTGCATTTAGGAGCCAGAGAAGAATCATGGGTCAAAGATCCTGTCATGAGATTGTGATCATGGGAACCTTCAAAATAGTCACCTCCAACAATCATTTTGACGAAACAGTGCCTGGCACCTTCAATCCAAATCTAGAATCAACACAACATGAAAACGGATGAGCACAGAAAGAAATGCATTGAAGAACAGGATTTTGACACAGAATCAAATGCAAGAGGAAATCGAATAACAAATTCAGTAGCATCTTAGATATGGACTGATCTTGAGCTGAAATATAATGGTAATTACTTGCAGTGCACTTACTAAGGGGAAAAAATGACTCAACAGGAATGCAGCAGCAGCAGATAGAATTCGATCGGATGTGGAAATTGCAGTTGGCCTGGCTGTTTTGGTTGTTGCAAAAGAGGTAGAGCCGTGGAGTTTTAAGCTATGCAATGTGGCTGTCTGTTCTTCCGTGTAGAGAAGTCCCATATAGGATGATTAATAAGACATGAAGCAACTATGCTTGTTCCAGACCTAACAAACCCTTTACCATCTTTTTCTGTTCCCTAATCCTATTCATATTTGATGTTTGATACAATGTGCTTCAACTACCACATGCTCAGTAGCCAATCAGCAAAATGTTTAGTAGCACGGAATAATTTGTAATGGTAATACAACTCAGTAAGTGCAAGATGATCAGTAAAATGAAGCACATGAAATCCATGGTGGCTGAATCTTTTGATGTTCAATCTCACCAACTAAGACTTAAAGAAGCAACTGTTAATCAGGAATTACATCTAGCGAGCAGTAGCAATAAGCACTAGAAGAGAACGTACCTATCTTTTTGGTACAGCTGCCTGATGATTGAATGAGCGAGGCTTTGTTCATGAAGCTGCAACTCAAAGACTCATGAAGCCTTGTTTCTGTGCTATGCCAAGAATATTATAGCGGCAAGTCATGAAACCATAATTTGGTTGTCACACAAAAATGATGGGATAGAAAATAACAGAATGCGCCCATACTAAAGGTCAATGCGAAGGACTATCATATGGTTATTATTGTTTCTGTTATTATCAGGAGACAGAAACGAGAAAGACGGAAAGCTCACACCCTTTGAATTTGGCATCTTTGATGTTATTCACCCATAGGAAGTTGAGAAATGTAGGTCATGCCTTCTGCCCCCTTACCATATTTTATGAATGCACTGGTGTAGTTATTCTCTCAGAAACTAGAGCTACAACTACCTACAAGATTGCAAGTATCCAAAGAATACATGATCTTGTATTATGGAATATTCATATCAGCCTTATTCTTTTGAGGATCTGTGTTTCTGTATATATTGGTGTGATGTTCTTGGTTTGCTAAAATATGATAAGTTTAGACATTTTTACTTTATGGTACCGATTATTGTGTATGAAGCAGGTCAGTAGCATTAAATCCGTTTTTCTAGTAAGCTCGCCGCTTCGAGAAAAATGTAAAACTGAGGGACGAGCATGATAAAAATTGCATGTCTGTTAGTGTATCTGGTTGTTATTGTGGTATAGGATTTGTTAGGATTGATTGTTTCTCCTAAAATGTCACTAATGTGGCATCATATCTTCAGATTCTGTTGTACGTGTGTATAATTTACAGAGAAGTGGTATTATAATACTAAACCTTTATATTTTGCATTTTCACCAGGGTTAATATTGCACTTATACTCTACCTTCGAAATATTCTCTAAAGTAAGGAGGCCTGCCTAAATGGACCAATGTGAGTGATGGATGACTTGGATTTAAAATATAACCAACAGTTCTGGATTAAAGCTATGGACTATAGAGTAACAGATAGTAGCGCAATCTCCTTTGACACCAGACACCTACTTGGTTTATGCTTAAGTTCCATGACATCTCCCTTGTCTCAATGGCAGGGTCTGCTAAGAGAACACCAATTTTGTTGTCTCAGTGGCAGGCACTTATGCCTTATTAGTTTGTTGCACCTGTGATGGATCCCAGATGGTGTATCTGCCACCAATGTTTGCTGTTACCTGATTTGCTTATGCTGAAATATCCTGCAAACTATATTGCCATTGAACTGCTAACACTACAGGATTGAATTTCGAAGATGGAACTTATGACTCTCGAAGAGTTGTCCTGAATGTCTCCAGCACACCCTCTGTTGCATTGCTCGGATCTTCAGCATTCTGACCCTTTGAGAGCCGAAAGCCATTTCTTGAAGCAAAACAGAGTTTGATCATTCGCGGTGGGTTCTCGAGAAGGAGTACATCATAGCTTTCTGTACTTACAAACAGTCCATTTGTGCTTTCTCAGCTGATGTGTTTGTCATCTTGATAGCACCGTGCGTCCTTCCAAACATAGCCAACACATTTCTGTTATGCTCTGACATGTCGTCGCGCAAGCATGTTAGTGTAATGAATGCAGTTTGCACTTCTTGGGGCAGCATGCATGCAGGGTCTCATGCTCATCAGATTTTACCCCACAACTCCTAGGAGCTACTGTACTTACTAGCACGCGCAGCGCACATCGACGGCGTCCACAGAACTTTCAGCCATGCACAACGTCTCTTCATCTGAACTTGTCGACGAACGGACTACTGAACTGCGTAAAGCAACCAGCGGTACCTTGTGTCTGGATTAGTGGCGCACGGACTGAGACTTGAAGCTCCTGTGATTCACGGGCCTTGCGATTTTAGATATCCTAATATTTTTTGTTGGCTCGTGTACATGGTCACAAGTTCTTCTGTTCTTGTGGTTATCTTGTGCTCTGTGCTGTAGCGACATAAGGCTATGGGGCGGAAATGTGGTGGATAGCCATTTTGGCGTGTTCATTTCCTCCTGGCTTCATGAAACTGTACCTAACAAGAGAGGACGTGTGGTGCCCGGAGTATTTCATGTAACGGAGTATTTCCTCTTGGCTTCATGAATCTATACTCTATAATATGTTTATACGCATCCGTGTGTAGTCTTTGTTGAAATCTCTAAAAAGACTTGGATTTAGAAACAGAGAGGGAGTAGTACGTGCTACGTATCCTGTAGAAGGGGCGGGGAAGACGTACGTACATACCGTACATCTCATGCCCTCCTTGCTCCGGCTGGATTGTTGGCACGCGGAATGCGTTCGCGGATTCCGCGGCGCACCCTCGTAACGGCATTCTTCCGTGCAAAAGACATCCACTGTACCTGTACGGGCTCCTTCCGTTGCCGCAGCTCTCGGTTGAAAAGCGGATGTCCCTTCAACCGACCTTTTCTTCTCTTTCCCTCTCTCTGTCTCAACCCTCAAGGCCAGTCGCCTCCAGAGTGCTGAGTGCACGCAGCTGTTCCTAGAAGTTCACGGTGGCGATTTTTTTCTTTCTTTTCTTGAGCACATCATTAGAGCATTTACAGCCGGGCGTCTCAAACCGATCTCATACGTCCGGATGGGCCGTCCGGTCACTGTCCAATCACGTTTTCTTAGACCAAAACGATCCTCGAACGTTGCTGACATCATTAGAGTGTGCAGCCGTTCGTGGCCTCTGCGCCGGCAGCTCCGGCAGAGCAGTCCTCTCTCCCGTCCTCGCCGTGGGGGACGTCGTCTCCGGCCCGGACGTCACTGTGGTACGTTCGGCAACTCTCTGGCTCCGCCTTGCACTTGATGTGTTCGACACGTTGTCTGACCGGATTTTTTGTAATTTTGTTAGGGAAAACGATGGGTTCCGATGCTTCGTCCGACGAGGAGTATGGACCGATGGAGCTTGACCAAATCATTCCAGACGAGTTCTTCGATTCCTCGGATTCGGGCGAAGACGTGGACACGATTATGCTCATGAGCATGCAAGAGTAAATGGACCGCCAAGTGGAGCATATTCTCAACTTCAAGGGCTCAATCAAAGGAAGAAGAGTGATCAACCGGGATAGGGTGTCCGGAGCAAAGCTATTGTACAAAGACTACTTTACTCCCAAGCCTGCTTTCCCGGATGATCTATAGTTTCGTTGCCGTTCT
Source organism: Triticum urartu (assembly GCF_056163025.1). Taxonomy (NCBI): domain Eukaryota; kingdom Viridiplantae; phylum Streptophyta; class Magnoliopsida; order Poales; family Poaceae; genus Triticum; species Triticum urartu. The sequence continues at coordinate 669,982,593 of NC_141874.1, read as the reverse complement.
CGTTTGCGGGAACCATTGTTCTTGCGCGTTGTGAAGGGAGTGGAGGCACACGACGACCACTTCACCCTCACAAGACATTGCTGCGGGCAACTCTCTTTCTCTCCCGAGCAGAAGTGCACGGCTGCTCTGAGGATGATTGCACTTGGTACTGCTGCAGATGTCGTTGGTGAGATGGTCAGGATGGGGGAGAGCACCTGCTTGAAGATTACTGTCAAGTTTGGCCGTGTCGTGGTGGAGGTGTTTGGACCTAAGTATCTCGGAGAACCAAATGTGCAGGACACGGAGAAGTTGTTGGCTATTGGACAGGAAAGGGGGTTTCCAGAAATGCTCGGATCAATTGATTGCATGCATTGACAATGGAAGAACTGCTCCAAAGATTTGTGGAGAATGTATCAAGGTCATACCAAAGAGGCAACCATCATACTAGAAGCGGTGACATCACATGACTTATGGATTTGGCATGCTTTCTTTGGAATGTCGGGTTCTCACAACGACATGAACGTGCTTCAATGATCTTCGGTGTTCAGGACTCAGGAGGCTTTGCAATGGGGAATCACTGCCATGCAATTACACCGTCAACGGCCGAGACTACAACATGGGACGATACTATCTTGCCGATGGTATCTATCCTCAGTGGGCGGCGTTTGTGAAGACCATATCCGAGCCGCGTGGCAAGAAATAGAGCCACTTTGCAACAATGCAGGAAGAGGCTAGGAAGGATGTGGAGAGGACATTTGGTGTGCTTCAACCTCGTTGGGGAATTGTGCGGAGTGCAGCGATGTGGTAACCAGAAACTTTGTGGCAACTAATGACATGTTATATTATTCTGCACAATATGATTGTCGAGAATGAGGGTGATGGTGTAACCCAAACCCATGATTTCTAAGCACCTGCAGAACAAGTTGAAAACCCGAAAGATGATCTTGTGAAGCACATGTGGACCCACAATGGCAAGCAAGAAGCCAATGCTTGAGTTTGACGCTTAAAATAAATTTTATGTAAACACTATCTATACTTTGTACCAACATTTACTATTTAATCGTGCGACGTCGTGCATAGCTCTGCCCTCGGCTCAATCTCGCGGCGCGATGAGACGAGCGAGGAGGAGGAGCGCGCGTGTAGGCCTCCTCTTCTCATGCTCATACAAGTGATAGAAGAGCTCATCTTATAAAGAGGTGCAACTCTCTCTCAAATTTCGGGATGGGACTAAACTTTAATCTCACTCACTCCACTTACATGTGTGCATGACTGGGCCAAGAGAATTTCAGAATTTTAGTTGGGTTTTGGGCCAAAGGCCTACTAGCAAAATTCCAACAGGTGGTCGTCTTGTCGACGTGCATTGCGGCTCTCGAGTATTCCTTTCTTTGGAGCTTTTTTTAGGGCGAGGGTCTGGCTCGATTACGTGTGGGCCATAAGGGTCGTGGATTGGTGTTCAATGTCGCGACTCGAGAGTCAGAGTCGAGCTTCAGTTGAAAAGAGAAAAGAGATTCCAATTCTAACTGCCGTCTCCCATGGAAAATCAGTTGGAGCTCCAAAACACGTGGACTGTCGTGTACACGTCCATCTACGAGCGAGGAGGAGGTGCCTAATTTTTGCTTTGGTAGCGAGAAGGTGGAATGGGCTTTAGGATCTCTAACTCAGTAACTCTATCAATCCACTAAAGCTGACGGGCACCGACCGCCTGTTACTTTGACACCCCAAGCTGAAATTCAAAGGTGGTTGGCTCCGGCAGCGGGTTTCTCCAAGATCAATGCTGATGGTGCAGTGGCAAAGTTCAGACATGAGGGAACTGTTGCAGCAGTTTGCAGGGACTCCGATGGCCTTTTTCTGGGATCTTCGGCGGTTGTTTACCGGGAAATCACTGACCCTCTTATCTTGGAATCTTATGCTTGTAGAGAAGCGCTGTCACTTGGTGATGATCTTGCTCTTCAACACATTATGGTGGCATCAGACTGTCAAGGTGTGCTGAAGGACATATCGAACGGGACAGGAGGGCCTCATGGAGCTATCATACATGAAATAGTGGAGCGTAGTGCTAGTTTTACTTCTTGTCGTTTTAGTCATGAGCGTAGAAACTTTAATTTTAAGGCTCATAATCTTGCCAAGTTTGCCTGTAACTTAGGCTTGGGTAGACATGTTTGGTTGAGTAACCCCACGACCCAAACCATGTACCTATGAACATTCTCTTGAATCAATAAAGTGGCGAGATTTTCTCAAAAAAGAAAATCAATCCACTAAAGCTGACGGGCACTTTGCTGCGCCAATTTTTGTTGTCGTGTCCATTGTGTATTTTCAGTCATCTGATGGTCGATGCCAGCGTTGCACTCTTTGTTTTTGTGTTCATTAATTGTTGTGGCTAGTTTTGTTATTGACTTTTGATCGGACATCGTTTTTACCTATGAGTGCAGGAGCGGTGAATGGATGTGGGTGTTGTGTTCTTACTTATATGATATTCGTTGTCATTCAATGCCACACGTGTCACATGTTACACATGACCTAGAAAAATCTACATGCACACCATGTACACTACATATGCTGGATCTAAGTGGCTGAAAACAGCGAACATCCTCTTACAACCGGAACCCCCTTGTCCAATTGAGATTCTAATTTTTAGAGAGCTTGGTATTTTTAGAGATGTGGACATTTTCTTTATGGTGAAGAAGGCATACATCATACATAAGAGTATGACGATCCAATTATTCTAATGGCGTGGTCGGCCCAAATACCAGTCAAACCTGGGCACCATCACGCCAACTCGGGTTCAACGTGGGACAAACAAGCAAATAAACAAACAAACAAAAATCAGGCACCAGCTGGAATCAAAATGCAATATTTTTTTCAGGGCAATGAAGAGCTTTATTCAAACGATAAGGCGCCAGCACTATCAGCCATGAGGCTGGTTACCAGCAAACCCGGAGGAGAGTCCATCCAACACTCCGACACCTCCAATGTGCTCGCATGTCTCGCACAAAGGTGAGCCGGGAGATTGGCATGTCTCTTTACATGTAGAATATCAAAAGAAATGAAACTAGCAGCTAGCTCCTCAATATCTAAGAATAACGGCGCTATCAGAGAGCGCGAAGTACGGCGCGAGTTCCAGAGGTTCACTACATTCAAACAGTCAGTCTCAATCTGCACTCGCGTAAATCCACGAAGTAGAGCCACCACCACACCTTCACGTACCGCGGTTGCTTCTGCCACAAGTGGATCGGTGATGCCAGGGATTGGTTTGCAACAAGCCGAGATGAATGATGAAGTGGACCGAGCCACTCCACCAATGCCTGCTCTATGCTCCAATAGGGAAATTGCAGCATCAGTATTAATCTTGATAACCTCACCATCAGGTGGTCGCCACCCATGACCTGGTAGAATGCTGGCATGCTTTGGCGGAAGCTCCAGCACTGCCAGCGCATCTCTAATCATCTGCACAGATTGCTTTGGATCCATACTGGCCTTGTCATGAGTAATATTGTTTCGAGATGTCCATATAGCCCACATCACCGAAATGATCTTAGCTTGGTCCGAAAGATCGAAACGAGGATCGCAAAGAATATCCCTGGACCATGTCATCTCATGTAGCTCCGGAAGCTTGATGCCCAACCAATCGCGGGCTTCAATCCAGAACCGATTTGCATGAGAACATTGTATCAATGCATGATACATGTCTTCATCCGCCGACAGGCATATTTTACACCTGGCCAATGTTGCTATGTGTCTGTATTTGAGGGTGCTCTCGACAGGAAGGATCCCCCTAAGCACTCGCCACCAGAACACGCGAACTTTGGGCACAACATTCAGCTTCCAAAGCTTCGTCCACATCTGTTTATTCGTCAATGAAGATTCAATTACCGACCCTTCTTCTAGAGCACGATGCTCGTTGCGAATCATGAGAGTCCGGTAAGCCAATTTTACAGTGTACACACCAGTTTTCTCCGCTGACCATGCCCAGCTGTCATCACCTCCCATCCGGCGCAAAGGGATATTTAGTATAGCTTCTGCCTCCGGGGTGATAAAATTGTTTTGCACTATGTTGATTTTCCACGTCCCAGTCTCGGCATCAATCAAATCTGAAACCGAGTTCAAATCTGCCGTACCGATGTGAGTGGACGGCTTCATTGCGATCAGCCCCGGTATCCACGGATCTCTCCAAATCGAGACCGTCGAACCATCTCCAATTCTTCTGATCATGCCAGCATTCAGAGCTTCCCTGCCTGCCAAGATAGCTCGCTAGGTAGCCGAAGCGTGCCGCTGTGCTCGGGCATCGAGAAAGTTAGTATGAGGGAAGTACTTCCCTTTGAGCACTCGCGCGTACAGCGAGTCCGGACTTGTAAGGAGCCTCCATCCATGCTTCCCCAGAAGGGACAAGTTAAACAGTTCCAGATTCCTGAAACCCATCCCGCCTTTCACTTTCGCGGTTGCAAGTGTATCCCAATCCAACCAATGTAAGGATCGGCGGTCAAGAGAACTACTCCACCAATATCTTGCCATACATGAGGTGATTCCTTTGTAAACTTTCTTCGTCAACTTGAAACAACTCATGGAAAAAGCCGGGATCGCCTGAGCCACCGACTTCAATCGCACTTCCCGTCCCGCGCATGAAATCATGCGTTCGGTGCCTCCCTGCAACTGGCTCCGGATCCTTTCTCTGAGATGTTCGAAGGTTCCACTCGTTATCCGTCCCGTTGCTGTTGGCAAACCAAGATACCTTTCATTAAAAGCCTCCACTGATATACCAAGAATGACTTTCAATCTTTGTCTCACCAGATCGCTTGTGTTTGGACTGAAATATATGGAACTTTTTTCCCGGTTCACACTTTGGCCAGAACAGTCCTCATAGATCCGAAGAACACGATTCAACCTGTGGGCATTATCCTCCTTTGCATTCATAAATATAAGACTATCGTCTGCAAAAAGAAGATGATTGATCCAAGGTGAATTATTGCTCACTCTAATTCCTCTGTCCACTTGAGCACCACCCAAGTGCTTGAGTAGCGTTGTAAAACCCTCAGCACAGAGTAAGAACAAGTAAGGTGAGTAGGGATCGCCCTGGCGAAGACCCCTAGAAGGTGTGAAGTAAGGCAGTAGCTCCCCATTCACACGCACTGTAAACCTGACAGATGTCACACATTTCATTGTCAGTCTAACAAAACTTGAGCTGAAACCCAACTTTAGCATAATAGCTTCGAGATGGTGCCATTCAACACGGTCGTAAGCTTTCATCATATCGAGTTTGACAGCACAAACATGATTCTTGCCCTTCTTCCTTCTTCTCATCTCATGCACACTCTCATAAGCGATTAAAACATTATCAGTGATTAGTCTAGTAGGAATAAAGGCACTTTGCTCTTCACTTATGATATCACCAAGAAACTCCCTCATTCTGTTGGAAATGCATTTCGAAGCAATCTTATATAGGACAGAACATAAAGAGATTGGCCTATATTGAGAGATGCGCTGCGGGTATCTGACCTTTGGAATAAGCGTTATGGAGGTGTCATTCATACCCACCGGCAACTCCCCTCCATTTAGGAAGTCCAGCACAGCCGGCACTATATCTACTTTGAGTAGCTCCCAGTGCCGCTGGAAAAAACCCGCCGTGAATCCATCCACCCCTAGTGCTTTGGAAGGCGACATCTGAAACAGGGCCGTCCTCACCTCATCAGCAGTAAAGGGTTTTTCAAGGTACTCGTTCATTAACGGCGTCACTCTTGGTTGAACAAGATTAAGAGGTTCATCCATAGGCTGAAAACCCTGAGAGGTGTATAGTGCTTCATAAAAACCTTGAACCTCAACTTGATCATCTGCACTTGTTTGACACGTTGTGCCATCTGCCCGCTCCAAGCACTCGATATTATTCACGCGTTTCCGATGAGCAGCTTGAGCATGAAAATAGCCGGTATTACGATCTCCCTTTCGTAGCCACAACACCCTGGATCGTTGCCTGACCCAGATTTCCTCCTGTCGAAGAGCCTCACGTAACTGTTTCCCCAATGCTTTTTCCTCTGCCGTTGGGCCGCGCCCCAAAGATCGCGCCCGCAAGCGATCGAGTTTAGCCCGCAGTTTCTTCACTTTTCACGTAAGGTTCCCGAATTCCTTCGCCCCCCAAGTAGACAGCACCTGCTGCATAGCACCTAGGGCACTTACCACCCCGGCTAAACCCTGCTGTCCAGCTCCTTTCTGCCACTCTTGGAGCACAAGTTGGTCGTACTCAGCATGAGTTTGCCACACGTCCGCGTATCTGAATTGCTTAGCAGCTTTGGCCCCTGCGTCGGCCAAGTTTTGCCTTAGGTCTACCATCACAAAGCAATGATCAGACTCCATGGTGCCAATATGCCTAACATGTGTGTTAGGAAACAAACTGATGAACTGCATGTTGCCAAGCCCTCGATCAAGCCTGGCTTTCACATTTGCATTGCCCCTCTGTCCATTATCCCACGTGTGCTCCGCTCCAGACCACCCAAGATCACACAACGAGCAATCATCAATGGCTTCTCTGAAAGCCCTCATTTGATATTCAGGCCGATCCGCGTTCGAGAAGTGTTCAGATGCATTCATAGTCTCATTGAAATCTCCAACACAAAGCCAAGCATCATGCTGTATTCCAAAAAGAGTTCGAAGAAACCGCCAACTATGTGGTCGGTCCTCCACTTTTGGGGCTCCATAGAACCTCGTGACCCTCCATACTTGCGACGCTCGGGTCTTCTTTCTAACCACAACATCGATATGACACGAGCTGTAGTTCTTAAGCTCCACCTCAACTTCATCCTTCCAGAACAAACCAATACCACCACTAAGGCCAGTACCGTTCACCGCAAAACATCCTGCAAATCCCAAAAGGTTCTGCAGGCTCTCCACTCTTTGTGCTGAAATTTTTGTCTCCATCAAGAACAAGAGACAGGGCCCTTCCTGCTTCACTACACTACGAAGCTCTCGAACTGTCGATGGGTTCCCAAGCCCTCGACAGTTCCATCTTAGGCAACTCATTGACCTGGGCAGGGCTGACCAGCAGCCACTGCCGAAGAGTCCGAGTTATTCGGGGTTGGTTTCTTTTTCTTTGGCTCCCTCTCAGTTTCCGATCCAACTGGTGAGTCGTCGAGAGAAGCATTCTCCTTGCTTGATCCACCCTCTGCTTGATGGGGGGAATTAGTTAGGAGTAGTGGATCCACCCTCCTATACACTTGCGCCTGAGGTCCACCTTTTCTCTTCTGCTGATGTCTCGATTGCTTGACCGGAGATGTGACCTCAGCCGCGCTCTTTCCCGCCGTGCTTGAGTTGCGGGTTTCTGCCTTGCTCTTTGGAACAGAGTTATCCTTTGTCGATCTCGAACTATCCCCTGTGCCACCCTTTCTTCGTTCATCCTGGGCACGCAGGCCCTTGCCAAACGGAAGATCTCCATGCTCATCCCGTGCCCAGGGGTCGTGCAAACAAGATCCGAATGCCCAAGCCTACCACAAGAGAAGCAGAAGTGTGGGACATTCTCGTAGACTATATCATATGGGTCCATGCACTTCCTTCTCTTTGATTCTATTAGGATCCATCTTCTCAAGGGTTTGTCCACTCCAACAGTAACTCGAGCCCTGAGGTATCCTGCTGTGTGATCAAACTGAACAGCTGTTGCCCTCTTGTCTATCTGGTGTGCAATCGCTGTACTCCATGGTTCAGCCCGGAGATTAAACGGGAGGTTGAGTACGCGAGCCCACAGCTGTAGCTTATCGAACTTTAACTCAGATGGTCGCATGCATTCATCAAATTCAGATAAAATCACAGCATTCTTGCTAACATGCCATGGTGATCCCTCCCACACACGATCCCGATCTCGCTGACTTGCAAATTCTGCCACAAATATGTTTTCACCTGTGGGTTTGAAGGATAAACCCTTAGGGTTCCCCCATGCCGGCCGGAGCGCATTGGAGATCGTCTGGATGTGGAGCGTATGTCGATGAAGTACCTTCCCAGCCAGCATCCACTTCTCATGCATTCCCTCCTCTAGATCATCAAGTACCAATGGAGTTGCCTCCTCATCTGTTATTTCCATCTTGCCTAGCGCCTCCGCCAATTTTGCCCTCTCCGCCCTAGGAGAGAGCGATCCCCTCTCTTGCCGCCGATCAGCAGGCGAAGCCATCGCTGATCCCCAGCAATCAGATCGCGCCCCGCCAAGCAGATCGGCGTGCGCCGTCGATGTCCTCCCGAGAAACCCTAATCGCCACCGCGGAGGGCTCCGGGTTATTCGGAGGAAAAAACTTTCTAGACGGAATCAAAATGCAATAGCACATTATTGATGCCAGTCAACATAACTCAGATAACAGAACGGCGTAATTCGAATATACCTTCATGTTCGATAACATTAGTTAAATAAATATATTGAAACCTAGATCTGAACTAGGCTTGAAACATAGGAGATTACATAAAAATTGGCCACAATTTTTCGTGTGTACTCAACAAACGTGTCGGTGTCGAGGTGATGATACCTCAAGTGCCCCATTTCAATCACATCCTTCATATTAAACACAGGAGTTTGAAGATTGCAGTAGTAGAGAGAGTCTTCTTGAAAATGGAACACTATGGCGTCCGCAGTCGCGATCTTCGGAATAAAAGATTGGAATAAGAATGGCCCGGTGACGACATGACGCAGATCCCATCGTGGCGGATTGACGCCATCATCTAGATCACCGCACATCCACATCTCAAAAACCGCGTGATCATACGCTGCCCGAGGTGCGCATACACACAGCTCCCCGCGCAGCTCGGTTAAATAGGAAGCCTCGTAGTCCAACCTCGGAGTGCAAGGAGGCGCCCGTACGATGTTGAACGACTCATCCTCCAACCTGAAACGGAAGAAGCATGGAGCAGCTGGTGAACCATGCGGAACCACCTGCTTGACGGTCCAGAGCAAGGAGCCCTTGAAGAAGGTCGCCGTGCGCCGTGGCATGAAATGATGCGGCGGCGGCGATACCGCCGTGTCACGCCAACAAAGGTCTTTTCCTATGGTGCACACCCCCATCCTGACAGTGTCTCCACCCGGGGTGCATCTGTCGCGGTGGACATACAAGCGAGCAACCTTGTAAGTATTGGAGCAAGGGTCGTGGCCAAGACCGAACGCCTGATGAGGACCTTGGAAGACGGCGTTAGGGGTAGGGGGAAGCGTGATGGTGCGCCGAGTGGCAGGGTTAACCACGTGCACCGTATCATCAGCGGGCAACAACACCAGTCCATCGCAGTGTGCCATGCTGTGCAACGCCTCCATCCTGTTGTGGTAGTCGGGCATGGCGTGTACGAGTGTGGCGGCGTCCTGCTGCTTCCCATCCCACTGGTAGAAACCGGCGGCGGTCACCTCTCCGGTCGAGGAAGCGAAAGGGCGATCGTCGTCGTTCTCACCGATCCAGGGCGCGACGAGAAGGAAGGAGGTCTGGTGGCGGAGGTGCTCCCGGTGGAAGGAGTCCTCGTCGATGATGCCGCGCCAGGCCTTGCAGAAGGACCTGAATCGGAGCAGCGGCTCCACGGGGATCCGGGGAAGGATCTCCGACACCAGCTCGTCCGTCAGGTACGGTATGCTCGTCTTGGTCTTGGTGGTGGCCGTCTCGTCGTGCATGGCGGCGCTGGAGTATTGCTTTTCTTTAGAACCTTTAGGTCAAACCGGAGTACAACTCGTGACGCAAATTTTTTTTGAGGGAATACTCGTGACGCAAATTGATCGACCGGTGCAGCAGGATCGGTGTACATATATGAGGTTATTATACTTTTTACTTGGGCTCCTGTTGTGCACATGCACGTTTACACGGGGGTGGCCTACGTATTACTACCAGGGAAACTCTTCCAGTCTACACGCGGGCCGAATCTTTCGGCCGGTTGCTTCCTCGCGCGAGGCGCTGATGCGTGGGACCCCGTAGCTGCTTTTTTTATGTGACCCGCTTCCTTTCACACGGATGATCGGTGAACGCGGCGGCAAGAGCATGAGCTGTTGAGGAACGTAGTAATTTTAAAAAAATTCCTACGGACACGCAAGATCAATCACGGTGATGCATAGCAATGAGAGGAAAGAGTGTTGTCCACGCACCCTCGTAGACCGTAAGCGGAAACGTTACGGCAACGCGGCTGATGTAGTCGTACGTCTTCACGATCCGACCGATCCTAGTACCGAAAGTACGGCACCTCCGCGATCTGCACACATTCGGCTCGGTGACGTCCCACGAATTCTTGATCCAGCTGAGTGTCGAGGGAGAGCTTTGTCAGCACGACGGCGTGATGACGGTGATGATGAAGCTACCGGCGCAGGTCTTCACCTAAGTACTACGACGATATGACCGAGGTGGATTGTGGTGGAGGGGGCACCACACACGACTAAGAGATCAATGATCAACTGTGTGTCCTAGGGGTGCCCCCTGCCCCCGTATATAAAGAAGCAAGGGGGAGGCCGGCCGGCCCTTGGGGCGCGCCAGGAGAGGAGTCCTCCTCCTAGTAGGAGTAGAACTCCCCTTTTCCTAGTCCTACTAGGAGGGGAAAGGAAGCAGGAGAGGGAGAAGGAAAGCCCCCCTCCTAGTCCAATTCGGACCAGAGGGGGAGGGGGCGTGCGGCCTGCCCTGGCTGGCCCTCTCTCTCTCCACTAAGGCCCATGTGGCTCATTAGTTTCCCGGGGGGTTCCCGTAACCCTCTGTCACTCCGGTTTTCTCTGAAATCAGCCGGAACACTTCCGGTGTCCAAATATAACCGTCCAATATATCAATCTTTATGTCTCGACCATTTTGAGACTCCTCGTCATGTTCGTGATCATATCCGGGACTCCGAACTACCTTCGGTACATCAAAACACATAAATTCATAATGTCGATCGTCACCAAACGTTAAGTGTGCGGACCCTACGGGTTCGAGAACTATATAGACATGACCGAGACTCATCTCCGGTCAATAACCAATAGCGGAACCTGAATGCTCATATTGGTTCCTACATATTCTAAGAAGATCTTCATCGGTCAAACCGCACAACAACATACGTTGTTCCCTTTGTCATTGGTATGTTACTTGACCGAGATTCGATCTTCGGTATCTCAATACCTAGTTCAATCTCGTTACCGGCAAGTCTCTTTACTCGTTCCGTAATGCATCATCCCACAACTAACTCATTAGTCACATTGCTTGCAAGGCTTATAGTGATGTGCATTACCGAGAGGGCCCAAAGATACCTCTCCGATACACGGAGTGACAAATCCTAATCTCGATCTATGCCAACTCAACAAACATCATCGGAGACACCTGTAGAGCATCTTTATAGTCACCCAGTTACGTTGTGACGTTTGATATCACACTAAGTGTTCCTCCGGTATTCGGGAGTTGCATAATCTCATAGTCATAGGAACACGTATAAGTTATGGAGAAAGCAATACCAACAAACTAAACGATCATCGTGCTAAGCTAACGGATGGGTCAAGTCAATCACATCATTCTCCAATGATGTGATCCCGTTAATCAAATGACAACTCATGTCTATGGTCGGGAAACATAACCATCATTGATTCAACGAGCTAATCAAGTAGAGGCATACTAGTGACACTCTGTTTGTCTATGTATTCACACATGTACTAAGTTTCCGGTTAATACAATTCTAGCATGAATAATAAAGATTTATCATGATATAAGGAAATATAAATAACAACTTTATTATTGCCTCTAGGGCATATTTCCTTCAGTCTCCCTGAGGGAGTCCTGGATTAGGGGGTCTCCGGACAGCCGGACTGTTAGACTATGAAGATACAAGATTGAAGACTTCGTCTCGTGTCCGGATGGAACTCTACTTGGCGTGGAAGGCAAGCTAGGCAATACGTATATGTATATCTCCTCCTTTGTAACCGACCTTGTGTAACCCTAGCCCTTTCCGGTGTCTATATAAACCGGAGGGTTTTAGTCCGTAGGACAACATACAATCATACCATAGGCTAACTTCTAGGGTTTAGCCTCTCCAATCTCGTGGTAGATCAACTCTTGTAATACTCATATCATCAAGAATAAATCAAGCAGGACATAGGGTTTTACCTCCATCAAGAGGGCCCAAACCTGGGTAAAACATCGTGTCCCCTGCCTCCTGTTACCATCCGCCTTAGATGCACAGTTCGGGACCCCCTACCCGAGATCCGCCGGTTTTGACACCGACATTGGTGCTTTCATTGAGATTTCCTCTGTGTCGTCATCATCAGGCTTGATGGCTCCTTCGATCATCGTTAGCGATGCAGTTCAGGGTGAGACTTTTCTCCCCGGACATATTTTTGTATTCGGCGGCTTTGCACTGCGGGCCAATTCGCTTGGCCATCTGGAGCAGATTGAAAGTTATGCCCCTGGCCATCAAGTCAGGTTTGGAAGCTTAAACTACACGGCCGATATCCGCGAAGACTTGATCTTCGACGGATTCGAGCCCCTGCCGAGTGCGCCACACTGTCACGATGGACATGATTTAGCTCTGCCGCCGAACAGTGTCCTGGAGGCCGCACCCGCATCCGCTCCGACCTTTAATTCGGAGCCAACTGCGCCGACCGAGGGCGGGTGGCTAGACCCCGCCGCGGAGGCTGCAGCCTCAACGGCGATCGAGCCAAACACCAACCTTATCCTTCGAGAGGGCCATGACTTCACATTGCCGGACTCTCCTTCGAACTCTGAACCATCCGCGCCCCTGCCAATCGAATCCGATTGGGCGCCGATCATGGAGTTCACTGCCACGGATATCTTTCAGCACTCGCCCTTCGGCGACATACTGAATTCACTAAGGTCTCTCTCTTTGCCAGGAGAGTCCTGGCCGAATTATGACCGGCAGGATTGGGATGCGGACGACGAAGAAATTCGACGCCCACCCACCACCCACTTAGTAGCCATTGTCGACGACTTAACCGACATGCTTGACTTCGACTCCGAAGACATCGACGGTATGGACGACGGTGCGGGAGACGAAGAGGAACCACTGCCCACAGGGCACTGGACAGCCACCTCATCATATGATATATACATGGTGGACACACCCAAAGAAGGCAATGGCGACGAGACAGCGGAGGATGACCCCTCCAAGAAGCAACCCAAGCGCCGACGTCAGTGGCGCCGCTCTAAGTCCCGCCAAAGCAAAAGTGGTGATACCAGCACAGGAGATAATAACACTCCGGATAGTGCCGAAGATGGCAACAATCCCCTCCAGCACGATTTAGGACAGGAGGATGGAGAGGCCAGCCCTCCAGAGAGAGCGGCAGGTGGAGAGGCGGAGGATGATAATTACATGCCCCCCTCCGAAGACGAGGCAAGCCTCGACGATGACGGATTCGTCGTGCCAGAGGATCCCGTTGAATAAGAGTGCTTCAAGCGCCGGCTTATAGCCACGGCAAATAGCCTTAAGAAAAAGCAGCAGCAGCTTCAAGCTGATCAAGATCTGCTAGCTGACAGATGGACTGAAGTCCTCGCGGTCGAGGAATATAAACTCGAACGCCCCTCCAAGAGTTACCCAAAATGCAGGTTGCTACCCTGACTGGAGGAAGAAGCGTATGACGCGGCTGATCGGCCACCTCGTGGCCGCGACAAAGAGGCATTCTAGCCAAAAGCTCAGCCTGCACCCCGACACCATTCAAGTAAACAGGCATGGGGAAATACGCCAGACCTGCGAGACGTATTGGAGGACAAAGAAAAACATGCAAGATCGATCTACGGATCACGAGGGCGCGCCACTATGCGAGACGATAAACGTCACGCCGGATACAGTAAAAGTAAATCCGTCCGGGCCGAACACAGCGGCCAAGACTCATTGGAGCTGCATCGCGATATAACCCAGTACAGAGGTGCTGCACACCCCTTATACTTCACAGATGAAGTAATGGATCATCAAATCCCAGAGGTTTCAAACCCATAAACATAGAATCATACGACGGCACAACAGATCCTGCGGTATGGATCGAGGATTTCCTCCTGCATATCCACATGGCACGCGGTGATGATCTACACGCCATTAAATACCTCCCACTCAAACTCAAAGGACCAGCTCGGCATTGGCTCAATAGCTTGCCAGCAGAGTCCATTGGCTGTTGGGAGGATCTGGAAGCCGCATTCCTCGACAACTTTTAGGCCACTTATGTGCGACCACCAGATGCCGATGACTTGAGCCACATAATTCAGCAGCCAGAGGAATCGGCCAGGCAATTCTGGACATGGTTCCTAACAAAGAAAAATCAAATCGTCGACTGTCTGGATGCAGAGGCTCTAGCAGCTTTCAAGTACAACATCCGCGACGAGTGGCTAACCCGGCACCTTGGTCAGGAAAAGCCAAAATCTATGGCAGTCCTCACGACACTCATGACCCGCTTTTGTGCGGGAGAAGACAGCTGGCTAGCTCGCAGTAACAACATATCAAAGAACCATGGTACTTTAGATACCAAGGACGGCAGTAGCAGGTCACGTCGCAACAAACATAAGCGCCGCATTAATAGAGACAATACCGAGGATACGGCAATCAATGCCGGATTCAAAGGCTCTAAACCCGGTCAGTGGAAAAATCCATTCAAAATAAGCACTCCGGGCCCGTCCAGTTTGGACCGTATACTCGATCGCTCGTGTCAAATACACGGCACCCCCGACAAGCCAGCCAACCACACCAATAGGGATTGTTGGGTGTTCAAGCAGGCCGGCAAGTTAATTGCCGAAAACAAAGATAAGGGGCCACATAGCGATGACGAGGAGGAGCCCCGGCAGCCGAATACCGGAGGACAGAAGAGGTTCCCCCCACAAGTGCGGACGGTGAACATGATATACGCAACCCACATCCCTAAGAGGGAGCGGAAGCGTGCGCTCAGGGACGTATATGTGTTGGAGCCAGTCGCCCAAAATTCAACCCATGGTCCTCCTGTCCGATCACCTTCGATCGCAGAGACCACCCCACTAGTATCCATCATGGCGGATTCGCCGCACTGGTCCTAGACCCAATTATTGACGGATTTCACCTCACTCGAGTCCTTATGGATGGCGGCAGCAGTCTGAACCTGCTTTACCAGGACACGGTGCGCAAAATGGGTATAGACCCCTCAAGGATCAAACCCACAAAAACGACCTTTCAAGGCGTCATACCAGGTGTATAGGCCCATTGCACAGGCTCGGTCACACTGGATGTGGTCTTCGAATCCCCGGATAACTTCCGAAGCGAAGCGTTAATCTTCGATATAGTCCCGTTCCGTAGTGGTTATCATGCACTGCTCGGGCGAACCGCATTTGCGAGATTTAATGCGGTACCGCATTATGCATACCTCAAGCTCAAGATGTCAGGACATCAAGGGTTCATTACAGTTAATGGAAACACAGAGCGCTCTCTCCGAACGGAGGAGCACACTGCGGCCCTCGCAGCGCAAGCGCAAAACAGCCTCTTAAGGCAATCCACTAGTTTGGCGTTTAAGGACCCGAACACCTTCAAGCGCGCCCGGAGTAATCGGCAACAGGACCGCTTGGCATGTTCCGATCTCGCATAGCAATGCGGCCCCCACCCCGGCCCAAGCTAAACGGCGAAACTCGTGCCACGCGTACATAATTACGCATTAAAAATACCATGGGCACAGGTAGGGAGGGGGCACGACTACGGCACGCCCCAAGACGTGGCTTAAACCGCACTAGGGGCTTCCCGCTTTGTTATTTTTCTCTCTTTCAGGACATTAATCTCTGGAAACACTGTCCAGCAGCATGATCGCCGAACACATGATGCAGCAACCAAGGAGGCAGAAAGCTACATCACACCACGGAACTCCCAGGTGGATTACGATAACAAGTGAAATACTTGCTTTAATATTATTCCTCAGCTTGGCCTTGGAGGGGACATAGTCCTACTTTTTATTTATCGCACTACTTGTATCATTCTGCTCTAACGCACGTTTTTTAATAAACAATGCATTGCATTAAGGCTTTTATTGCATTCTTCTTTATATATATATATATATATATAGGAAAATGGTTGTGTACTCCTGGGAGTACGTACTCCCGCTCCTCATATACCACATAGATAAATCTTTTATACCTTTTTATTATTTTTAATATACTTCATTAGTAATTATTAGATACCCCAAAATGAGTTTCATGAAAAAATTCATGCGAGTCTATGTATTTTTAAATATTTACGTATATACTGATGTGTTTGTATGTGAAAAGGTATATTACAAAAAGTACGTCGTAGATGATATTTTTTGAACTAAACTTATATTGGGGTATCTTAGAATATTTAATGAAGTATATTAAGAATAATAAAGAGGTATAATTAATGCGTATATGAGGTATATTGAGGATGGGAGTACATACTCCCAAGAGTACAGAAAAGGAGTCCTATATGTGTGTGTGTGTGTGTGTTCATTCGTGACATCCAGCACCCGTACACTCTATTACGGCCAATACGCTAGGGGCTTAAGCATACCCCACAATACGGCGTGAGAAGTCCGAACACTTTCGACAGTGCGGCACCCCGAACTTATAGCATTATATGCATCAGCTCCGAATCATGTCTTGGGTCAATAGTTGGGTTTGCCCGGCTCCCATGTTTTGGTACCTTACGTTCCGCTATATCGGCTAAGGTAGCACTGGGAGAACTACTGCGATTGTGCCCCGGTTCTGCTGGGCTAAGCACCTCAGTAGAGAAAGCTAAAACTGACTGTCATGATAAGGCGAGAGACTGGTCGCTGTTCGAGAGGTTTTCAAGTCCTTAAAGACACATACCGCTTAGAGCGAGGAGTCGGCCCTGTCCGGCTTAAGGCGTGTATCGCGTCCCAGATTCGACCTTCCGAATACTAGGGGCTTCGCCGAAATTTAAAATTATAGAATTCTATGGCTAAGTGAGAGTGATAACGCATTATGGTCTGATTGCCTTGTTCGTTGTGCTGAGCACCTCCCTCGAAGGACCCAACAATGGGAACAAGAGTGCTCAGGTTTATCCCGAACACCCCAGCACTTGTGGCATGGGGGCAGAAGCCGATGACTAGCCATCTCTCAGATTTGATAAACATCCAAACAAAAGGTAATATTTTAAATTCAAACAAGCGTTGCATAGCGCATATGAACAAGTTTTCATAACTACAGGATTACACGAGCAAGTTTACTCGAATATTATATCTTTCGTACACTCGTCCGCTACGAGAAGAGCACCCTTCAGGACACCCTCATAGTACATCTCGGGGTGGCGATGCTCCTTCCTTAATCAGCTTCACGGCGTCCAGCTTAGCCCATTGCACCTTCACACGGGCGAAAGCCCGGCGTGCACCTTCGATGCAGACGGACCGCTTGATGACTTCCAGCCGTGGGCAGGCATCCACAAGCCGCCTCACCAGGCCGAAGTAGCTGCCGGGAAGGGCGTCGCTAGGCCACATCCGGACTATAAAGCCCTTCATGGCCTGTTCGGCCGCCTTGTGCAACTCGACCAGTTGCTTCAGCTGGTCGCTCAGAGGCATCGGGTGTTCGGTCCCAGTATACTGAGACTAGAACAGCTTCTCCGTTGAGCTTCCCTCCTCGGCCTGGTAAAACTGTGCGGCATCCGACACACTACGGGGCAAATCTGCGAATGCTCCTGGAGAGCTTCGGATTCGGGTAAGTAATAGGTAATTTACTTTCACATGCTTGCTTTGCATATAGAATGCCTTACCCGCCGCTATTTTCTTCATCGCGTCAATCTCCTGGAGGGCCTTTTGGGCTTCGGCCTTGGCACTCTTTGTGCTCTCGAGGGCCGCGGCAAGCTCAGACTCTCGCGTCTTCAAGTCAAGCTCCAACTCCTCGTGCTTCGTCACGAGAGCGTGGAGCTCTTGCTGCACCTCGTCCACCCGAGCCTCATGCATTTTCCGCTCGGTGCGCTCCTTGGCCACTTTGTTTTCAGCCTCGGATAGCGCTTGCTTCAGGGTCGCCACCTCGGTCGTGGCCCCTGACAAATTTACGATGATCCTGTCATTTTGCAATTGCATTCTTTTTATACATATCCATAGACTAGGTACTACTTACCTTTGTTCTCCTCGAGCTGCCTCTTGGCAAGGCCGAGCTCGTCCTTGGAGCCTTTAAGGTCCTGCTTCAATGCGGCGACCTCCGTAGTCAGTGCGGCAGATGCCAGCAGCGAAGCCTGCATACGCATATTGACATACTTATATTAGACTCCTGCGATATTGTTTGATCCTCTGTTCGGCTTTTCTTTGTGAACACCGAACAGAGCATCAGGGGCTACTGTCTATGCGGTAATATTTTTCCTCATATTTCAAAAACTTACCTCAAAGCCTGTTAGAAAGCTGGCACAGGCTTCAGTCAGTCCGCTCTTGGCAGACTGAACCTTCTGGACCACCGCACTCATAATAGTGCGGTGCTCCTCGTCGATGGAAGCGCTGCGAAGCGCTCCCAGCAGATTGTCCAGTGCCTCTGGATGGACAGAGGTCACCGGCACAGACGTCTTGCCCCTCTTGGAAGGAGGACGCCTGCCCGAGTCCGGAACCACTGGAGGTTCCGGCGCAGTGTTCGGCTGAGGGCCGAACTCGGAGCCCTCGGGGGCTTTGCTCCCCCTACTCCCGGAGTCCGGAAGGTCACTTTGAGGTGCCTCCGGGACTGTCTCCTCTTGACCCAGTGCCTCTTGAGACAACACCTCGGCGTTGTCCGTAGGGCAAGGGGAGTTGGCGGTCGGAATTGGATCGCTATCCATATCTGACGAGCCCAGGGAGCCGTCCGACGAGGATACGTCGATACAGGTTCGGGGCGGTCTGCACAATCATAATTTGGCGTTAGGAGAAGCAGTGCGACAAAGGAATGCTATGAGTTACTCTGGTATCCGAATACTTACGACTTCGCCAGGGGCTTGGCCCCGAGCAGCCACTCGTCTCCGCCTTCGGCGGCGGTGGTGGAGTAGTCCGGAAGGAGAGTCCTTTCCTTCTTGGACCCTTCGCCCCCCAGTAGGGGCGGCCTTCCTTTTCTTGTCTCCCCCAACTGGAGGGGGAACATCTTCATCTTCCTCCTCGTCTTCGGGGGAGGAGTGCGTCGCGGAGTTATTGGACGATGAGTCCGATAACACCTGGCACCGGGAGCTCTTTCGGGTTCCCTTGGCCTTCTTGGTCTTCTCCGGCACCTTGTAAGGAGCCAGAGTCAGCATCTTCGTAAGGAGACCATCCGCAGTGTCTTCGGGCAGAGGGGCCGGACAGTTAATCTGCCCCGACGTCTCCACCTAGTCTTGTCAAAGGCATGGAGATCAGACCCCGCACATGGTTAAGCTAGGGGAAATAAATATCCTACCAGATGTATAGAACTCACCGGATGTGCTCGGCGCTTCGCGCTTAACCCGCGGTCCTCGGTGAGAGAGGGAGGGACCTCAGCGCCCTTGAACAGCACCTTCCAGACGTCTTTGTGCATCGTGTCGAAGAGCTCGCTCAGAGTCTGGTGCTGGGTCGGGTCGAACTCCCACAAGTTGAAGTCTCGTTGTTGGCACGGGAGGATCCGGCGGATGAGCATGACCTAGACTATGTTGACAAGCTTGAGCTTCTTGCTTGTCATGTTCAGAATACATTTCTGGAGTCCGTCCAGCTCCACCGATGAATCCCACGACAAGCCCTTCTCTTTCCAGGAAGTGAGCCGTGTAGGGAATCCGGATCGAAACTTGGGGGCAGCCACCCATTTGGTGTCGCGCGGCTCGGTGATGTAGAACCACGCCGATTGCCACCCCTTTATGGTCTCCACGAAGGAGCCTTCAAGCCATATAACGTTGGGCATCTTACCCACCATGGCTCTGCCGCATTCTGCTTGTTGGCCGCCCACCACCTTCGGCTTGGTATTGAAGGTCTTTAGCCATAGGCCGAAGTGGGGGCGGATGCAGAGAAAGGCCTCACAGACGATGATGAACGCCGAAATGTTGAGGATGAAGTTCGGGGCCAGATCATGAAAGTCCAGCCCGTAGTAGAACAAGAGACCATGGACGAATGGATGAAGGGGAAACCCCAGTCCGCGGAGGAAGTGTTGGAGGAAAACTACCCTCTCACGAGGTTCCGGGGTAGGGACGATCTGCCCCGCAGCGGGCAGCCGATGCGCGATATTCGCGGCTAAGTATCCGGCTCCGCGCAGCTTTTTGATGTGTTCCTCCGTAATGGAGGAAGCCATCCACTTCCCTCCCGCTCCGGACATGATTGCAGAAGGTTGAGGGGAAGGATGTAGGCTTGGGCGTTGGAGCTAGAGTGCGCAAGAGAGGATGAGCAAGGAGGAAGAAGGCGTGGGTAGAAAAAGGTTAAACCTTGTCCCTTTATAAGGGCGGCCGAAACTGTGCGCCCCCACTAGCCTGGTAAAACTCGCTTATCCCCCAAGCGTCGTAATTGATGGCGCGGTTGGGTTACCCACTCCCGTATTGATGAGAATCCCGTAATAAGGGGGACACGATCTCTGCTTTGACAAGATGTGTCAAAAAACTGCCTCATGTTATGTGCGAGGCTAGTTAAAGGAAACGGTTCGAATAATCACCGGGCCATGGCATAATGTCGTGTTGCCAAAACAAGTCAGCAAATAGATTTGTGGAAATATTATTCTCTCTACGGTGGTATGTGGAACTTATTTTGCAGGGTCGGACACTATCCTTGTATTCAAATTCTTCCGTGGTTTATTCGGAGGAGGAACCCGCCTTGCAATGCCGAAGACAATACTGCACGCCGGACTCATCGTCATTGAAGCCTGGTTCAGGGGCTACTGAGGGAGTCCTGGATTAGGGGGTCTCCGGACAGCCGGACTATATCCTTTGGCCGGACTGTTAGACTATGAAGATACAAGATTGAAGACTTCGTCTCGTGTCCGGATGGGACTCTACTTGGCGTGGAAGGCAAGCTAGGCAATACGGATATGTATATCTCCTCCTTTGTAACCGACCTTGTGTAACCCTAGCCCTTTCCGGTGTCTATATAAACCGGAGGGTTTTAGTCCGTAGGACAACATACAATCATACCATAGGCTAGCTTCTAGGGTTTAGCCTCTCCGATCTCGTGGTAGATCAACTCTTGTAATACTCATATCATCAAGAATAAATCAAGCAGGACGTAGGGTTTTACCTCCATCAAGAGGGCCCGAACCTGGGTAAAACATCGTGTCCCCTGCCTCCTGTTACCATCCGCCTTAGACGCACAGTTCGGGACCCCCTACCCGAGATCCGCCGGTTTTGACACCAACACTCCCACTTGCACTAGAGTCAATAATCTAGATTACATTGTAATGATTCTAACACCCATGGAGTCTTGGTGCTGATCATGTTTTGCTAGTGAGAGAGGCTTAGTCAACGGGTCTGCAACATTCAGATCCGTATGTATCTTGCAAATCTCTATCTCTCCCTCCTTGATTTGATCGCGGATGGAATTGAAGCGTCTCTTGATGTACTTGGTTCTCTTGTGAAATCTGGATTCCTTTGCCAAGGCAATTGCACCAGTATTGTCACAAAAGATTTTCATTGGACCCGATGCACTAGGTATTACACCTAGATCGGATATGAACTCCTTCATCCAGACTCCTTCATTTGCTGCTTCTGAAGCAGCTATGTACTCCGCTTCACACGTAGATCCTGACATGATGTTCTGCTTGAAACTGCACCAACTGACAGCTCCACCATTTAATAAAAGTACATATCCGGTTTGTGACTTAGAGTCATCCGGATCAGTGTCAAAGCTTGCATCGACGTAACCGTTTACGATGAGCTCTTTGTCACCTCCATAAATGAGAAACATATTCTTAGTCCTTTTCAAGTATTTCAGGATGTTTTTGACCGCTGTCCAGTGATCCACTCCTGAATTACTTTGGTACCTCCCTGCTAAACTAATAGCAACACACACATCAGGTCTAGTACACAACATTGCATACATGATAGAACCTATGACTGAAGCATAGGGAATGACTTTCATTTTCTCTTTATCTTCTGCAGTGGTCGGGCATTGAGTTTGACTCAACTTCACACCTTGTAACACATGCAAGAACCCTTTCTTTGCTTGATCCATTTTGAACTTCTTCAAAACTTTATCAAGGTGTGTGCTTTGTGAAAGTCCAATAAAGCGTCTTGATCTATCTCTATAGATCTTGATGCCCAATATATAAGCAGCTTCACCGAGGTCTTTCATTGTAAAATTCTTATTCAAGTATCCTTTTATGCTATTCAGAAATTCAATATCATTTCCGATCAACAATATGTCATCTACATATAATATCAGAAATGCTACAGAGCTCCCACTCACTTTCTTGTAAATACAGGCTTCTCCAAAAGTCTGTATAAAACCATATGCTTTGATCACACTATCAAAGCGTATATTCCAACTCCGAGAGGCTTGCACCAGTCCATAAATGGATCGCTGGAGCTTGCACACTTTGTTAGCACCTTTTGGATCGACAAAACCTTCTGGTTACATTATATACAACTCTTTTTAAAGATATCCATTAAGGAATGCAGTTTTGACATCCATTTGCCAAATTTCATAATCATAAAATGCAGCAATTGCTAACATGATTCGGACGGACTTAAGCATCGCTACAGGTGAGAAGGTCTCATCATAGTCAACTCCTTGAACTTGTCGAAAACATTTTGCGACAAGTCGATCTTTGTAGATAGTAATACTACCGTCAACGTCAGTCTTTTTCTTGAAGATCCATTTATTCTCTATGGCATGCTGATACGGGCAAGTCAACCAAAGTCCACACTTTGTTCTCGTACATGGATCCCATCTCAGATTTCATGGCCTCAAGCCATTTTGCAGAATCTGGGCTCATCATCGCTTCCTCATAGTTCATAGGTTCCTCATGGCTAAGTAACATGACTTCCAGAACAGGATTACCGTACCACTCTGGTGCGGATCTTACTCTGGTTGACCTACGAGGTTCGGTAGTAACTTGATCAGAAGCTTCATGATAATCATCATTAGCTTCCTCACTTACTGTTGTAGGAATCACTAGAACTGATTTCAGTGATGAACTACTTTCCAATAAGGGAGCAGGTACAATTACCTTATCAAGTTCTACTTTCCTCCCACTCACTTCTTTCGAGAGAAACTCCTTCTCTAGAAAGGATCTATTCTTAGCAACGAATATCTTGCCGTCGGATCTGTGATAGAAGATGTACCCAACAGTCTCCTTTGGGTATCCTATGAAGGCACATTTCTCTGATTTGGGTTCGAGCTAATCAGGTTGAAGCTTTTTCACATAAGTATCGCAGCCCCAAACTTTAAGAAACGACAACTTGGGTTTCTTGCCAAACCACAGTTCATAAGGTGTCGTCTCAACGAATTTAGATGGTGCCCTATTTAACATGAATGCAGTTGTCTCTAAAGCATAACCCCAAAATGATAGCGGTAAATCAGTAAGAAACATAATAGATCGCACCATATCTAGTAAAGTACAATTACGACGTTCGGACACACCATTACGCTGTGGTGTTTCGGGTGGCGTGAGTTGCGAAACTCTTCCACACTGTTTCAAATGAAGACCAAACCCGTAACTCAAATATTCTCCTCCACGATCAGATCGTAGAAACTTTATTTTCATGTTACGATGATTTTCCACTTCACTTTAAAATTCTTTGAACTTTTCAAATGTTTCAGACTTATGTTTCATTAAGTAGATATACCCGTATCTGCTCAAATCATCTGTGAAGGTGAGAAAATAACGATATCCGCCGTGAGCCTCAATGTTCATTGGACCACATACATCAGTATGTATGATTTCCAATAACTCTGTTGCTCGCTCCATTGTTTTGGAGAACGGAGTTTTAGTCATCTTTCCCATGAGGCATGGTTCACAAGTAACAAGTGATTCATAATCAAGTGATTCCAGAAGTCCATCAGAATGGAGTTTCTTCATGCGCTTTACACCAATATGACCCAAACGGCAGTGCCACAAATAAGTTGCACTATCATTATCAACTCTGCATCTTTTGGCTTCAATGCTATGAACATGTGTATCACTACTATCAAGATTTAGTAAAAATAGACCACCCATCAAGGGTGCATGACCATAAAATATATTATTCGTATAAATAGAACAACCATTATTCTCTGATTTAAATGAATAACCGTCTCGCATCAAACAAGATCCAGATATAATGTTCATGCTCAACGCTGGCACCAAATAACAATTATTTAGGTCTAAAACTAACCCCAAAGGTAGATGTAGCGGTAGCGTGCCGACGGCGATCACATCGACTTTGGAACCATTTCCCACGCGCATCGTCACCTCGTCCTTAGCCAATCTTCGCTTAATCCGTAGCCCCTGTTTCGAGTTGCAAATGTTAGCAACTGAACCAATATCAAATACCCAGGCACTACTACGAGCATTAATAAGGTACACATCAATAACATGTATATTATACCTTTCACTTTGCCATCCTTATTCTCCGCCAAATACTTGGCGCAATTCCGCTTCCAGTGACCAGTCCCTTTGAAGTAGAAGCACTCAGTTTCAGGCTTAGGTCCAGACTTGGGTTTCTTCACTTGAGCAGCAACTGACTTGTTGTTCTTATTTTGAAGTTCCCCTTCTTCTCTTTACCCTTTTTCTTGAAACTAGTGGTCTTCTTGAGCATCAACACTTGATGCTCCTTCTTGATTTCTACCTCTGCAGCCTTTAGCATTGCGAAGAGTTCGGGAATAGTCTTATCCATCCCTTGCATATTATAGTTCATCACGAAACTCTTGTAGTTTGGTGGCAATGATTGAAGAACTCTGCCAATGACACTATCATCAGGAAGATTAACTCCCAGCTGAGTCAAGTGGTTGTGGTACCCAGACATTCCGAGTATATGTTCACTGACAAAATTATTCTCCTCCATTTTGCAGCTGTAGAACTTATTGGAGACTTCATATTTCTCAATCCGGGCATTTACTTGAAATATTAACTTCAACTCCTGGAACATCTCATATGCTCCATGATGTTCAAAACGTCGTTGAAGTCCCGGTTCTAAGCCGTAAAGCATGGCACACTGAACTATCAAGTAGTCATCAACTTTGCTCTGCCAGGTGTTCACAACATCTGGCGTTGCTCCTGCAGCGGGTTTGTCACCTAGCGGTGCTTCCAGGACGTAATTCTTCTGTGCAACAATGAGGATAATCCTCAAGTTACGGACCCAGTCCGTGTAGTTGCTACCATCATCTTTCAACTTAACTTTCTCTAGGAACACATTAAAATTCAACGGAACAACAGCACGGGCCATCTATCTACAACAACATAGACATGCAAAATACTATCAGGTACTAAGTTAATGATAAATTAAAGTTTAATTAATCAAATTACTTAAGAACTCCCACTTAGATAGACATCTCTCTAATCATCTAAGTGATCACGTGAACCATATCAACTAAACCATGTCTGATCATCACGTGAGATGGAGTAGTTTTCAATGGTGAACATCACTATGTTGATCATATCTACTATATGATTAATGCTCGACCTTTCGGTCTCAGTGTTCCGAGGCCAAATCTGCATATGCTAGGCTCGTCAAGTTTAACCAGAGTATTCTGCGTGTGCAAAACTGGCTTGCACCCGCTGTATGTGAAGGTAGAGCTTATCACACCCGATCATCACGTGGTGTCTCGGCACGACGAACTGTAGCAATAGTGCATACTCTGGGAGAACACTTGTACCTTGAAATTTAGCGAGAGATCATATTATAATGCTACCACCGAACTAAGCAAAATAAGATGCATAAAGGATAAACATCACATGCAATCAATATAAGTGATATGATATGGCCATCATCATCTTGTGCCTTTGATCTCCATCTCCAAAGCACCGTCATGATCACCATTGTCACCGGCTTGACACCTTGATATCCATCGCAGCATCGTTGTCGTCTCACCAACTATTGCTTCTACGACTATCGCTACCGCTTAGTGATAAGGTAAAGCAATTACATGGCGATTGCATTTCATACAATAAAAGCGACAACCATATGGCTACTGCCAGTTGCCGATAACTCTGTTACAAAACATGATCATCTCATACAATAAAATTTAGCATCATGTATTGACCATATCACATCACAACATGCCCTGCAAAAACAAGTTAGACGTTCTCTACTTTGTTGTTGCAAGTTTTACGTGGCTGCTACGGGCTGAGCAAGAACCGTTCTTACCTACGCATCAAAAACCACAACGCGGTATAGTGATTGCGTTTTGATCTTCAGAAAGAACCCTGTTCATTGAATCCGATTCAACTAAAGTTGGAGAAACTGACACTCACCAGCCACCTGTGTGCGAAGCACGTCGGTCGAACCAGTCTCGCATAAGCGTACGCGTAATGTCGGTTTGAGCCGCTTCATCCAACAATATCGCCAAATCAAGAATCAACTAGTGACGGCAAGCAATATGTATATACCCACGCCCACAACTCCTTTGTGTTCTACTCATGCATATAACATCTACGCATAGACCTGGCTCGGATGCCACTGTTGGGGAACGCGGTAATTTAAAAAAAATCTTACACACACGCAGGATCTATCATGGTGATGCATAGCATCGAGAGGGAAGAGTGTTGTCCATGTATCCTTAGAGACCATAAGAGGAAGCGTTATGACAACGCGGTTGATGTAGTCGTATGTCTTCCTGATCCGACCGATCCTAGTACTGAAAGTACGGCACCTCCGTGATCTGTACACGTTCGGTTCGGTGACGTCCCACGAACGCTTGATCCAGCTGAGTGTCGAGGGAGAGCTTCATCGGCACGACGGCGTGATGACTGTGATGATGAAGCTACCGGCGCAGGGCTTCGCCTAAGCACTACAATGATATGACCGAGGTGGATTATGGTGGAGGGGGGCACCACACATGGCTAGGAGATCAATGGTCAACTTGTGTGTCCTAGGGGGGAGGCCGGTCGGCCTTGGGGCGCGCCAAGAGAGGAGGAGTCCTCCTCCTAGTAGGAGTAGGACTCCCCTTTTCCTAGTCCTACTAGGAGGGGGAAAAGAAGGAGGATAGGGAGAAGGAAAGGGGGGCGCCACCCCCCCCCTTCCCTAGTCCAATTCGGACCAGAGGGGGAGGGGCGCGCGGCCTGCCCTGGCTGGCCCTCTCTCTCTCTCCACTAAGGCCCATGTGGCCCATTAGTTCCACGAGGGGGTTCCGGTAACCCTCCGGCACTCCGGTTTTCTCCGAAATCACCCGGAACACTTCCGGTGTCCAAATATAACCGTCCAATATATCAATCTTTATGTCTCGACCATTTCAAGACTCCTTTTCATGTCCATGATCATATCCGGGACTCCGAACTACCTTCAATACATCAAAACACATAAACTCATAATACCGATCGTCACCGAACGTTAAGCGTGTGAACCCTACGGGTTCGAGAACTATGTAGACATGACCGAGACTCATCTCTGGTCAATAACCAATAGTGGAACCTGGATGCTCATATTGGTTCCTACGTATTCTACAAAGATCTTCATCTGTCAAACCGCACAACAACATACGTTGTTCCCTTTGTCATCGGTATGTTGTTTGCCCGAGATTCGATCGTCGGTATCTCAATACCTAGTTCAATCTCGTTACTGGCAAGTCTCTTTACTCGTTCTGTAATGCATCATCCCGTAACTAACTCATTAGTCACATTGCTTGCAAGGCTTATAGTGATGTGCATTACCGAGAGGGCCCAGAGATACCTCTCCGGTACACAGAGTGACAAATCCTAATCTCGATCTATGCCAACTCAACAAACACTATCGGAGACACCTGTGGAGCATATTTATAGTCACCCAATTACGTTGTGACGTTTGATAGCACACTAAGTGTTCCTTCGGTATTCGGGAGTTGCATAATCTCATAGTCATAGGAACATGTATAAGTTATGGAGAAAGCAATAGCAACAAAACTAAACGATCATCGTGCTAAGCTAACGGATGGGTCAAGTGAAAGCACAAGTGCTCCCTAGGTGGTTTTGGTAATTAATGTCAACATATCTCTTGTTGGACTAACATTTTTATCTAGTATGTTTCAGATAAGTTCAACAGTGAAGTGGCATGGACTAGAGGATGTGAAACCCCTTCAAAATGCTAAGGACAAAGGATTGGCTCAAGATCAAAGCTCAAGACTCTACATTTTCTATTTTAGTGATCCAAGATCACATTGAGTCTACAGGAAAAGCCAATACTATCAAGGAGGGATGAGGTGTTGCTTAATGAGGCTCTTGCTCAAATGCTTAGTGATATGCTCCAAAGCCCTCAACTACTTTCTCACATCCACATATAACCTAAACCAAAAGTCAAACTCGGCCCCACCGATTCTTCCTATCCGGCGCCACCGAGTTTCAAATGTCATAGCCACTGCCACAAACCCTAGGCAAATCGGTCTCACCGATAGGGATCTCGGTCTCACCGAGATGGGATTGCAAACTCTCTGTTGCCTATTGCAATACTTTCGGCCTCACCGAAACTTGTGATCGGTCCCACCAAGATTGCAATATAAACTCTCTGTTTCCCTTTTGTAACATTTCGGCCTCACCGAAATGAGCGATCGGTCTCACCGAGTTTACCTGACCAACTCTCTGGTTAGCTTATTACCAAAATCGGTCTCACCGAGTTTGTGTAATCGGTCTCACCGAGATTACGTTATGCCCTAACCCTAATCATATCGGTCCTGCCGAGTTGCATGCCGGTCCCACCGAAAACCCTAACGGTCACTAGCTTTGCTGAATCAGTCTGACCGAGTTTAACCATTCGGTCCCACCGAGTTTGGGAAGTTATGTGTGGAGGCTATATATACCCCTCCACCACTTCTTCATTCGTGGAGAGAGCCATCAGAACATGCATACGCTTCCAATACATATTTTCTAAGAGAGAACCACCTACACTTGTGTCAAGACCAAGATATTCCATTCCTACCATATGAATCTTGATATCTAGCCTTCCCAAGTTACTTTCCACTCAAATCCTCTTTCCACCAAATCCAAATCCTGTGAGAGAGAGTTGAGTGTTGGGGAGACTATCATTTGAAGCACAAGAGGAAGGAGTTCATCATCAACACACCATTTGTTACTTCTTGGAGAGTGGTGTCTCCTAGATTGGCTAGGTGTCACTTGGGAGCCTCCGACAAGATTGTGGAGTTGAACCAGGGAGTTTGTAAGGGCAAGGAGATCGCCTACTTCGTGAAGATCTACCGCTAGTGAGGCAAGTCCTTCGTGGGCGATGGCCATGGTGGGATAGACAAGGTTGCTTCTTCGTGGACCCTTCGTGGGTGGAGCCCTCCGTGGATTCACGCAACCGTTACCCTTTGTGGGTTGAAGTCTCCATCAACGTGGATGTACGATAGCACCACCTATTGGAACCACGACAAAAACATCCGTGTCTCCAATTGCGTTTGAATCCTCCAAACCCTTCCCTTTACATTCTTGCAAGTTCCATGCTTTACTTTCCGCTGCTCATATACTCTTTGCATGCTTGCTTGATATGTATTGTGTTTGTTAAACTTGTGCCTAAACTCCACTACAACTTAAGAAAATTAAAAACTGCAACTTTTAGCACTTAGTGTCTAATCACCCCCCTCTAGACACCTCTTCGAGATCCTTTCAATTGGTATCAGAGCTTTGGTCTCCATTGCCTTGCTTTAAACACCATTGGAGGAACATGGATGAGTCTACTTTGGGGAGTCTTAGACGTACAGTGCCTATTCTTAATGGAGAATATTTTCATGAGTGAAAAAATGAAATGCTTGAGATTTTCAATGAATATCATTTGAGCAAGTATATTGCTAGCCCTTGTGCACCTCATGTTGATCCCATGCACCCTACCCTTGATGAGTCAATTGACATGATTCGCAATCTTAGAACTGTTAATCTTATCACTAGAGGCTTGCCTAGAAACTTGATTGGATGTTTGCCTACTCTTAAGTGTGCCTACACCATATGGAAATTTCTTGAGGAACTCTTTCCAAATTATTCCTTGAAAGATCTAGATGAAATTCTCCATAAATCCATTGCCTTGATTAAGATGAATTCCAATGATCCCAAATTTGGTGACTGCTTATTTGAGCTTACAAATCTTATGAGTGCCGAAGGAGATGTTGGAATCATTAGCAATATCATTTCAGAGCTATTAGAATTCATAAATATAACTATAGAAATGATCATTTATCTAATGAATTGTTGGGGAACGTAGTAATTTCAAAATTTTCCTACGCACACGCAAGATCATGGTGATGCATAGCAACGAGAGGGGAGAGTGTGATCTACGTACCCTTGTAGACCGACAGCGGAAGCGTTAGCACAACGCGGTTGATGTAGTCGTACGTCTTCACGGCCCGACCGATCAAGCACCGAAACTATGGCACCTCTGAGTTTTAGCACACGTTCAGCTCGATGACGATCCCCGGACTCCGATCCAGCAAAGTGTCGGGGTAGAGTTCCGTCAGCACGACGGCATGGTGAAAATCTTGATGTACTACCGTCGCAGGGCTTCGCCTAAGCACCGCTACAATATTATCGAGGATTATGGTGGAAGGGGGCACCGCACACGGCTAAGAATATGATCACGTGGATCAACTTGTGTGTATAGGGGTGCCCCCTGCCCCCGTATATAAAGGAGCAAGGGGAGGAGGCCGGCCGGCCCCTATTGGCGTGCCAGGAGGAGTCTCCTCCTAGTAGGAGTAGGACTCCTACTAGGAGGGGGAAGGAAGTGGGGAGGGAGAAGGAAAGGGGGGCGCCGCCCCCCCTCTCCTAGTCCAATTCGGACCAGGGGGGAGGAGGCGCGCGGCCCACCCTGGCTGCCCCTCTCTCTTTCCACTAATGGCCCATTACTTCTCCTGATAGGGTTCCGGTAACCCTCCAGCTCTCCGGTTTTCTCCGAAATCACCCGGAACACTTCCGGTGTCCGAATATAGCCGTCTAATATATCAATCTTTATGTCTCGACCATTTCGAGACTCCTCGTTATGTCCGTGATCACATCCGTGACTCCGAACTAACTTCGGTACATCAAAACTCATAAACTCATAATATAACTGTCATCGAAACCTTAAGCGTGCGGACCCTACGGGTTCGAGAACAATGTAGACATG
The DNA here is from genome assembly GCF_056163025.1 of Triticum urartu. NCBI lineage: Eukaryota > Viridiplantae > Streptophyta > Magnoliopsida > Poales > Poaceae > Triticum > Triticum urartu. The sequence continues at coordinate 669,951,612 of NC_141874.1, read as the reverse complement.
ACCGAGACATGTCTCCGGTCAATAACCAATAGCGTAACCTGGATGCTCATATTGGCTCCTATATATTCTACGAAGATCTTTATCGATCAGACCGCATAAAAACATACGTTGTTCCCTTTGTCATCGGTATTTTACTTGCCCGAGATTCGATCGTCGGTATCTCAATACCTAGTTCAATCTCGTTACCGGCAAGTCTCTTTACTTGTTTCGTAATACATCATCTCGCAACTAACTCATTAGTTGAAATGCTTGCAAGGCTTATGTGATGTGCATTACCGAGAGGGCCCAGAGATACCTCTCCGACAATCGGAGTGACAAATCCTAATCTCGAAATACGCCAACCCAGCATGTACCTTTGGAGACACCTGTAGAGCTCCTTTATAATCACCCAGTTACGTTGTGACGTTTGGTAGCACACAAAGTGTTCCTCCGGCAAACGGGAGTTGCATAATCTCATAGTCATAGGAACATGTATAAGTCATGAAGAAAGCAATAGCAACATACTAAACGATCAAGTGCTAAGCTAATGGAATGGGTCATGTCAATCACATCATTCTCCTAATAATGTGATCCCGTTAATCAAATGACAACACATGTCTATGGTTAGGAAACATGACCATCTTTGATTAATGAGCTAGTCAAGTAGAGGCATACCAGTGACGTTTGGTTTGTCTATGTATTCACACAAGTATTATGTTTCCGGATAATACAATTCTAGCATGAATAATAAACATTTATCATGATATAAGGAAATAAAATAATAACATTATTATTGCCTCTAGGGCATATTTCCTTCATGAATTACCCTCTCTAGGAATTGATCAATCACAAGATGATGTTGAACATGAATACTCTGATGAGGATGATGATTATAGTGACTATGACCTTGATGATGCAATGAGACACTTTGGTCTTATGGCAAATCTTCGCGGCTACATGGCCGGAGGAAAGGAATGGTGTAACACCCTCGATGCGGCTATATCTCCCACGTGTCGGAGCACGACTTAGAGGCATAACCGCATTGAAAGCAATGTTGGCAAGACCAACATCATAGCATGCACAGATCAACAAAAACAAGCTTGGAAAAATTGCAAAACATGTTAATAATCTGCCAGGAACATTTTATAGCAAAAGTAGAGCTCGATTGACTCAAGCTAGGGTGCTCCATAAATGCAAACAAAGACATGGATGGATAGAGCACCACAATATCTACAAAATATCCTTACTGATCATCCTCAAAAGAGGCACGGATCACTAGGAAACAACATGAACATATGGCATGAAAACAATATCAGGACAAGGACTTAGTGAAATTCTAAGTCCCTGAAATCAGCATCAACGAGTAAGCTACTTTGCATGATTGTGCTAGTCACCAAAAAGATCACAAAAATACATGGCATACACACCTGTAAAGATGGCATGTCATATAACAAAACACATGTAGAGCTCAGGATCATAGCATGCACACATTAATCATGGCAAAAATGACAAAAGGCCAATTGCTGAGACAGATCTGACATAATCATCACATAGCCCTCTTCCGACAGCATTTCGGGCATCAAGATGAGATCAAATGAAAATGATGCAATGAGATGAAATGATGTACTCGTCGAGACGAACATTTTGATATGCTACACGCACGAATCGGAGCGACGGTGACGAAGTTATGGCATGATGAAAAATGCATAAAATAACTGGAATCTGGAGACTTAGCCGAAATTATACCTCCCGAAACGGATCTAGGGTTTCGGGGCACGCCGTACGAGGTTCGCCGGAAGGTCACCGGAGGAGAGGGAGACGGCGCCGGAGTTGGGGAAGGGCTCGCCGGAGTCGTCGGGGTTGCCGGATCCGGTCGCTCCTCGACCGGATCTGACCGGAGAAGGAGCGGAACGAGGTGCCGAGGCGGAGACGGCGCCGGCGGTCTCCTGTAGCGGCGACACGGCACGGGAGCTCCGGCGAGCTCCTACAGCAGGGCGGCGGGTCGAAGAGGGCCAGCGAGCACGCGGGGTTCGTCCGCTCGGGGATCCCGCAGTCGAGCGGCGGCCTGCGAAGGCTCGGGTGGCGCGCTCCGGCGAGGACGGCGCCGGCTGGCGGCGAAGCGGCGAAGCGCGGTGGCGGGGAGGCGCGGGCCGGCGGCCGACGGCGCAGGGGAGGCTCGGGCGGCGGAGCGAGGGGGGCGGTCCGGGCTCTCGCGGGCTCGGGCGGGCCCCGGATGGGCCTGCAGGGCCGCGGCGGTGAAGTGGGCGCGGCGGGGACAGGTGGCGGCCTGCGGTTGGACGAGGGAGCGGCGGCGATGACGTGGCGAGCCCCCATTGGTCGGAGCGACGTGGCGGCGGCGGTGGAAGCATCCGGTGACGGGCGGACATGTCCGACGGCGCGGAGGGAGTTGGATCTAGGGTTTTGTCCACGGAAATTTCTGGGGAGGCCACATATTTATAGGTAGAGGGAGCTAGGAGGCTCCAAATTGAGCACGGTTTTCGGCCACGCGATCTTGATCGAACAACCGAGAGGATGGAGGAGTTTTAGGTGGGTTTTGGGCCACTTTGGAGGGGTGTTGGGCTGAAACACACATGAGGCCTTTTCGGTCCCTCGGTTAACCGTTGGAGTATCAAACAAAGTCCAAATGGCACGAAACTTCACAGGCGGTCTACTGGTAGTAAAACAAGGCCGCATGACAAGTCTCGGTCCAATCCGAGAACGTTTAACACACACACACGAAAAGAGGTAGAAAGGGACACCGGGTGACATAGGAGCGCCGGATTGCAAAACGTACAACGGGGAAAAAGCTCGGATGCATGAGACAAACATGTATGCAAATGAAATGCACATGATGACATGATATGAAATGCATGACACGCAAGCAATGACAAGGCAACAACAGCGAATAACTGGAGGACACCTGGCACATCGGTCTCGGGGCGTTACAACACCCCACCACTACAAGAGGATCTAGTCCCGAGATCTAAAATGGCACCGGAGGGAAAAAACGGAAGAGAAAGAGAAGAGGTAAAACTTAAGTTGCCTCTTTGACAAATGAGTGAAACCAACGAACCTTGAAAAGGTTAAGCCATTGAAAGAAAGAATGCAACGAAGATGAACAAAGTTGAAAACACTCCGTTAGGAAAATAGGAAAGGAAAGAACCGATTCGGGTAGCACTCCGGTTTAGAAGGGATAAGCAAGGAAAAGAACAAGGTCCTGACAAGAACAAGAAGAAGGGTTGAAGAGAGCAACATCACAATGCCTCCGGAACAAAAGAAATAGATGATAGATAATTGAAAGAAAAGAATGGAGAAGAAAATGCCAACTTCTGTCACAAAGAGCTTGAAAAGGCATCCTTAAGCGAAAGGTCGAACGGAGTTGTTGGAAAATCAACAACGAAAAGATAAGCTTTAAGTGGGCTTGTGGAAAACATCTCTAATTCAAGAGGTGAAATTCTGCCACTAACGGAAACAATGGATTTGAATTGATATGAATAAGGAGGCGAGAAACTATTTCACCGGAAGGATAAAGAAGAACTTGGGTCAATTATAAACACCATGATAGCAACAATCCTCAGGGAAGGCTTTAGGTGAAATATAACCCAATATAACTCCAATGAAGAGATTGATGGATTTAAAATACCTCATTGTTAACAATATGTGAATCATGAAGCATGAACTCAAATTATCAAGAATGACGTAATACCACCTCCAATGATACGGAAGAATAGAATTGCACTCCGGATTGCAAGATGAAGAAACTTAAGCTCCTTAGAAAAGAATGTAGATGAACACTTCGAGAAGGAATTGAATCCTTGATGAACCACCATGTAGAACCTTCATGAAGAACTCCGGTAAACAAAGGAATGTTCAAACGAAAAGATTGATGACAATCAATGGATTTGACATATTACTTATTCTCGTAGAAAAGATTAAGAGAGATATAACATAAACTTGAGAATGTCTTCAACTAACCACCGGTAAGATTGGAACATCGAATAAAATGATAAATAAGAGAACTCTTGAACGAACAACCGTTAGAATTAAAAATAAACGAAGTAAAGGGATGAATCACCGATATGAATTAGAGAATGAAATCAGGATACTTGAGGGGATTTAGATACATAAGAACGAAGAGGTCACGAGCTGACAAGAGAATACTTGAATGATGCATCGGTAAGATTTTGAGAACGAGAGCTGAAAGCTAAGAATGAATAATTCTTGTGAAATGATGGGCTTCGGAGAATCAAACTGAAAAGAATCTTGAACTTCTCCGGATGGGTGAAACGAATTCCCACAATCAAAAATAATTACGAGAGGATGGCAACAAGCTAGAATCACGAATCTTGAAGAGAATGGAGCAAGATTAAAGAGAAACTCTTCTTCGGTCTTCAAATCCGAAAATGACGATGAGAAACACCACCATGAATTATTTAGACACTCCCGAAGAATCAAAACGAAGAGGTTGAGCCAACGATGAAAAGAATTTGAAAGATCTTAGAGAAAGACATATGACTGATGGCAATTCATTCTTACGTAAAGCTTTGAAAGAATTTGAGGATAGCTCCGGGAAAATAGAAGAGTCAGGTAAGATCCTGGGAAAAGACCTGTGGGTTAGGGCCCACTCAAAAGATACCCCGTTGAAATGATTGCTCGAAAGAGAGATTGCATCGATTGAATTAAATGGCTTGAATGAGATAACATCCTCGAAAGAGCTTGAATGAAAGCAGAGTGGAAAACATGAATCTTTGAGATATCTTCAGCACCCAGACCAAAAGAATAGCGAGAAGTGGAATGATAATAAGGTGCACCGGCATGGAAAACATTTGAAACGAGTTAAAGGATATGATCAACACCAAAAACTTGAATTCGATCCATCGGAGAAGAAAAGAAACAAAGAATGATAACTTGAAGCTCCATTAGTATCTTCCTGAGAATCACCGGATAAGAACATTGAAAGACAAGAATGAAGAGTCTTCACATCCATAAGATGGATACTTGATTGAGAAATCTGAGTCCTTGAAGAAAACAAGGGAGGGAGGGCGGGAAAAACAAAGACAAATAGGAATGGCTGAAACGAACACCGTTGAGAAGACTTGAGTTGATCTTGCGAATGTTGAAATTATCGGATCCACTTGAAGAGAAACACGCCGGTGAAAAGGATTGACATGGCAGACTCGATGAACGAGAAGGATTAGTATTCACATAGAAATATGAGAACACCGCTTAGGAAAGGTATGGAATCAGCATTTGACTTTGAAGCAACTCGAATACCACAACTCAAAACAAAACAAAGGATTGGCTTACAGAATAAACCGGAACAAACATATGATAGAGATTTCGTCCGAAGTTTCCGTGGTGGGGCCTACACGGGCTCGATCGTACATCACCATCATGTACAAGGCAGTGCACATGACATACGAAGCGTCCCTGAGTCGGCATAGCCAAGGACTCTTTAAGACACAACGAGACCACTGTAAAACCAACCGTGAATAGGCGGACCACTAGACGTCGAACCCCAATTTCATATCATACATATGTCGGAAAGATATCCTAAGAGCTACTTGAATTCCCACTTATAAACTCCCGAAATTTTTGAGTTATGCAATCAGGTGTTGGGGATACAGGGGAAGCATAATATCTCACCCAAAACTAACAAATCCTACATCCAGCTGTATCCATCCTTCAACACATAACCAAGAAACCTTCGAAAATCGTTTACCTCAACCTTCGAAAAGCATCCGTTATACGAGTTATGGCAATACTCCCGAACTCCCGCCCTAGTACTGGGTGGCATCGAGGTTATGTCACCAACAACTGCATAAAAGAGATTTTCGATGTCGGCGAAACTCAGGTATTCCAGAATCTCAACGATAAAATTGTGACGACAACACCTCGGAGCTCAACTCCCCGGGACACTGCCACAACCCCTAAATGACAGGAGGCACCAAGAACAATGTTCTCATCACAAAACCATCGAAACGATTCCAAGATACCCGCGTGATCCTAAAAAAAATTAGTGAAATTTGGGAAGAGAAGAGTCAAAACTCTACGTCAGGATGCCTCAGTAGAGCGACGAAGGGACTGAGGAGTAAAAAGAATTCCTAACTCTCCGATATATAATTCCTAAAAGACTCAAAACATTTTTCTAGACTCAACAACGCCAACGATTCGATCAAGCAGGGGGCTCCTAAAGTCGGGGAAGGCTCTGATTACCAACTTGTAACGCCCTCGATGCGGCTATATCTCCCACGTGTCGAAGCACGACTTAGAGGCATAACCGCATTGAAAGCAATGTCGCAAGTGAGGTAATCTTCACACAACCCATGTAATACATAAGGGAAAGAGATACATAGTTGGCTTACACTCGCCACTTCACACAATACATGAATAAAGCATTACATCACCCAGATACAATCAAGGTCCGACTACGGAACCAAAATAAAAGAAGACTACCTCAAATGCTACACAGATCCCCGATCGACCCCAACTGGGCTCCACTACTGATCAACTAGAATGAAACAACACAAAGGACAAGATCTTCATCGAGATCCTCCTTGATCTTGGTTGCGTCACCTGCACGGTTTCATCGGCACCTGCAAGCTGGTTTTGGAAGTATCTGTGAGTCACGGGGACTCAACAATCTCACACCCTCGCAATCAAGACTATTTAAGCTTATAGGAAGGGTAAAAGGTATGAGGTGGAGCTGCAGCAAGCGACTAGCATATATGGTGGCTAACATACGCAAATGAGAGAGAGAAGAGAAGGCAAAGCACGGTCGAGAAACTATGATCAAGAAGTGATCCTAGAACAACCTACGTCAAGCATAACTCCAACACCGTGTTCACTTCCCGGACTCCGCCGAGAAGAGACCATCACAGTTACACACACGGTTGATGTATTTAATTTAAGATCAACTTCAGGTTTTCTACAACCGGACATTAACAAATACCCATCTGCCCATAACCGCGGGCACAACTTTCGAAAGTTCAATCCCTGCAGGGGTGTCCCAACTTAGCCCATCACAAGCTCTCACGGTCAACGAAGGATATTCCTTCTCCCAAGACAATCCGATCAGACTCGGCATCCCGGTTACAAGACATCCTCGACAATGGTAAAACAAGTCCAGCAACACCGCCCGAATGTGCTGACAAATCCCGATAGGAGCTGCACATATCTCGTTCTCAGGGCACACTCAGATGAGACATCCTACGAGTAAAACCAACCCTCAAGTTGCCCCGAGGTGGCCCCGCGGTCTACTCGGTCGGACCAACACTCAGAGGAGCACTAGCCCAGGGGGATTTAAAATAAAGATGACCCTTGAGTCTGCAGAACCCAAGGGGAAGAAAAGGCTAGGTGGCGAATGGTAAAACCAATGTTGGGCATTGCTGGAGGAGTTTTATTGAAGGCGAACTGTCAATGGGTTCCCATTATAACCCAACCGTGTAAGTAACGCAAAATCCGGGAACATAACACCGATATGACGGAAACTAGGGCGGCAAGAGTGGAACAAAACACCAGACATAAGGCCGAGCCTTCCACCCTTTACCAAGTATATAGATGCATTAATATAAATAAGAGATATTGTGATATCCCAACAAAATATTCATGTTCCAACAAGGAACAAACTCCAATCTTCACCTGCAACTAACAACGCTATAAGAGGGGCTGAGCAAAGCGGTAACATAGCCAAACAATGGTTTGCTAGGACAAGGTGGGTTAGAAGCTTGGCTTAGCAACATGGGAGGCATGATATAGCAGGTGGTAGGTATCACAGCATAGGCATAGCAATAGAGCGAGCAACTAGCAAGCAAAGATAGAAGTGATTTCGAGGGTATGGTCATCTTGCCTGAAATCCCGCAAGGAAGAAGAACGAGTCCATGAAGAAGATAAACGGACGTAGTCGAACGGGTCCTCACAAACGCTATGCTATCGGAACCAACCCGAAGAAGCAACACCGGAAAGAAGCACACAACATAGTAAACAACCAACACATGAACATGACATGATATGCGGGATGCGGGATGCGGTGCATATGCATGATTTGCAAAGGAATGATTTAACCTGGCCTCAACTTGGAAATCCAAGAGTGCCACTGGAAAGGTGAGGTGATTTCGGTTGAAATCGATATAAAGATCACCAGAACCGTATGCACGGTTTGGAACTGGCAAGCAAAACAAATATGGCACCGGTCTGCGATAATCAGCAAGTAGCCATCTAAATGCATCAAGAACAACATGCTACAGCACTCACACATGACAACAAAATACATGGCAGGGATCCACTCATGATGCTTGACAAAAGATGAACACTAAGCTACGGCTAATTCACTCAATAGCAGGTTCAAACAAGCATGGCAAAAGTGCAAATGATAACAGGTTTCAGACTTAGTGAAATTAACACAAGTCTGGAATTTATCAGCAGGAAACAAGTCTGGAATTTATCAGCAGGAAGCAATCTTTAGAGCATGAAAACTACATGCTACAAAAACATGTCATGGCAAAGCAATGCATGGCATGAAGCTACTCAAAGCACTTAACAAAAGTCCCTTAGTGACCTTGAGCCAAAAGGGATCAGAAAATAAATCTGCAAGCATGTGAACATGGCAAAACATAAACAGATTCAGACTTAGAGCAAAACTGGAACATGCAAAACAGTTAACGAGTAGGCATGTTTACGAGCTCGATGCACTCCCTACAAAGCATGGCATGACAATCTAAGCATACACCCATCAAGAAGACATGGCATAGAAGCTAGACATGGCAAGAACAACATCATAGCATGCATGGATCAACAACAACAAGCTTGGCAAAATTGCAAAACATGTTAACAATCTGCCAGGAACATTTTATAGCAAAAGCAGAGCTCGATTGACTCAAGCTAGGGTGCTCCATAAATGCAAAAAAAGACATGGATGGATAGAGCACCACAATATCTACAAAACATCCTTACTGATCATCCTCAAAAGAGGCACGGATCACTAGGAAACAACATGAACATATGGCATGAAAACAATATCAGGACAAGGACTTAGTGAAATTCTAAGTCCCTAAAATCAGCATCAACGAGTAAGCTACTTTGCATACTTGTGCTAGTCACCACAAAGATCACAAAAATACATGGCATACACTCCTGTAAAGATGGCATGTCATATAACAAAACACATGTAGAGCTCAGGATCATAACATGCACACATTAATCATGGCAAAAATGACAAAAGGCCAATTGTTGAGACAGATCTGACATAATCATCACATAGCCCTCTTCCAACAGCATTTCAGGCATCAAGATGAGCTCAAATGAAAATGATGCAATGAGATGAAATGATGTACTCGTCGATACGAACATTGATATGCTACACGCATGAATCAGAGCAACGGTGACGAAGTTATGGCATGATGAAAAATGCATAAAATAACCAGAATCTGGGGACTTAGCCAAAATTATACCTCCAGAAACGGATCTAGGGTTTCGGGGCACGCCGTACGAGGTTCGCCGGAAGGTCACCAGAGGAGAGGGAGACGGCGCCGGAGTTGGCGAAGGGCTCGCCGGAGTCGTCGAGGTTGCCGGATCCGGTCGCTCCTCGACCGGATCTGACCGGAGAAGGAGCGGAACGAGGTGCCGAGGCGGAGACGGCGCCGGTGGCCTCCTGCAGCGGCGACGCGGCACGGGAGCTCCGGCGAGCTCTTGGAGCAGGGCGGAGGGTCGAAGAGGGCCGGCGAGCACGCGGGGTTCGTCCGCTCGGGGATCCCGCAGTCGAGCGGCGGCCTGCGAAGGCTCGGGTGGCGCGCTCCGGCGAGGACGGCGCCGGCCGGCAGCGGAGCGGCGAAGCGCGGTGAGGGGGAGGCGCGGGGCGGCGGCCGGCGGCGAGACACGAGGCGGCGGCGCAGGGAAGGCTTGGGCGGCGGAGCGCGAGGGCCGGTCCGGGCTCTCGCGGGCTCGGGCGGGCCTCGGATGGGCCTGTAGGCCGCCGTGGCGAAGTGGGCGCGGCGGGGACAGGTGGCGGCCTGCGGTTGGACGAGGGAGCGGCGGCGATGACGTGGCGAGCCCCCATTGGTCGGAGCGACGTGGCGGCGACGGTGGACGCGTCCGGTGACGGGCGGACATGTCCGGCGGCGCGGAGGGAGTTGGATCTAGGGTTTTGTCCGTGAAAATTTCGGGGAGGCCACATATTTGTAGGTAGAGGGAGATAGGAGGCTCCAAATTGAGCACGGTTTTCGACCATGCGATCGTGATCGAACGACCGAGAGGATGGAGGAGGTTTAGGTGGGTTTTGGGCCACTTTGGAGGGGTGTTGGGCTGCAACACACATGAGGCCTTTTCGGTCCCTCGGTTAACCATTGGAGTATCAAACGAAGTCCAAATGGCACGAAACTTGACAGGTGGTCTACCGGTAGTAAACCAAGGCCACATGACAAGTCTCGGTCCAATCCGAGAACATTTAACACACACAAACGAAAAGAGGTAGAAAGGGACACCGGGTGACATAGGAGCGCCGGATTGCAAAACAGACAACGGGGAAAAAGCTCGGATGCATGTGACGAACATGTATGCAAATGAAATGCACATGATGACATGATATGAAATGCATGACACGCAAGCAATGACAAGGCAACAACAGCGAATAACTGGAGGACACCTGGCACATCGGTCTCGGGGCGTTACAAATGGGTCCTTGATAGTGGATGTACTGATCATATGACCTGAGATAAAGATATGTTCCGTGAGCTTGCTGAAAACGACGACCCTCAAAGGTATGTCACCTTTGGTGATAACACAAAGGGTAAGGTGGTTGGCCTAGGTAAGGTGGCCATCTCACATGATAGCTCCATACAAAATGTCATGCTCGTTGAATCTCTTGGCTACAATTTACTTTCAGTATCTAGACTTGCTCATTTCGGTTTCAATATGTTATTCACTGAAGTAGATTGCCAAGTGTTTCGTAGAGACAATCGTAAAATGGTCTTTACTGGAATACGTAGAGGTGATCTTTACTTTGTTGATTTCACTAAAAAGGCTCAACCTAGAACTTGCTTAATTGCTAAATCCTCTAAAGGTTGGTTATGGCATAGACGATTAGGTCATGTTGGTATGCGAAACCTTGACAAGCTTATTAAAGAAAATCATATCCTTGGCGTTAACGATGTCATATTTGATAAGGATAGACTTTGCAGTGCTTGTCAAGCATGTAAACAGGTTGGAGGAAGGCATCCCGTGAAGAACATCATGACCACGAGAAGACCACTCGAGCTACTTCACATGGATCTTTTTGGTCCTAACGCTTACAAAAGTCTCGGTGGAAATTCTTTTGGTCTAGTTATAGTTGATGATTTTTCAAGATTTACGTGGGTGTTCTTTCTCGATGATAAATCGCAGGTCCAAAAGATCTTCAAGAACTTCGCTAGGAAGGCCCAAAATCAATTTGAAGTGAAAATCAAGAAGGTTCGCAGCGACAACGGAATGGAGTTCAAGAACGCAAATGTGGACACCTTTCTTGACGAATAAGGTATTTCACATGAGTTCTCGGCTACATACACACCTCAACAAAATGGAGTTGTTGAGAGGAAGAACCGGACACTCATTGAAATGGCGAGAATGATGCTTGATGAGTACAAGACGCCAAAGCACTTTTGGGCGGAAGCGGTTGAGACAGCTTGTCATGCAACAAATCGCTTGTATCTTCACAAGCTACTCGGCAAGACGGCATACGAGCTCCTCACCGGTAACAAACCACAAGTTGGATACTTTCGAGTATTCGGCTCAAAGTGCTACATTCTTGATAAACATCGTCGTTCTAAATTTGCTCCTAAGTCTCATGAAGGTTTCCTACTTGGTTATGGCTCAAACTCTCACACATATCGTGTCTACAACAATTTCACCCGAAAGGTTGAAGAGACGGTAGATGTGAAGTTTGATGAATCTAATGGCTCGCAAGTAGAGCAATTGCTAGTTGATGTAGGAGACAAAGACCCTTTGGAAGCAATCCAAGACTTGTCTATTGGCAAGATTCGTCCAACGGAGGTGAAGGAGAGTACCTCGTCCATCCAAGTGGAAGCTTCTACCTCACGACAAGGTGAACCAAGAGTTGATACGGAAGCATCCACAAGTGGGACACATCAAGATGAAGAAAATGAGGAAGTGCATCAAGATGAACGCCAACAACCTCCTTCTCCACCACGACAAGAGAACGACAACGTCAACAACGAAGAAGGCCAAGAAGAAGAACAAGATGAAGAAGATGTTCAACCAAGATCCAAGCAAAAGCTTTCACGAGTTCGAGCAAGAATTGCTAAAGACCATCCCGTCGAGCAAATCTACAATGATATCCAAACCGGGAGAATCACTTGCTCAAAAACTCGTTTACCTAACTTTTGTGAACACTATTCATTCATCTCTCGCATTGAACCTATGAAGGTTGAAGAAGCATTGGAAGATCCGGATTGGATAAACACTATGCATGAAGAGCTACACAACTTTGAGAAAAATCAAGTGTGGACATTGGTTGAAAACCCCGACAACAACCACAACATCATTGGTACCAAATGGGTGTTTCGCAACAAGCAAGATGAAGATGGTCAAGTCGTCCGCAACAAAGCACGCCTAGTCGCTCAAGGCTACACTCAAATCGAAGGTATGGACTATGGTGAGACATATGCCCCCATTGCTAGATTTGAGTCCATTCGCATCTTACTTGCCTATGCTAATCATCATGATATCACCTTGTACCAAATGGACATTAAAAGTGCTTTTCTAAATGGTGAAATTGAGGAGGAAGTTTATGTTAAGCAACCTCCCGGATTTGTCAATCCTAAGAAACCTAATCATGTTTACAAACTTCACAAAGCTCTTTATGGTCTTAAACAACCTCCTAGAGCATGGTATAAATGCTTGACCAAGTTCCTTATTGAAAAAGGCTTTGAAATTGGAAAAATAGATTCTACTCTTTTTACTAAAAGGGTTAATGGAGAACTATTTGTATGCCAAATTTATGTCGATGATATTATATTTGGATCAACTAACCCTCATTTTAGTGAAAAGTTTGGAAAGCTAATATCAGAGAAGTTTGAGATGTCGATGATGAGTGAACTCAAATTCTTTCTCGGTTTGCAAATCAAGCAAACTAAGGAAGGCACCTTTGTATCTCAAACGAAGTACACCAAGGACTTATTCAATAAGTTCAATATGCAAGAATGCAAAGGTATGACTACACCCATGCCTACTAGTGGACATCTTGATTTAACCAAAGATGGTGAACCGGTTGATCAAAAGGTTTATCGCTCTATGATTGGTTCATTGTTATATCTATGTGCTTCACGCCCCGATATTATGCTAAGTGTGTGCATATGTTCACGATATCAAGCCACTCCTAAAGAATCTCATCTTAAGGCCGTGAAAAGGATAGTGGGATACTTAATCCATACACCAAATTTTGGCATTTGGTATCCAAAAAGGGCTTCCTTTGATCTTGTTGGCTACTCTGATTCGGAATATGCCGGTGACAAGGTTGATAGAAAGTCCACTTCGGGTACTTGTCAATTTCTTGGTAGATCTCTTGTGTCTTGGTCTTCCAAGAAACAAAACTCGGTATCCTTATCCACCGCCGAAGCGGAATACATTGCCACTGGATCATGTTGTGCTCAATTACTTTGGATGACCCAAACTCTTAAAGATTATGGAATATATGTGAAACATGTTCCATTGCTATGTGACAATGAAAGTGCTATTAAAATTGCTCACAATCCCATGCAACATTCTCGAACTAAGCATATTGAAGTTCATCATCATTTCATTCGAGATCATGTTGCCAAAGGGGACATTAATCTTAAGCATGTTCGCACCGATAAGCAATTGGAGGATATATTTACCAAACCACTTTATGATAAAGTGTTTTGCAGGTTAAGAGGTGAATTGAACATCATTGATGCTTCAAACTTGGAGTAGGAACTCCATTTAATACATGCAAGGCATGAGCCTATGACTAATCCTTGATATTTCTCTTATATTGACTATCTTATGTCTTGGATATATTTGCACCTTGCATGCTATCTAACCCGTGTAGGTACTTGGATGAATCGAAATCTATGAGATTGCAACTCACTCACATCTTGAGCAATTTCTATATCACCAAGTCGCTACACAATGGTAGATGGAGACAAGGAAGCACGCAAACATTCAAACATATCCTTTGACAAATTTTTTGTTGAGTTTCATGATTGTCATTTTGGATATACAAGTGCTCTTCCTTGCAAGAACTAACCCATGTAGGTAGATGAACTCAAACTCCAAGTGGTGCTCCCAACTCTTGATGAGCTACATCAACCTTGAGCAACCCACACAAGTTCAACTACATGATCATGATCAACACCACCACCCAAGGTATGTTATTCCATCTTAGAGAAGCTTTACTCCAAGTCACGGGATAAAGAAACTCAACAAGATGTGAATACATCAAGATGCTTTAACGAAAAATGGTAACCCCATTTTGAGCTTAAACGATGAGTATGACCAAAGATCAAGTGATCTCACTTGACTCCTAAGTCAATATACTCTAACATAGGTGACTTTGTCACCGCCCAATTCTAGATGAAGCTCTCTTGTGTTCTTTTCTGTGCTCTTGCATTTCTCTCATGCATATTTGTTTCCCTCCTCAAACAAAAAAACTTCATCTAGATTCCTTTTAGTTTCTTCTCTTTTATTTTCTGTTCTGCATTCAATTCCTTGCAAATCCTTGTGAGATTTTACTTGTCTAGTGAGCCGAGGTGACAAGTGTTTTATCTGCGATGAACTCAGTCACACCGGGCTGTTTACTAAGCACCAAACCCGGCGCTACCGATTTCACTGCAGGAAAAACATCTTGCCACTTGTTTTTGAATTCTTTTTGATCCAGTTTCACTCAATGAATCTTGTCCTCGACCAGCATCCTACTCAAATTGCTGCTTTGTTCTGTGACTCAAGGACCAAACCCATCATGACAAAAATCCAAAAGAACCCTTCTTGGAAATTGATGTCAAAGGGGGAGAGAGATCATCACATCAAAGCTTAATCATATCTATAGGGGGAGAGAATACTCTAGGGAAGAAAGAGACCCCAAATGCTTGGTGTTCAAGAGGAGAGAAGTCACATGTCTTCAAGAGGGGACAGACATGTTCATATTTTCTCGATTGCATTAGCTCTGTTTATTTCCTTTGAGCTCTGTTTTTGCTCTGATTTTCTGTTCCCTATCTTCTCCCAATATCCCATGTTAGATTCAGGCGGAGCAAGACATCTAAGGGAAGGAAATCCTTGAATTTATTGCATATCTTTACCTTTGGGGACATGTCTTTATCCAATGTGGTACTTAGTACTCACTCTACATGTCATCCTACTCTTGGTACTCTTGTGGTCTATCTTGTTTGCTCTGGCAAGTAGGTGTATCTGTGTTATCTAACCTTGTTTACGCAGGTTCATCCCATCCTAAGCCAACTCAAGACCACAAGGTAAGTATATGCATCACAGTCATGTGAATGAGAATTTCTTGCTGATGTACATACTATTTGCAAGAAGGACCCATGAACATGAAGGTACATTTCTCATCCTTTCATCATTTGCTCTGATGCATATAGCCAAGATACATGTAACACATTGCTTACTCTGTCATGTTTATGCATTCACATGCTCCTATATTCCATATTCACATGATTGCATACATGTAGGGGGAGCCAATGCAAGTTACATGTCTTTTCAAAGCTTTACTTACTACTCTTAATATATTGATCTAAAGCTTTGATGTATGTTGTCATCAATTGCCAAAAAGGGGGAGATTGAAAGCACAAGTGCTCCCTAGGTGGTTTTGGTAATTAATGTCAACATATCTCTTGTTGGACTAACATTTTTATCTAGTATGTTTCAGATAAGTTCAACAGTGAAGTGGCATGGACTAGAGGATGTGAAACCCCTTCAAAATTCTAAGGACAAAGGATTGGCTCAAGCTCAAAGCTCAAGACTCTACATTTTCTATTTTAGTGATCCAAGATCACATTGAGTCTATAGGAAAAGCCAATACTATCAAGGAGGGATGAGGTGTTGCTTAATGAGGCTCTTGCTCAAATGCTTAGTGATATGCTCCAAAGCCCTCAACTACTTTCTCACATCCACATATAACCTAAACCAAAAGTCAAACTCGGCCCCACCGATTCTTCCTATCCGGCGCCATCGAGTTTCAAATGTCATAGCCACTGCCACAAACCCTAGGCAAATCGGTCTCACCGATAGGGATCTCGGTCTCACCGAGATGGGATTGCAAACTCTCTGTTGTCTATTACAATACTTTCGGCCTCACCGAAACTTGCGATCGGTCCCACCGAGATTGCAATGTAAACTCTCTGTTTCCCTTTTTAATATTTCGGCCTCACTGAAATGAGTGATCGGTCTCACCGAGTTTACCTGACCAACTCTCTGGTTAGCTTATTACCAAAATTGGTCTCACCGAGTTTGTGTAATCGGTCTCACCGAGATTACGTTATGCCCTAACCCTAATCATATCGGTCCCACCGAAAACCCTAACGGTCACTAGCTTTGCTGAATCGGTCCGACCGAGTTTAACCATTCGGTCCTACCGAGTTTGGGAAGTTATGTGTAACAGTTAGATTTTGTGTGGAGGCTATATATACCCCTCCACCACCTCTTCATTCGTGGAGAGAGCCATCAGAACATGCCTACACTTCCAATACATATTTTCTGAGAGAGAACCACCTATACTTGTGTTGAGACCAAGATATTCCATTCCTACCATATGAATCTTGATCTCTAGCCTTCCCAAGTTGCTTTCCACTCAAATCCTCTTTCCACCAAATCCAAATCCCGTGAGAGAGAGTTGAGTGTTGAGGAGACTATCATTTGAAGCACAAGAGCAAGGAGTTCATCATCAACACACCATTTGTTACTTCTTGGAGAGTGGTGTCTCCTAGATTGGCTAGGTGTCACTTGGGAGCCTCCGACAAGATTGTGGAGTTGAACCAAGGAGTTTGTAAGGGCAAGGAGATTGCCGACTTCATGAAGATCTACCGCTAGTGAGGCAAGTCCTTCGTGGGCGATGGCCATGGTGGGATAGACAAGGTTGCTTCTTCGTGGACCCTTCGTGGGTGGATCCCTCCGTGGACTCGCGCAACCGTTACCCTTCATAGGTTGAAGTCTCCATCAACGTGGATGTACGATAGCACTACCTATCGGAACCACAACAAAAACATCCGTGTCTCCAATTGCGTTTGAATCCTCCAAACCCTTCCCTTTACATTCTTGCAAGTTGCATGCTTTACTTTCCTCTGCTCATATACTCTTTGCATGCTTGCTTGATATGTATTGTGTTTGTTAAACTTGTGCCTAAACTCCACTACAACTTAAGAAAATTAAAAACTGCAACTTTTAGCACTTAGTGTCTAATCACCCCCCCCCCCTCTAGACACCTCTTCTCGATCCTTTCATCAAGTCAATCACATCATTCTCCAATGATGTGATCCCGTTAACCAAATGACAACTCATATCTATGGTCAGGAAACATAACCATCATTGATTCAACGAGCTAGTCAAGTAGAGGCATACTAGTGAGACTTTGTTTGTCTATGTATTCACACATGTACTAAGTTTCCGGTTAATACAATTCTAACATGAATAATAAATATTTATCATGATATAAGGAAATATAAATAACAACTTTATCATTGCCTCTAGGGCATATTTCCTTCACGAGCGCAGGCGGCACCATGGCCGGCAAGTGTGGTGAGGAGGGGGCGATGCTGCTCCTAGCAAAAAGGCGACGAGCGCGGTGGCCTGGGGCGGCTAGGTCGACGAGCTCATAAGCCATGGCCACGCTTGTGGGGGGCCAAGCTCCGGCGCTACTACGACAGGGGGCATAACCTGCGAGCTCACAGGCAGGGCGGCCATGGCTCACGAGCTCGAGGTGGACGTCGAGCTGAGAGCACCAAGGGGACACCCCCGATGTTGCAACTGGCGTTCTGGAAAGCTACAACCGATGCGGCGAAAAGTTTCAACCAGCGGCAACAAATGCTGGAACCAACCACTGCCAGAACAAGAAGTTAACCTAGTATCGCACAAAGCTTCAACCGGCGTTGGAAAAAGTTTCAAACATTAAATGCCGATGCTAGGGGATGGCTACTGCCAACAGGGAAAAGTTTCAACCGGTGTTGCAAAAAGGTTCAACCGTAGTTGAATTTTGCTACCACCAGCGAAGTTTTTTGCTACATCCAGCAGGCGGAGCTGTGACCTCGCAACGGTGGCGACATCGATTTTGCTGCAACCGTCAGTCATTCTTGTTACAACCGGTGATGTTTTTCGCTACGTCCATTCAAAATGACTATGACTGACTGGGTGCATGTCGCCGGTCATGCTGCTACCGACGACCGGCACCGAGCTGCAACCGGCGACCAGCACCGAATCTGTGACCGGCGACCAACGCCACCAGAGACGCGGCCCGCCTACCGGAGGTGCAATCGTCGCCACAGGGAGCTGCAACCACGGGCGCATGTTTGCAGGGAAAAAACACAGGAGGCGACAGCAGCGATCGGTGAGGACGACGGCGAGGGCAATGACACGGGAGACGCGTGGGGAGGTGTTTTGAGGCTCGCGTGTCGTCATCCATGACGGCGCATTGGGATTATTTTTCTATTAAGAAGAGACACGGGAGAGAAGAGGCAATCATGCGGCTCTGAGCAGTAGATCATACAACGCTGGTTTGACCGTCCCAAATTTAGCCCGGCGGGTCAGCGCTAATCACTGCCTTTACTACAAACGGACTTTTTTTAGGGAATATTAAACGGACTTATATTATGTACAGGCCGCTATCACCTCAAAAAAAACGTACGGGTCGCTTGCTTTTTTTTTTGAGAAGGTACGGGTCGCTTGCTTTCTTTTCATTTTTTGAGAAGCTACGGGTCGCTTGCTGGGGTGCTATGGGCGTGCGGCCCGCAGCGAGCCATACACAAGCATCGCCTGCAGCTAGATGGTAGTGGGATGGCCCGGTTACGACATGGTCATGTCAAACTGACATAATGATGACATCATGTGTGATTTTATCTTTTGTTTATATTTTAAAAAATACATATATCATGAATACAAATTAGTAAATGCAGTGTAAAAAACGTAAATGCAGTGCAAAGAAAATGTTCGCCCCACTTTTAGAAAATGTTTCTACCACTCAAAGAAAATGTATGAACATTTCAAAAATGTGTACGTGACATTTAAAAAAATGTTATCAAATTTAGAAAAATATTTTTTACTTCAAAACAGTGCTTCATACCATTCAAATAAAATGTGTGTTACATTTAGAAGGAAAAAATGTTCACATGTTACATACAAAATGTTTCTACATTTTACAGAAAATGTTTACCCTATGTAAAAAAATGTGCGCATAGTTCAAAAAATATTTTGTGAATCATACAACAAAAAAATTCAACTTGTATTTGAAAGATGTTTAATAACTATTCGAAAAAATATTCAAAACAAGTACGTAAGAAAATATTAAATCATGTATTTGAAGTTTTAAACTTATATAATAAATGTTAAATATATATATAAAAAAGTATTTTAGATGTACAAGGAAAAAAGTACAATGAGTATGACAAAAGTAGACATGAAAATATATATTTTGCAGAATATTTAATCATGTATTTGATAAATGTTAAATGAGTAAAACAAAAATGTCCATGCCATGTTAAAAAATGTACAACACATATGAAAAATGTAGACATGTGTTGAATACAAAGAAGAAGAAACAATGAAAACAGAAGAAAGCAAAAAAAAAAACCAAAGAAAGCCGAGAAAGAAACAAGAGAAAATGAAAACAAAATCAGAAAGAAGAAACCGAGAAAAAAACAGACCCACAGAAAACTGAAGAAAATGCAGTCAACATACCAACTGAGAGCAAAAACGTGTGGGCGCCAGAGGCGACCCCTTCTTTCTCATTGCAGTAAGCGACATATAGCTCCATCGCGCTTGCTGCTGTCAGTGGGTGCAAAAGCTATATCTCGCTTATTCCGAAGATGTTTGCTCGTCTGGTCTTTGGGGGCAGCCTCAAAAAGAAAAGTCTGGTCTTTGGGGCTTTCGTTAGTGTATTGCCCCAATAACGTGCATTCTTATATGGTTTCCTCGCAGTTGTTTTCAAAAGCTTCTATGGATCGATAAGGAGCAGTTCTCAAAGCTTTCGCGCTCTCTTTTTTGTTTCTTCTATGTTTTCTCTATCATTTTTCTTTAGGGGTTTCCATTTTTCTGTTTGTTTTTCTTCATTTTTCAAATACATGTTGACTTTTTTCAAATACAATGTGGAAATTTTTCGAATAGATGTTAAATATTTTTTAGATACACATTAAACACTTATTAAATATATATTGAACATTTATCTGAACACACGTTTAACATTCATAAATGCACATTGAATATTTTTCAACACATAGCGAATATTTTTGAATACATGTTTGAATAATGTATTAAAATGTCATGGACACTGTTAAAAAACTTGTAAATATTTTGTTAAGTGTTAGAACATTTTAATAAAATTCCATGATTTTTTAAAAATGCTATGAAACATATTTTCCAACACGCAAACATTTTTCAAATATACTTTTTTTGCAAATTACATGATTTTTTTATATTTCCATGAAGACTTTCTAAACTTGTGAATATTTTGTTATCTAAATGTTTTGAACATTTTCAAACATGTGATTATTATTTTTAAACACAATGAGTATTTTTAGGTATACCATGAACTTTTTTCAATACATTCTCTCTCCAAATAGGTTTTTGCCCCGCTTTGTAAATAAAGCAAACATCCATACAACCAGATTGAGATGGAAAATCATTTAATACGCTAGGGTAACAACATAATCACAAGGAAAAAAGGCCACCTGGTGGCTGTAGGCATAACACCACTACGAAGAGGAGAGACAACGCGTGGTAGCCAGAAGCGCATGCAACATGAGCCCAAAACGATCATGGCCCCGTTGTCTAGCTAGCGGGTGCGAGTGCTGCAGAAAAGTAAGGAATTTGAAGAACGAGTCAAAGGCCTGCCGTGGAATGACCTTCTCAATCACCATTTTATTACATGTCGCCCATAAAGTCCATGACATCACCACCAATATAAGCCAGAATAGGCAGTGTTGCCGCTCGGTCTGGTTAGCCCTGGCTTCTAGGAACCCTGCAAGGTCTAGGGACTCCCAATTAGGCCCCAACACCTCGCGGGGGAAACTCCAGAGGGCATGCACGATAGTGCAAGAGAATAAAATGTGGGACACGGTCTCCGGGACATCACATAGGGGGCACAGGCCATTAATCGGCCCGTACCGCTTAAGCTCCTCCATCTCAGAGGGTAGGTGGTCTCGCAGCAATTGCCACACAAAGATCTTGATCTTCAGGGGCAACAGGGCCTTCCATAGAGGTGCGATCCACGGAATGATGGGAGTATGAAATAATGTCTGGTATGCCGAGCTAACAGAGAACACACCCCAAGGTGAAATACTGCAGGAAACGGTGTTCGGATAATCCGGTAGCACCAATGGGAGGGTTGCCCGTAATCTAGCCCGGTCTAAAGATTTCGCCTGCCTGAAAGTGCGTCGGAACAAGATGTTTAGATGCCCATTCTTGGCGGCCGCGGAGACCAAGAGCAATGGATCAATGCAAATAGAAAACAATGCTAGTGAAGCCCACTCGAAGTGGCACGCCACCAACCCAAGGATCAAGCCAGAATAGGGTTCATTCTCCATTTTCGACAGACAAGGAGACCCCGAGGCATATCCTGCTTGATCCGTTGAATGGACTTCTAGAATTGGGAGCCTCCCGAGCATGAGCATGCAAGGAGGGGCTCGCCCCTTAGGTACTTAGCCTGAAGAAGCTGCAGCCACAGACCCCCCCCCCCTCGCATGACCCGCCAGACACACTGTAGCATGAGGGCTATGTTCATGCAGCTGGAGGCCATGATACCTAATCCACCACGATCCTTAGGCATACAAATGTCTGCCCACTTGACCATATGGTATTTCGGGCGACCGTCCACCACCTTCCAGAAGAATCTGACTAGATCCTTATTAAACGATCTATGAACGCCCTTTGGTAGGGTATACATCCCCATCATATGCATGGGGAGGCTAGAGAGGTTGGAGCCAATAAGGACAGAACTGCCCTTTGAGGTAGATCATCCACACCAAGGTTCCGCCCATGATGCGACCCACCCCACAAGCGGATCGAATTCACCCATCATAACCCTCAAGTCAGATAACAACATCCCCAAATATGATGTGGGGAAGGCAACCAACTTGCAATTCAAGTTATCCGCAATCCGCTGTTGCTCAGCCGCAAAGTACCCTAACACCAATGACCTCACTTTTGTCAAAGTTAATCTTAAGGCCCGCCATGGCCTCAAAACAAAGGAGAAGGAACTTAATGTCAAGGTCCGCCCCCTCCACCATAATCATGGTATCATCCGCATACTGTAGGTGAGTGACCCCTCCTCCAGGGATTAAGTGGCCACAACCCCCGAGAGGTGACCGGCCATCCTAGCTTTGTCCAAGATGCCCAGCAAGGCATCAACGACGAGGTTAAAGAGGAGAGGGAAAATAGGACCCCCTTCTCGCACTCCCCTAGAGGACCTAAAATATGGTCCCACCTCGCTATTAATATTAATCGTCGTACTCCCAGTCCGAACCAACATCATGATCCACGAACACCTTTTTTTTAATCTTCTACACTTTTTTTAACACATGATTGCCATTATTAAAAAATACATCTTTTCAATACATGGTAAACTTTTTTTAATCACACAAACAATTTTTAAACATACAATAAGATTTTTTAACCACTTTTTAGATACCATATGAACATTCTTCTAAAAGTTTCCTAAACTATTTGTCATAAATTTCAGAAAAGAAAAGAAAAAAAAAGTGAAAAAGAATACCTTGTGTATGTGCTTATGCGTGTTTTTTAGGGACACATGCCTATGTTTTTTTGAGACACGGGACACATGTTTTTTTTTGAGCATCAGTACAGACACAAGCGCTCATATACACGTGCATACACTCACCCCTATGAACGCACACACGCACATCCTATCCCTGTGAGCACCTCCGAAAGACTGAGCCGGAAATTCTAAAATAAATCCAGGAATAATGCGAGCACCAGGATTTGAACCCTGGTGGGTTGGGGATACCACTGTCCACCTAACCAACTCAACCACAGGTTGATTCGCCACGGGACACATGCATGCTTATGTGTGTAGTGTGTGACAGATGCTTACGTGCTCATGGGCCTGGCCAATTTTTGGAGGCGCTTCGCAATGACACGTTTGGTACGTTTTACAGGCGAGAGCAATGCGCCCGTGAGTGAGTAGACATGGACGTTACATACGTACACACCCTAGGTTACGTACGTACGTGCACATACCTAGACCGGCAGATGGTAGTGGCGGACCAAGAATCTCAGCGCTGGTTGTGCCACAGTTCAAAATTTGTGAAAATCTACACTAGTATAATTCGATCTAAACATCATTATATTCTCAATAAATAGTTTTAAAATAGCATTAACTTGTTACATAGATAGTGTTAAGAACATAGAAAAAATATTTTGCAATTTTGGAGGGGGTTCCATGGGTGCTCTTCCGGTCTCACTCGATTGACGGCATTTTAGCACCATTGATGCTCTCCGGGGACACTAATGTTGTTAAAAAACATCCAAGAAAAATAATTAATAAACTAATAAAATTGTATCAAAAATTGTATTGGTTCATTTTTTTCCTTTAATTGTATACCATCCGCCAGAGCTTAAAAGAGACACTAAACCGATAATAAACACCTCCAGACGTCTTCTACATATAAGGCTTTGGAGACCACAAAACCCACTTGCCGCCAGCAACGAGAGCTAGAAGACATCGAAGAAATATCAATTGGAGCATCACCCGACGCAGCGCAGACTTGTAATCATTCATTGCCGATCCAAGGGCCGAAGTCGTTGCACCAAGAACCAGTCAACTGCCCTCCTCAATTGACGCACTAACTATTAAGAACCAACTAGAGCCAATAGATCTGTAGAAAACCACCACTTTAAGGAGTAGGTTTGCAGAAATACTATGTTACAATTCTTTGATAGAAAACACCACGTCTTGTCTAATCTTTTTGCAAATAATACTGATCGGACGGATCTGACTAGTTTAAGTGCGTTTATGATAAATGGGTCCCACTTTTCACTGACGTGGCATAAGTTTTATCAAAGACAGTGCTAGATGAGTAAAATAGCAAAAACTGTTGGGGAACGTAGCAAAAATTCAAAATTTTCTTATGTGTCACCGAGATCAATCTATGGAGAGACTAGTAACGAGAGAGAGGAGTGCATCTTCATACCCTTGAAGATCGCAATGCGGAAGCGTTACAAGAACGCGGTTGGTGGAGTCATACACGCAGCGATTCAGATCGCGGTCGATTCCGATCTAAGCGCCGAACAACGACGCCTCCGCGTTCAACACACGTACAGCCCGGTGACGTCTCCCACGCCTTGATCCAGCAATAAGAGAGGGAGAGGTTGGGGAAGACTCCGTCCAGCAGCAGCACAACGGCATGGTGATGGTGGAGGAGCGTGGTACTCCAGCAGGGCTTCGCCAAGCACTACGAGAGACGAGGAGGAAGAGGGGTAGTGCTGCACCAAGAGAGAGATCAAATCACATGTGTTGGGCAGCCCCATACCTCAAGTATATATAGGAGGAGGGGAGGGGTTGCGCCCCCTCTAGGGTTCCCTCCCCAAAAGGGGCGGCAGCCCGAGATCCCATCTAGGATGGCGGCTAGAGGGGAGAGGGAGAGAGGGGGCGCCCTAGGGTGGGCCTCAAGGCCCATCCGGACCTAGGGTTTGCCCCCTCCCACTCTCCCTGCGCCTTGGGCCTTGGTGGGTGTGACGCCCGGATAATTTAAGCTACAGTAACCTCCTGCTAATGATGCCAGGTCATCACTCTTATTGTTGCTAATCCTCGATTGATCTAAATCGCAATTCAAATTCAAATTTGAGTTAAAGTCAAAAAATTAAAGTTTTCAAATGTCAAAACTAAAATGTTCAAGGTGTTACAAGTAATGGCTAGATATTTGTCATGGTGAACCAACATTTTTACAAATTGGTTTTAATGCCCTAAATTAAATAAGACAGTGGCTAAAGTAATGTGTGAAATGCTTTTTAAATTACAAAAATCCAAACTATTTTAGCTGCTCACCAAATCATTTATGGCGGTGACTAAAAATTGCATTGTGATTATATGGCCAAGTCTCATATGATTTTAAAGTCAAATGCTAGTGGTTCTAAATAAAACAGAAATAAATAAAAGGAATAAAATTAGAAAACAGAAAGTAAAGTAAAGAAAAACAAATAGAAAGGCAAGGCCGACCCTTCTTTCCCCACTGGGCCTCTTGGCCCAGTCGGCCCCATCGACCAGGCCGGCCCAGCTGGCTCCCCCTGCTTAATCCCCCCCACCGTGACCTAGCCCCAACCCACGATCCCCACTCCCCCCACGGTCCACTCCTCCTTCCCCCCCGATCTGGATCGGGGGTAACCAACCCAGACGCCGCCACTCGTCGCCCCCGTAGCTACGTCGCCGCCCGGAACCCCCGCCGGAGCCGCCCCGCTACCTGCCATCATCGGCGCCATCTCCCCGACTCCGCAGCTCGTCCTCCTCCCCCTCCTCGACGCATCACTGGCGCCGCCCCGCCGATGCACCTTCGTCGGATCCGCACCAACACCGCCGCCGCTCGCCGTCCTTGGAACCACCTTGACACCGCCTCTTCGCTCCTTCCCCGACGGACTCCCTCGCGCCTCGCCGGTGTTCCCCTGCAACGGGGGCGAGTGCGCCTCTCGATCCCCGTTCCCCCCTCTTTGTCGTTCGTCGCCTTCGCCCGCACTCGCCATGCCCGTCGCTGCGCGTCCACGGCCACCCGCCGATGCCCACACGCTCTGGCCGGCACCACATCGGCCCCTGCGTGCCTCGTCCATGCGCGACCTCCCGCCTCGCGCCTGCGCGCCTCGTCGCGCTCACCGCGCCCGGTTCCCCTGCTGCTCCTCCTCCCCCGTGCCGCCGCATTCGGTCCGTCCCTGCTTGCCGCTTCCCCGACGCGGCTCTGGCCACTGCTCGCCGCCGTCCACCATTCGCCTCCCCCGCTCTGCTGCCCCTCGCCGCTCGTGTCGCCCCTGTATCGCGTCGTGCCCGCCGCAGTCAACCACGGCCGTGGCCGGGTCCGCCCGCTCAGCCGCTCCAGCGCCCGTAACCCAGCGCCCGAGTGGTTGAGCTGGGTCAATGACCACCGGGGCCCGCCCCAGAACGTTTTCAAAAAAAGAGATTAAAAATACATAATAATAATATATCAATTAAATCAATTAAGTTAATTAATTAATGTTTAATTAACCTAATTAACTAGTCTTAATTAACTAATCTATAATTAGTTTAGTTTCTCCTAATTAGGCCATTGTCTCATTGACCAGTGGGACCCACAGGTCAGGTTTGACTTTGGTCAGCCCCTGTTGACTGCTGACATCAGCGCTTCGTCATGCTGATGTCATCGTACACTGTTTAGGATAATTCAAATTTAATTAAATAAATAAATTCCAGAAAATCATTTTTAAACTTTAGAAAATCATATCTTTTAATCCGTAGCTCGGATGAAAATACTTTATACATGAAAGTTGCTCAGAAAAACGAGACGAACCCGGATACGCAGCCCGTTCATCCGCCACGCATCCCTAACCTATCGAACTCGCAACTTTCCCCCTTCGGCTCCTCTGCCCGAAAACGCGGAACACCGGGGATACTTTCCCGGATGTTTCCCCCTTCACCGGTATCACCTCATACCGCGTTAGGGCACGCCTAGCATCACGCCTTGCCTTGTCATGCTTCGTTATGCATTTGTTTGCATTATATTTATTGTTTCTTCCCCCTCTTCTCTCGCTAGACACCGAGACCGACGCCGCTGCTACCCAGTACGACTACGGAGTTGACGACCCCTCTCTCTTGCCAGAGCAACCAGGCAAGCCCCCCCCCTTGATCACCAGATATCGCCTACTCTCCTCTATACTGCTTGCATTAGAGTAGTGTAGCATGTTACTGCTCTCCGTTAATCCTATCCTGATGCATAGCCTATCCTTGCTACTACTGTTGTTACCTTACCTGCAATCCTAATGCTTAGTATAGGATGCTAGTTTATCATCAGTGGCCATACATTCTTGTCCGTCTGCCATGCTATACTATCGGGTTGTGATCACTCGGGAGTTGATCACGGGTATATACCTATACATAATATATGATACTTGTGTGACTAAAGACGGGTCGGCTCGTAGGAGTACCCGCGAGTGATTCACGGATTGGGTCCGAAAAGACGTTTGTCCCGATGGCCCTCTGGGTGGATCTTTGTGGCGAAGCGACAGGGTAGGTTGAGACCACCTAGGAGAGAGGTGGGCCTGGCCCTGGTCGGTGTTCGCGGTTATTTCAAGATAACACGTTTAACGAGATCTTGGTATTTGATCTGAGTCTGGCTACTGGCCTATACGCACTAACCATCTACACGGGGACAGTTATGGGCACTCGACATTGTGGTATCAGCCGAAGCCTTCGTGACGTCAGCGACTGAGCGGCGCGCGCTGGATTGGACTGGAACGCCTGCTAGGCTAGGTCTGCTTCCGGCCGCATTCGCAATGTGCAAGTGTGCAAAGGGCGATGGGCCCAGACCCCTGCGCCATAGGATTTAGACCGGCGTGCTGACCTCTCTGTTGTGCCTAGGTAGGGCTGCGACGTGTTGATCTTTCGAGTCCGGGCATGACCCAGGAAAGTGTGTCCGGCCAAATGGGATCGAGCGTGTTGGGTTATGTGGTGCACCCCTGCAGGGAAGTTAATCTATTCGAATAGCCGTGATCTTCGATAACAGGACGACTTGGAGTTGTACCTTGACCTTATGACAACTAGAACCGGATACTTAATAAAACACACCCTTCCAAGTGCCAGATACAACCGGTGGTCGCTCTCTCACAGGGCGACGAGGGGAGGATCATTGGTTAGGATTATGCTATGCGATGCTACTTGGTGAACTTACCATCTACTCTCTTCTCCTGCTGCAAGGTGGAGGTCACCAGAAGCATAGTCTTCGATAGGACTAGCTATCCCCCTCTTATTCCGGCATTCTGCAGTTCAGTCCACATATGATACCCCCTTTTCCACTTGATACCAATACATACATTTGTAGTGTAGCTCCTTGCTTGCGAGTACTTTGGATGAGTACTCACGGTTGCTTTTCTCCCCCTTTTCCCCTTTCCTATACCCAATTGCTGCGACCAGACGTTGGAGCCCAGGAGCCAGACGCCACCATCGACGACGACTACTACTACTCGGGAGGTGCCTACTACTATGTGCAGCCCGCTGACTGTTGGGGAACGTTGCAGAAAACAAACAAAATTCCTACGGTTTCACCAAGATCAATCTAGGAGTTCATCTAGCAACGAGTGATTGGATTGCATCTACATACCTTTGTAGATCACGCGCGGAAGCGTTCAAAGAACGGGGATGAGGAAGGCGTACTCGACGTGATCCAAACCACCGGAGATCCTAGCGCCGAACGGACGGCACCTCCGCGTTCAACACACGTACGGTCAGCGTAACGTCTCCTTCTTCTTGATCCAGCAAGGGGGAAGGAGAGGTTGAGGAAGATGGCTCCAGCAGCAGCACGACGGCGCGGTGGTGGTGGAGCTGCAGTACTCTGGCAGGGCTTCGCCAAGCACTATGGAGGAGGAGGATGTGTTGGAGAGGGAGAGGGAGGCACCAAAGATGTGTTATGAGAGGCCCTCCTTCCTCACTATTGAAAGTGCAACTATCCCTAGGTGGTTTTGGTAATTCATAACAACATATAACTCACTGAGCTAATGCTATTCCAAGATGATTATTTCAGGAAAGCTCAATGATTGGCATGGCATGGATGTGAAAGTGGAACCCTCAAAATGCTAAGGACAAAGGATTGGCTCAAGCTCAAAAGCTCAAGACTCTTCATTTTATATTTTAGTGATCCAAGATCACATTGAGTCTTTAGGAAAAGCCAATACTATCAAGGAGGGATGAGGTGTTGCTTAATGAGCCTCTTGCTTCATGTGCTTAGTGATATGCTCCAAAACCCTCAACTACTTTCCCATATCCACATATGACCTAAACCTAAGCCAAACTCGGTCCTACCGATTCTTCCTATCCGGCGCCATCGAGTTTCACTTGTCATAAGCCACTGCCAAACCCTAGCAATTCGGTTCTACTGATAGGGATCTCGGTCTCACTGAGATGGGATTGCAAACTCTCTGTTTCCCTTTCGTAACTTTTCGGTCTCACCGAAAGAGCGAATCGGTCCCACCAAGATTGCAATGTAAATTCAGTGTTTCCCCTTTATAACTTTTCGGTCTCACCGAAAGAGCAAATCGGTCCCACTGAGTTTGCCTGACCA
Organism: Triticum urartu; assembly: GCF_056163025.1. Taxonomy (NCBI): domain Eukaryota; kingdom Viridiplantae; phylum Streptophyta; class Magnoliopsida; order Poales; family Poaceae; genus Triticum; species Triticum urartu. The sequence goes on along the minus strand of NC_141874.1, from coordinate 669,922,159 downwards.
ACTCTCTGGTTAGCTAATTACCAAATTCGGTCTCACCGAGTTTGTGTAATCGGTCTCACCGAGATTACGTTATACCCAAATCCTAACCATATCGGTCCTACCGTGTTGCATGTCAGTCCCACCGAAAATCTCTAACGGTCACTAGGTTTACATTTTCGGTCCGACCGAGTTTGTTGATTCGGTCCCACCGAGATTGGAAAACTGTGTGTAACGGTTGGATTTTGTGTGGAGGCTATATATACCCCTCCGCCTCCTCTTCATTCGAAGAGAGAGCCATCAGAACACATACACCATTCCAACTCATATGTTCTGAGAGAGAACCACCTACTCATGTGTTGAGACCAAGATATTCCATTCCTACCACATGAATCTTGATCTCTAGCCTCTCCAAGTTGCTTTCCACTCAAATCTTATTTCCACAAAATCCAAATCCTATGAGAGAGAGTTGAGTGTTGGGGAGACTATCATTTGAAGCACAAGAGCAAGGAGTTCATTACGTACACACCATTTGTTACTTCTTGGAAAGTGGTGTCTCCTAGATTGGCTAGGTGTCACTTGGGAGCCTCCGACAAGATTGTGGAGTTGAACCAAGGAGTTTGTAAGGGCAAGGAGATCGCCTACTTCGTGAAGATCTACCGCTAGTGAGGCAAGTCCTGTGTGGGCGATGGCCATGGTGGGATAGACAAGGTTGCTTCTTCGTGGACCCTTTGTGGGTGGTTGCTTCTTCGTGGACCCTTCGTGGGTGGAGCCCTGTGTGGACTCGCGCAACCGTTACCCTTTGTGGGTGGAGCCCTCCGTGGACTCTCGCAACCGTTACCCTTTGTGGGTTGAAGTCTCCATCAACGTGGATGTAGGATAGCACCACCTGTCCGAACCACGGGAAAAACATCCGTGTCTCCAATTGCGTTTGAATTCTCCAAACCCTCCCCTTTACATTCTTGCAAGTTGCATGCTTTACTTTCCGCTGCCAATATACTCTTTGCATGCTTGCTTGAATTGTGTGATGATTGCTTGACTTGTCCTAAAATAGCTAAAATCTGCCAAGAACTAAAATTGGGAAAAGGTTAAGTTTTTATTTGGTCAAGTAGTCTAATCACCCCCCTCTAGACATACTTTCGATCCTACAAGTGGTATCAGAGCCAGGTTTCCATTTGCTTTGATCTCCATAGCTTTTGGTGGTCATAGCCTTGGTTTCACAACCTAGGAGAGTATGGCGTCTAGCGAGGGAAATTATCACCGTAGAGGTCCCTACTTTGATGGTACTAATTTTGCTAGTTGAAAGCATAAAATGAAAATGCATATTCTTGGACATAACCCCGCCGTTTGGGCTATTGTGTGTGTTGGTTTGCAAGGTGACTTCTTTGATGGGAGAGAACCAAACCGTGAAGCTACCGCGGATGAGTTGAAGATGTTGCAATACAATGCTCAAGCTTGTGATATTCTCTTCAATGGATTGTGCCCCGAAGAATTCAACAAAATCAGCCGTCTTGAGAATGTGAAGGAAATTTGGGACACTTTGATTGATATGCACGAAGGTACCGACTCCGTCAAGGAATCCAAGTTGGATGTGCTTCAAAGCCAACTTGACAAGTTCAAGATGAAGGATGGTGAAGGTGTCGCTGAAATGTACTCTAGGCTTGCTCTCATCACAAATGAGATTGCCGGCTTAGGAAGTGAAGAGATGACCGATAGATTCATCATCAAGAAGATTCTAAGAGCCTTGGATGGAAAATATGATACCGTGTGCACATTGATCCAAATGATGCCCAATTACAAAGATCTCAAGCCAACGGAGGTGATTGGAAGAATTGTTGCTCATGAGATGTCACTTAAGGATAAAGAGGAACTTCACAACAAATCAAGTGGTGCCTATAAAGCCTCATGTGAAGCCCCTACATCATCAAGTGAGAAACAAGACTTCAATGAAGAATTGAGCTTAATGGTGAAGAACTTCAACAAGTTCTACAACATTTGAAGCAAAGATAGAAGCTTCAAGTCAAGGTCCTACAATGACAAAAGATCTTCTAGTCGAGAGCGAAACTGCTACAGTTGTGAAAGACCCAGACACTATTCCAATGAGTGTACGGCTCCCTACAAGAGAAGAGAAGATTCTTCAAAAAGAAGAAGCAAAGAATCACCACCAAGAGAGAGAAGGAGTAGAGATGATCGTTATGAACGAAGATACTCACGGAGAAGCAAGGATACGGAAAGGAAGGAAAAATCATCAAGAAGCTACACAAGACGAAGACATCAAGCTCATGTTGGTGAATGGGTATCCGGCTCCGACTCCGACAGCCACTCCGAGAGAAGTTATCACTCCGACTCCGAAGATACTCAAGATGAAGGTGTTGCCGGTCTAGCACTTGTGTCAACCAACTCCTACGACATATTTGACTCACCAAATGAAGGAATTGGAAGATGCTTCATGGCCAAAGGTCCTAAGGTAACACACCCCGAGTATGTTGATTTCAATAGTGATGAAGATGACTTGTTAGGTGATGATTTGCTTGTTGACAACTCTAGTGATGAATACTATGATGAAATGGCAATTAATCATGCTAATCAAGATAAAATGAATGACAATGATAAGGAAAAGATTGAGGCTCTAACTAAAGAACTAAACACTCTTAAGTTAGCTCATGAAACTATCTTCGAAGATCATCGAGAACTTTTAAGAGCTCATGAGAAATTATGCTTTGAAAAGCTCAATCTTGAGCAAGAGCATGAGTTATTAAAAGCAATCAATGATGATCTCCGCAAGAAAAGTTCTTCTTACATTGCCAAGCGTTTACTCTTATCCACTTACATGCCTCAAGTCAAGTCTAGTAACAAGAACAAGAAAGATTCTTCCTCTAGCAGTAACAATGATCATGATAAATCCAATATTGTTGCTTCTAGTAGTTCTCTTGATTCCACTAATGACTCTCTTAGCCAAGTTACACTTGAGCAAGAAAATAGCTTATTGAAGGGAATTATAGAGAAAGGAGTGTACAAAAGCCTTGCCGGGAGCAAGCAATTCGAGGAAATTGTGCGCAAGCAAGGAATGCACCGGAAGAATCAAGGCGTTGGTTTTGAACGAAAGTTCAATGCCAATGGAGTTGAGTGGGAAGAAGATCAATACCCCAAGACAAAGTTTGTTCCTCAACAAGAGAAGTATGATACTTATTTCAAGGGGACACAAGCTCAAGATGATCTTCCACCACAAGACTACAAGCAAAAAGGCAAGGACAAGCTTCAAGAGGAAATTGACGCATTTGAAGAAGCTCCTAAGACCTTAGTCAAGTGGATTCCCAAGACTACTTCAAGCTCCACTTCATCAAGTACGACTACAACTCCAAGGATTCCCATCAAGATGATGTGGATCCAAAAGAAGAAGAACTAGAGAGTCCTTGAGGGTGACTCCGCCAACATACTTCACTCTTATCATTTTGGCAAGAACAAGTGCAATCAACTTCCACATCCTGCACTAGTTCAAGGAGTCACAAACCCTCTTGTTGGTAAGACAAGGGACAAGGTAACCTAAAAGTTTTCATGGACATCATCTTGTGTGTGCATCACTCTATGTCTATGGATATCCTTGTTTGTTCCTTGTGGGACTAACCCATGTAGGTATTGAAAGTGCAATTCACTCAAATGGATAGCTCCAAGTGATCTACATCAACATTGAGCATCCACATCTTCAACATCTACATGAAGTCATCATCGACGAAACCCAAGGTTAGTTCATCCCTCCAAAGGGGGATATCACATCTAGGGGGAGCTTTACTCTAAGACTTGAGCTAAAGCAACTCTAAAGATGTGAACACAACAATGCTTTATGTAAAAGTGGTAACCCCACTTGAGCTTAAACGATGAGTATGACCTATGATCAAGTGTTCTCACTTGACTCCTAAGTCAATATACTCATATATAGATGACCTTGTCATCGCAAATTGCTTGATAGATCCTAGAATTGGTTGTGCATGCCTTGCCACATATTTCATTTGCTATCTTATTGTGTGAGCATGCTGGTTGCATATTTTACTCATTCGAGGACATCCACTTGTTGTTTTGATCGTTTGGGTTTATTTCCTTTGCCAAGTGGATGGACAAGAATGCCTAAGAACCTCCTCTAGCTATCTATGCTTTTCTCGTCTCAAACTCTATTCATGCTGCATCACAAAATTTGATCAAGTCAGATTCGAACCACTCTGTGTGAGGAGCGCTCGGAGTCCCCGATTCGTCATAGACTTAAACTTCCAAAACCTCTTTATGATTCTCGGCCTGACCGATACCCCACTTTCGGTCCTACCGAGATCATTAAGTTGATCTAGGTTTTCGATCTCGATGCAACCGATTTGAACATTTCGGTCACGCCGAGTTTCAGTAACTGCATGCAGTTATGAATCTCGGTGCCACCGGGTTGTTCCACTCGGTCACACCGACAGGGTCGGGCTATATATAGTCACGGGCAAAATTTGGAAATTTCTCCAAACCCCTTCGCCCGCGCGATAGCCTGCTCTGCCAACGTGGTCTCCGGATCGTCTTCTCGCCGCCAGCCGCCTCCAGTCGCTGGTCTCCGTCGCCGTCAACGGGAATTCTGCCCCGCCGTTGCCGCCGTAGCGAGTCTCCGCCGAGCTAGGGTATGGACTCGATCTTTGTGCTATTCTCCAATCCAATTATCAGCACATTGTGATCATCATGATTCTTGCCAGATTGAAACACTCCTATCCAGTCAGTACGCCCGTAGATTAGCTTTGATTTTAGGGTTAGGTTTCCGCCGAAACCATCTCGGACCCACTGAGTTGAAAAACTCGGTCCCACCAATTTGGCTTATGCCATTGCACAAGTGAGACTCGGTCTGACCAAGAATTACTTATCGGTGTGACCGATTTTGGAACTCTGTGAAACCCTAGCAGTCTCGGTGCCACCGAACTGTGACTCGGTCCAACCGAGTTCACTAGTTTAGGTTCCAAAACTGCTTCGGTATCACCGAGTTTAAAAATCGGTAGATCCGAGATGATTTCAGTGGGAAACTAAAACTAAATTTTTGGATCATTATTTTGCAAAAATCTATGCATTTTGTGATGCTCATCTATTCTACCTCATCTATAAACTATTCACAGGGTCAGCAGTCAGAGCTTGCAACATGTCTGATCAGAGTGACAGCCAGAACTTGTCAAAGCAGCAAGTGCAGATGAGTGAGGGCACTAGTCCCTCCAGCTCTTCAGATGATGGCAGCAGAAGTACCCCAAGCAATCTGCCAAAAGCTGCCACCAGACAGAGGAAGAAGAGAACTTCAGACTCCGAAGATGAAGATTATGTGGCAGAGGAAGAGGCCACATCAAAGAGAGTTGAGCCAGCTCAAGGCACAAAGCCAGGTCTAAAGATCAAAAGGCCAGCAGGCAGGCAGCCTATGTCAAAGGCTAGAGCCTCAACTGAGAAGCCCACTCCCAAAGAGCCAGTTGCTGCAGAAGGCAAGAAGAGGAAGGAAAGGGTCAAGAAGACCGTAGCCAGAGTGCTAGGAAAGGCTTCCATCATGGAATAGGAAGAGGAAGAAGAGGTAGCTGCACCAGCACCTAAGGCACCCAAGCTGATGGGTGATGCCATAAGATCAGGGGCTACTGCATCTAAGCCCAAAGCTGCCTCCAAGCCAAAACCAAAGAGAAATACAAGGAGCATTCCTGCAGCTGAGAAGAACAAGGCCCCAGTGCCTGAGACTATTGCTGAAGAAGAGGATGAAGAGCAAGTTCTTAGAAAGCTCAAGCCCAAGATCCCAGACCACAACGATGCTCATCATGTGGCTGAGGACATGAAGCTCAGGAGAGATTCAGGGCTGAGGAAGTGGAGAGAAGCAGACCCGTATGCTTCAAGAAGAAGGACTGCTGTGGATTACAGATTTCACACCAAGGAACAGCAAGACTTCTATGAGACAGTGCTACTAGATAAGAAGCCCATTGTTTATGACATGAGATGGGTCGACTGGACCTACATGAAGGAAAATGAGGAACACTACCCTGGAGTGTATGACAGCTTTAGTGCTTGTGGAGTTGCTGACTTTGTTGGGCAGAAGCTCACAAAGTGGAACGAGGAGCTCATCATGCAATTCTACTCCACGGCACACTTTTATCCAGATGGGAGGATAACTTGGATGTCTGAGGGTACGAGGTACCAATCTACTGTTGCTGAGTGGGCACAGCTCATAAATGCCCTAGAGGAGCATGAGGATGACTTGGATATCTATGCCAAGAAGAAGATGGATCATAACTCAATGTCAAACATGTACAAGGAGATTCCAAATGAAGCACTTGACACTTTCAAATTTGGCTCAGTGCATTATCTTCTGTCAGGGCTGCCAACCATCAATTGGATATTGAGGCACACCTTGTTGCCCAAGTCAGGTGATCACAAGATGATCAGAGGCCACGCGATCAATTTGCTTCATGTGTTTGATGTGCCTCAGAAGATCAAGGTGATGAGCCTTATAGTAGAGACTATTAAGAGGACAGCAGCTGATCAGAAGAGGAGCTGTGGATATGCACCTCAAATTCAGGAGCTCATCAACTCTAAGATGGGCACGGGCATATATTTATTGGACAAGGAACACCTGCCCATCCGTCCAGATTTTGAGGACAATCAAGTTGTCATGACTGAGAATGAGCCATCGTCTGCCCAAGCACAAGCAAAGAAGGAGAAGGCAAGGAAGGAGAAAGCTGCCAAGATGCCAACTCAAGAGGAGGCATCTGAGTATTTCTTGAAAACTAAACAAGAGCAGCTTGGTTACCTGATTGCATCCACCCTGCGGATTAAGAAAGGACTAGCCACCCTAACTCAGAACCAGGCAAGCTTAGAGAGGATCATGGAACAAAAGTTCTATGACTTGGATGTCAAGGTGACAGAGATTCAGACTGCAGTGGAGCAGCTCCAGGATGACATGCAGGAGAGGAGAGGCAGGACTACCACTGATGCCTTTGCCAGAGTGCCACGAGGTCCAAGGTCGTCTGCCGTGCCAGTTGCTGCCACCAGAGCCACCACCTCAGCACCAGCTACAGCCTCAGCTCCACCAGCTCCAGCATCTACTTCAGCTCCAACCCCAGCGTCTACTTCAGCATCTACAGAAGCCTTCGTCCTTGGAGTGATCCGGACTCCACCACCACCTGAAGATCAAGCCTGAGCGTCGATCTAGCACTATGCATTTTCTAGGAACTTTTTGGTAACTTGTTGCCAAAGGGGGAGAAGATGTATAGATCATAGGCTTCGAGAGAGAGAGTGTTGCTTTTCTCTCTTGCTTTATTTGGTGGTTTTCCAAACTTGTTTGCTTTTGAGTGCTTGATATACTATGTCATTGCTTGTGAGACATTGATGATCATGTGTTTGATCATAAGCTACACTTAATGCTTGCTTAATGCTATTATCTTATCTATCTTGTGTGATCATTCACTATTCTTGGTGATGAGTGCATGTATTTCATTCTTATCATTTTAAGCGCTCCACCAAGATGTATGTGACATGGAAGAGTAATCCATGACTCTAACTCCTTGTGCATTTGCAGTCCAAAGCAAATTTTAAATATGCACAAATTTAGGGGGAGCTCTTACTTGTCACATACTTCTCAAAGCGACGATATATTTCATGCTTATTATCATTTGTCGAAGCTTTGATCTATATGTTGTCATCAATTACCAAAAAGGGGGAGATTGAAAGTGCAACTATCCCTAGGTGGTTTTGGTAATTCATAACAACATATAGCTCATTTAGCTAATGCTATTCCAAGATGATTATTTCAGGAAAGCTCAATGATTGGCATGGCATGGATGTGAAAGTGGAACCTCAAAATGCTAAGGACAAAGGATTGGCTCAAGCTCAAAAGCTCAAGACTCTTCATTTTATATTTTAGTGATCCAAGATCACATTGAGTCTTTAGGAAAAGCCAATACTATCAAGGAGGGATGAGGTGTTGCTTAATGAGCCTCTTGCTTCATGTGCTTAGTGATATGCTCCAAAACCCTCAACTACTTTCCCATATCCACATATGACCTAAACCCTAAGCCAAACTCGGTCCTACCGATTCTTCCTATCCGGCGCCACCGAGTTTCACTTGTCATAAGCCACTGCCAAACCCTAGCAATTCGGTTCTACCGATAGGGATCTCGGTATCACCGATATGGGATTGCAAACTCTCTGTTTCCCTTTCGTAACTTTTCGGTCTCACCGAAAGAGCGAATCGGTCCCACCGAGATTGCAATGTAAATTCAGTGTTTCCCCTTTGTAACTTTCCGGTCTCACCGAAAGAGCAAATCGGTCCCACCGAGTTTGCCTGACCAACTCTCTGGTTAGCTAATTACCAAATTCGGTCTCACCGAGTTTGTGTAATCGGTCTCACCGAGATTACGTTATGCCCAAACCCTAACCATATCGGTCCTACCGAGTTGCATGTCAGTCCCACCGAAAATCTCTAACGGTCACTAGGTTTACATTTTCGGTCCGACCGAGTTTGTTGATTCGGTCCCACCGAGATTGGAAAACTGTGTGTAACGGTTGGATTTTGTGTGGAGGCTATATATACCCCTCCACCTCCTCTTCATTCGAAGAGAGAGCCATCAGAACACATACACCATTCCAACTCATATGTTCTGAGAGAGAACCACCTACTCATGTGTTGAGACCAAGATATTCCATTCCTACCACATGAATCCTGATCTCTAGCCTCTCCAAGTTGCTTTCCACTCAAATCTTCTTTCCACAAAATCCAAATCCTATGAGAGAGAGTTGAGTGTTGGGGAGACTATCATTTGAAGTACAAGAGCAAGGAGTTCATTACCTACACACCATTTGTTACTTCTTGGAGAGTGGTGTCTCCTAGATTGGCTAGGTGTCACTTGGGAGCCTCCGACAAGATTGTGGAGTTGAACCAAGGAGTTTGTAAGGGCAAGGAGATCGCCTACTTCGTGAAGATCTACCGCTAGTGAGGCAAGTCCTGTGTGGGCGATGGCCATGGTGGGATAGACAAGGTTGCTTCTTCGTGGACCCTTTGTGGGTGGTTGCTTCTTCGTGGACCCTTCGTGGGTGGAGCCCTGTGTGGACTCGCGCAACCATTACCCTTTGTGGGTGGAGCCCTCCGTGGACTCTCGCAACCATTACCCTTTGTGGGTTGAAGTCTCCATCAACGTGGATGTAGGATAGCACCACCTATCCGAACCACGGGAAAAACATCCGTGTCTCCAATTGCGTTTGAATTCTCCAAACCCTTCCCTTTACATTCTTGCAAGTTGCATGCTTTACTTTCTGCTGCCAATATACTCTTTGCATGCTTGCTTGAATTGTGTGATGATTGCTTGACTTGTCCTAAAATAGCTAAAATCTGCCAAGAACTAAAATTGGGAAAAGGTTAAGTTTTTATTTGGTCAAGTAGTCTAATCACCCCCCTCTAGACATACTTTCGATCCTACAACTATATATAGGGAGTCCAAGGGGGGGCGCCGGCCCTAGGAGATCCAATCTCCTAGGGTGGTGCGGCCAAGAGAGGAATCCCTCCTCCCCAAGGCACCTAGGAGGTGCCTTCCCCTCTTGGGACTCTTCCCTTCCTTGAACCCTAGGCGCATGGGCCTCTTGGGGCTGGTGCCCTTGGCCCATATAGGCCAAGGCGCACCCCCTACAGCCCATGTGGCCCCCCGGGGCAGGTGGCCCCACCCGGTGGACCCCCGGGACCCTTCCGGTGGTCCCGGTACAATACCGGTGACCCCGAAACTTGTCCCGATGCCCGAAATAGCACTTCCTATATATAATTCTTTACCTCCGAACCATTCCGGAACTCCTCGTGACGTCCGGGATCTCCTCCGTGTCTCTCAAAACGTTTTTTGGAGCCCCGGCTCTAAGCTGTAAAGCATGCCGCACTGAACGAGGGAGTAGTCATCTGTACGTGCCTGCCAAGCGTTCATAACGTCTTGTTCTGCAGGGAGAACAGGTGCGTCACCTAGCGGTGCTTGTAGGACATGATCTTTCTTTGCAGCTATGAGGATGATCCTCAGGTTCCGGACCCAGTCCGTGTAGTTGCTGCCATCGTCTTTCAGCTTGGTTTTCTCTAGGAACGCGTTGAAGTTGAGGACTACGTTGGCCATTTGATCTACAAGACATATTGTAAAATTTTAGACTAAGTTCATGATAATTAAGTTCAAATAATCAAATTATTCAATGAACTCCCACTTAGATAGACATCCCTCCAGTCATCTAAGTATAACATGATCCGAGTTAATTAGGCCGTGTCCGATCATCACGTGAGACGGACTAGTCAACGTCGGTGAACATCTTCATGTTGATCGTATCTTCTATACGACTCATGCTCGACCTTTCGGTCTTCTGTGTTCCGAGGCCATGTCTGTACATGCTAGGCTCGTCAAGTCAACCTAAGTGTTTTGCATGTGTAAATCTGTCTTACACCCGTTGTATGTGAATGTTAGAATCTATCACACCCGATCATCACGTGGTGCTTCGAAACAACGAACTGTCGCAATGGTGCACAGCTAGGGGGAACACTTTCTTGAAATTATTATGAGGGATCATCTTATTTACTACCGTCGTTCTAAGTAAACAAGATGCAAAAACATGATAAACATCACATGCAATCAAATAATAATAGTGACATGATATGGCCAATATCACATAGCTCCTTTGATCTCCATCTTGGGGCTCCATGATCATCTTGTCACCGGCATGACACCATGATCTCCATCATCATGTCTCCATGAAGTTGCTCGCCAACTATTACTTCTACTACTATGGCTAACGCGTTTAGCAATAAAGTAAAGTAATTTACATGGCGTTTCTCAATGACACGCAGGTCATACAAAAATTAAAGACAACTCCTATGGCTCCTGCCGGTTGTCATACTCATCGACATGCAAGTCGTGATTCCTATTACAATAGCATGAACATCTCATACATCACATATAGATCATTCATCATTCATCACAACTTTAGCCATATCATATCACAAAGCACTTGCTGCAAAAACAAGTTAGACGTCCTCTAATTGTTGTTGCAAGTTTTACGTGGCTGAAGTAGGGTTCTAGCAAGAACGTTTTCTTACCTACGTGAAAGCCACAACGTGATTTGTCAACTTCTATTTACCCTTCATAAGGACCCTTTTCATCGAATCCGCTCCAACTAAAGTGGGAGAGACAGACACCCGCCAGCCACCTTATGCAACTAGTGCATGTTAGTCGGTGGAACCGGTCTCACGTAAGCGTACGTGTAAGGTTGGTCCGGGCCGCTTCATCCCACAATACCGTTGAAGCAAGATAAGACTAGTAGCGGCAAGAAAGTTGACAACATCAACGCCCACAACAAATTGTGTTCTACTCGTGCAAGAGAACTACGCATAGACCTAGCTCATGATGCCACTGTTGGGGAACGTTGCAGAAAACAAAAAAATTTCCTACGGTTTCACCAAGATCCATCTAGGAGTTCATCTAGCAACGAGTGATTGGATTGCATCTACATACCATTGTAGATCACGCGCGGAAGCGTTCAAAGAATGGGGATGAGGAAGGCGTACTCGACGTGATCCAAACCACCAGAGATCCTAGTGTCGAACGGACGGCACCTCCGCGTTCAACACACGTACGGTCAGCGTAACGTCTCCTTCTTCTTGATCCAGCAAGGGGGAAGGAGAGGTTGAGGAAGATGGCTCCAGCAGCAGCACGACGGCGTGGTGGTGGTGGAGCTGCAGTACTCTGGCAGGGCTTCGCCAAGCACTATGGAGGAGGAGGATGTGTTGGAGAGGGAGAGGGAGGCACCAAAGATGTGTTATGAGAGGCCCTCCTTCCTCACTATATATAGGGAGTCCAAGGGGGGGGGGCGCCGGCCCTAGGAGATCCAATCTCCTAGGGGGGTGCGGCCAAGGGAGGAACCCCTCCTCCCCAAGGCACCTAGGAGGTGCCTTCCCCTCTTGGGACTCTTCCCTTCCTTGAACCCTAGGCGCATGGGCCTCTTGGGGCTGGTGCCCTTGGCCCATATAGGCCAAGGCGCACCCCCTACAGCCCATGTGGCCCCCCCGGGGCAGGTGGCCCCACCCGGTGGACCCCCGGGACCCTTCCGGTGGTCCCGATACAATATCGGTGACCCCGAAACTTGTCCCGATGCCCGAAATAGCACTTCCTATATATAATTCTTTACCTCCGGACCATTCCGGAACTCCTCGTGACGTCCGAGATCTCATCCGGGACTCCTAACAACATTCGGGTTACTGCATATACATATCCCTACAACCCTAGCGTCACCGAACCTTAAGTGTGTAGACCCTACGGGTTCGGGAGACATGTAGACATGACCGAGATGCTCTCCGGTCAATAACCAACAGCGGGATCTGGATACCCATGTTGGCTCCCACATGCTCCTCGATGATCTCATCGGATGAACCACGATGTCAAGGATTCAAGCAACCCCGTATACAATTCCCTTCGTCAATCGGTATGTTACTTGCCCGAGATTCGGTCGTCGGTATCCCAATACCTCGTTCAATCTCGTTACCGGCAAGTCACTTTACTCGTACCGTAATGCATGATCCCGTGACCAGACACTTGGTCACTTTGAGCTCATGATGATGATGCATTACCGAGTGGGCCCAGTGATACCTCTCCGTCATACGGAGTGACAAATCCCAGTCTTGATCCGTGTCAACCCAACAGACACTTTTCGGAGATACCCGTAGTATACCTTTATAGTCACCTAGTTATGTTGTGACGTTTGGTATACCCAAAGCACTCCTACAGTATCCGGGAGTTACACGATCTCATGGTCTAAGGAAAGGATACTTGACATTGGAAAACTCTAGCAAACGAACTATACGATCTTGTGCTATGTTTAGGATTGGGTCTTGTCCATCACATCATTCTCCTAATGATGTGATCTCGTTATCAATGACATCCAATGTTCATAGTCAGGAAACCATGACTATCTGCTGATCAACGAGCTAGTCAACTAGAGGCTTACTAGGGACATGTTGGAGTCTATTATTCACACATGTATTACGATTTCCGGATAACACAATTATAGCATGAATAAAGACAATTATCATGAACAAGGAAATATAATAATAATGCTTTTATTATTGCCTCTAGGGCATATTTCCAACACTGACAACGACCAGGAGTAGTTTAGGAGGATCCCAGGCAGGAGGCTTGCGCCTCTTTCGATCTGTATCCCAGTTTGTGCTAGCCTTCTTAAGGCAAACTTGTTTAACTTATGTCTGTACTCAGATATTGTTGCTTCCGCTGACTCGTCTATGATCGAGCTCTTGTATTCGAGCCCTCGAGGCCCCTGGCTTGTAATATGATGCTTGTATGACTTATTTTATTTGTAGAGTTGTGTTGTGATATTTTCCCGTGAGTCCCTGATCTTGATCATACACGTTTGCGTGTATGATTAGTGTACGATTGAATCAGGGGCGTCACAAGTTGGTATCAGAGACGACTGCTTGTAGGAATCCCCCTTTCCAACTCCTTGGCCAAAGTTGAGTCTAGTCGATGAAAATTGTTTTACTAACTTGGCTGTGCGGCCCTTGGGCCCACGTCGCCATCGGGTGGTATTAGGATCTTTTATTCCTCGACCTATACTCTGGGACTCTGATCTCTCTTCTATTCGGGTTAAATGATTTTACTAAATCTAACTCTAGGTTCTCGTAACTACTTCCTCTCGGAGAGCCCCTTATTACAATGTTCGCCTGCTGCACCAGAAGGTTCCGAAGATGCTATTCGTTGTTTTCCCGAGACGCTTGTGCCGACCGCTTTTGCAAATCCCTGCCACTATTATCTGTATGGATAACTGAACACACTTGCCTACATTCAATCCCATTGATCTTGTTATTACAAGATGCCCTGAACTGCTCTCCGTTGTTCCGAGAATCCTTTGAGCCTACTGCCTTGCAGTTCCTTGCCACCTGAATACCAATGTGGATAATTCCTCGCTCTTACCGAGTATCCGCTTATCCCATTTGATTCAAGTATTTCACAAAAGTCTTCGAAATACCATTCGATCTTTCGAAAATCCTCATCCCACTATTACTCTTGAAGTTCTTGCTTGCTTGCATTATGATTAATCTCATAGGTCTGGTAGTATAATTGGCATCCTTAGTCATTATCAGTTTGAGTCTGTTGAATCAATATGTTGCGAATGCTCGCATTCCTTAATCAGATCCTTCGTTTTGTCCTTCTGGCTCAGATAACATTTTAAACATGAGTTGGATCTCGACCAATCAAATTGCCATCGATTGTACCCCTAAGACTATTCAACTTATATGTCCTTAATCAGAGCGTTTGCTTCTAATGCATTGGTTTGGAAATCATAATTCCTTTACATTTGAGCTTTGAGTTAGTCGGTTGTTTCTATAATCTGATCTCCTTGCATTCCTTCTTCCTCTGGTTGAGTACCGATACTCACATCAGATCCCTTATGGACCACCAGATCCTTTGTTGGATTTTGTCCGACACCGTCCTTCATATTCATTAAACTTGTGAGCCTTTAATCGGATACATAATGCCTTTGGTAAATTGTATCCCCTGCTTTTGTCAACCATGCTCTGCTCCCGAGCTTGAATTATTCGCTCCTGAAGTTGGGGGTATGTGTTCATAAGATGCCCGATGGATTAAACCTATGCCTTCCTTACTCTGTGTAAACCCGAAAGATTCCACGGGTCATAATCATCTAGTATTGCACCAGGTAAAACTTTCAACAACTAATGTCATTTTTGAAAAGCGAGAGTTGAATGAAAGGTTATACGTTGAACAAGTGGGAGTCGACCTTGAACCCTGTGTTCATGCCCATGGACCCGATGTATACCTTATCCTGGAAGCTTCTCTTAAAATAATTATCCCCTTGTTATAAGTTCATCTTGTATCTTATCATTCGTTTGACTAGATGTCATCACCGATTGATTACATCTTCATGAAATCTCTCGACAAATGTGTCGTGATCATCATCAGCATTCCAAGCTCTTCCAAGATATCAATTGAGTTCATGATGAGAAATACCATCCTTGCCCTTGATGATTTGTGTTACCATCGACCACTTTATTGACTTCCCTCCAACACAAACTTGTTCATGTTTTGTGTTATACCTTGAGTTCCTTGCTATCCAGCATTTGTTCTTCTTTACCTTGGAGTATTACCATCTTTAATGTCAAGAAAGTCGTGAGAATTTCACCACCTCTTAAGGATTCTTGATACAGGTAATACTTCTCACCATCACCTTTCTTTCTTGGTCCCCGTGTTGGTTCTAACCGGGATACCAACAGGTGAACGGTGCTGATTGGATTCTACCCTTCTAGAAACCCTATTGCTTTGAAGTTAATGGTCGAACGTTCATTATTAGACTATTGATCACTGAATCACCATTCTAACATTTGATCATGCTACCTAAGGCCATACTTTGGGCAACCTTTTCAACTAATGTTTAATTGTGTATGTTTTTCCTTGAGCATACATCATTATATCATTTGATCCGACAAATTTTATCTCCTTGTTCACATAACTGTGGAAATCCATCTTTTTGGATACCTCGTTGAATTATCGATGAGTCCATCAGCCACCTCCTCATCCTCTCCTTGGTTTATTCATGAACTCTTGTTTCGGGACTCGCTTCCATAGTTCATTTACCGAGACTCTTACAATCTCATCTCATCAATTTGTGTCGCACCTTTTTCTTCTCAAGCATCCTGAGTCTGAGGTATCCTGCACCAATCAGATCTGAATCTCGGTCAGATATGATGGTTGGAATATATTTTCAACAGTTATAACATTGGTCTTTAGATGACCCGGTAAGGTGATGTCATGCCTAGCACACCTCGTCGGGGGCTCTATTGTTATAGTTTTCCTTTTCAGCTAGGTTAAACACTCCTCCATGAGGAAATTGTAAGACTTATTCTACCAGTTCTTCCTGATGAACCCTTCGTGTATCCAAAGACCGACCTTTGCTTGAAGACCATGTCAATGCTATCTCGAAGCATGTCTGTGCTACTCCGATCATCAATAAGAGCATTGAAGCACAATGCTAAATTCTCTTTATCAATTATCCAAACACTGTTGTATGGGTAATCTCATGAAATTTCTCTCCCCTTTCCTAAAGGGTTTTCTACGTTATATCCTGTCATGGATATCATGCTCTGTTTGTCCTTGGGAAGGATATACCCCTGAAATTTGTGTTCAAACACATTTTCCTTTCCATTGTTCTGTTTAATATGAAGATCACCTTTTCCTTTCCATTGTTTTGTTTAACCTTTCTGGTGATCTATATGATCTAAGCAGTAATATTCTTCTGCTTATGTAAACACCTTGGTGTACAACCGTGTCAGTAAGACCCTGTTGCTTTTGTTGATAGCATTCCGGTAACCACCGATGGACGAGAACTTTGCCTATTGGTCCGCCTCGTTCAACGAGCAGGAAAATGGTTCTCTTCGTCCCTCGCCCTTGGTACCAATGGTTGTTGCCGACATAATCGATAGTCTATCCTCTGACATGCCTTGCTTACATGATCATGCAAGACGTCACCCCCTTCTTACTTTTAACCCACATGGTGGGCCCATAACCCATAGTACCACAGGATCGAAACCTGACTCTCCTGTACACCCTGTTGTCAAGGTTATTCCTCACGCTTGACTTCGTATGTAATTCACGGGCCACCTGCCTAGTGATCTATTCTGGTATTAGACGCAATACTTATTCTCGTTGCCCTGAAACCCTTTCATCTGCTGATTAGGCATAGAACGATTGCCTATCCATTTGAAACTTCTCATGCGACCTTCATACTTTGCTCTTGATATTTTATTTAAGTTTCAATTTGAGAGTTACTTTCTGCCACCTTCTCCGATGCTATCTACCAGCTAGACAACCTTGCAAAGGTCCATTCTCCCAGAATACCCCCCTATTCTTTCGTAAGTATGATGGAGTTCCCAAAGAAAGGACGACAACTTCATCATGATGCATTGATGCATAGATATGAAGAAATCAACACTATGGATCGACCTCTTCGAGAAGAGAAACCAAGACCGACAAGATTCGTTAGAATTTCGTAACCAGACCTTTCCCCCTGATCCCACCTCTTAAATCTCGGGACGAGGTTTCTTGTAGTGGAGGAGAATTGTGACGCCCGGATAATTAAGCTACAGTAACCTCCTGCTAATGATGCCAGGTCATCACTCTTATTGTTGCTAATCCTCGGTTGATCCAAATCGCAATTCAAATTCAAATTTGAGTTAAAGTCAAAAAAAAAGTTTTCAAATGTCAAAACTAAAATGTTCAAGGTGTTACAATAAATAAAAGGAATAAAATTAGAAAACAGAAAGTAAAGTAAAGAAAAACAAATAGAAAGGCAAGGCCGACCCTTCTTTCCCCACTGGGCCTCTTGGCCCAGTCGGCCCCATCGACCAGGCCGGCCCAGCTGGCTCCCCCCTGCTTAATCCCCCCCACCGTGACCTAGCCCCAACCCACGATCCCCACTCCCCCCATGGTCCACTCCTCCTTCCCCCCCCCGATCTAGATCGGGGGTAACCAACCCAGACGCCGCCACTCATCGCCCCGTAGCTACGTCGCCGCCCGGAACCCCCGCCGGAGCCGCCCCGCTACCTGCCGTCGTCGGTGTCGTCTCCCCGACTCCGCCGCTCGTCCTCCTCCCCCTCCTCGACGCACGACCTGCGCCGCCCCGCCGACGCACCTTCGTCGGATCCGCACCAACACCGCCGCCACTCGCCGTCCTTGGAACCACCTTGACACCGCCTCTTCGCTCCTTCCCTGACAGACTCCCTTGCGCCTGGCCGGTGTTCCCCTGCAACGGGGGTGAGCGCGCCTCTCGATCCCCGTTCCCCCTTCTTTGTCGTTCGTCGCCTTCGCCCGCACTCGCCACGCCCGTCGCTGCGCGTCCACGGCCACCCGCCGATGCCCACACGCTCTGGCCGGCACCACATCGGCCCATGCGTGCCTCGTCCATGCGCGGCCTCCCGCCTCGCGCCTGCGCGCCTCGTCGCGCTCACCGCGCCCGGTTCCCCTGCTGCTCCTCCTCCCCCATGCCGCCGCATTCGGCCCGTCCCTGCTTGCCGCTTCCCCGACGCGGCTCTGGCCACTGCTCGCCGCCGTCCACCATTCGCTTCCCCCGCTCTGCTGCCCCTCGCCGCTCGTGCCGCCCCTCTATCGCGTCGTGCCCGCCGCAGTCAACCACGACCATGGCCGGGTCCGCCCGCTCAGCCGCTCCAGCACCCGTAACCCAGCGCCCGAGTGGCTGAGCTGGGTCAATGACCACCGGGGCCCGCCCCAGAACGTTTTCAAAAAAAGAGATTAAAAATACATAATAATAATATATCAATTAATTAATTACTTAAATCAATTAAGTTAATTAATTAATGTTTAATTAACCTAATTAACTAGTCTTAATTAACTAATCTGTAATTAGTTTAGTTTATCCTAATTAGGCTACTGTCTCACTGACCAGTGGGACCCACTGGTCAGGTTTGACTTTGGTCAGCCCCTGTTGACTGCTGACATCAGCGCTTCATCATGCTGATGTCATCATACACTATTTAGGATAATTCGAATTTAATTAAATAAATAAATTCCAGAAAATCATTTTTAAACTTTAGAAAATCATATCTTTTAATCCGTAGCTCGGATGAAAATACTTTCTACATGAAAGTTGCTCAGAAAAATGAGCGAACCCGGATACGCAGCCCGTTCATCCGCCACACATCCCTAACTTATTGAACTCACAACTTTCCCCTCCGGCTCCTCTGCCCGAAAACGCGAAACACCGGGGATACTTTTCCGGATGTTTCCCCCCTTCACCGGTATCACCTCATACCGCGTTAGGGCACGCCTAGCATCACGCCTTGCCTTTTCATGCTTCGTTATGCATTTGTTTGCATTATATTTATTGTTTCTTCCCCCTCTTCTCTCGCTAGACACCGAGACCGACGCCGCTCCTACCCAGTACGACTACGGAGTTGACGACCCCTCTCTCTTGCCAGAGCAACCAGGCAAGCCCCCCCCCTTGATCACCAGATATCGCCTACTCTCCTCTATACTGCTTGCATTAGAGTAGTGTAGCATGTTACTGCTTTCCGTTAATCCTATCCTGATGCATAGCATGTCCTTGCTACTACTGTTGTTACCTTACCTGCAATCCTAATGCTTAGTATAGGATGCTAGTTTATCATCAGTGGCCATACATTCTTGTCCATCTACCATGCTATACTATCGGGCCGTGATTACTCGGGAGTTGATCACGGGTATATACCTATACATAATATATGATACTTGTGTGACTAAAGACGGGTCGGCTCGTACGAGTACCCGCGAGTGATTCACGGATTGGGTCTGAAAGGACGTTTGTCCCGACGGCCCTCTGAGTGGATCTTTGCGGCGAAGCGACAGGGTAGGTTGAGACCACCTAGGAGAGAGGTGGGCCTGGCCCTGGTCGTCGTTCACGGTTATTTCAAGATAACACGTTTAACGAGATCTTGGTATTTGATCTGAGTCTGGCTACTGGCCTATACGCACTAACCATCTACGCGGGACAGTTATGGGCACTCGACGTCGTGGTATCAGCCGAAGGCTTCGTGACGTCAGCGACTGAGCGGCGCGCGCCGGATTGGACTGGAACGCCTGCTAGGCTAGGTCTGCTTCCGGCCACGTTCGCAACCTGCAGGTGTGCAAAGGGCGATGGGCCCAGACCCTTGCGCCATAGGATTTAGACCGGCGTGCTGACCTCTCTGTTGTGCCTAGGTAGGGCTGTGACGTGTTGATCTTCCGAGGCCGGGCATGACCCAGGAAAGTGTGTCCGGCCAAATGGGATCGAGCGTGTTGGGTTATGTGGTGCACCCCTGCAGGGAAGTTAATCTATTCGAATAGCCGTGATCTTCGGTAACAGGATGACTTGGAGTTGTACCTTGACCTTATGACAATAACCGGATACTTAATAAAACACACCCTTCCAAGTGCCAGATACAACCGGTGGTCGCTCTCTCACAGGGCAACGAGGGGAGGATCATCGGTTAGGATTATGCTATGCGATGCTACTTGGTGAACTTACCATCTACTCTCTTCTCCTGCTGCAAGATGGAGGTTACCTGAAGCGTAGTCTTCGATAGGACTAGCTATCCCCTTCTTATTCCGGCATTCTGCAGTTCAGTCCACATATGATACCCCATTTTCTATTTGATACCAATACATACATTTGTAGTGTAGCTCCTTGCTTGCGAGTACTTTGGATGAGTACTCACGGTTGCTTTTCTCCCCCTTTTCCCTTTCCTCTACCCGATTGCTGCGACCAGACGTTGGAGCCCAGGAGCCAGATGCCACCGTCGACAACGACTACTACTACTCGGGAGGTGCCTACTACTACGTGCAGCCCGCTGACGACGACCAAGAGTAGTTTAGGAGGATCCCAGGCAGGAGGCCTGCGCCTCTTTTGATCTGTATCCCAGTTTGTGCTAGCCTTCTTAAGGCAAACTTGTTTAACTTATGTCCGTACTCAGATATTGTTGCTTCCGCTGACTCGTCTATGATCGAGCTCTTGTGTTCGAGCCCTCGAGGCCCCTGGTTTGTAATATGATGCTTGTATGACTTATTTTATTTGTAGAGTTGTGTTGTGATATCTTACCGTGAGTCCCTGATCTTGATCGTACATGTTTGCGTGTATGATTAGTGTACGATTGAATCAGGGGCGTCACAGTGGGGGGGCGCACCAGCCTACCTGGGGCTGGTCCCCTCCCACACTTGGCCCACGCAGCCTTCTGGGGCTGGTGGCCTCACCTGGTGGACCCCCGGGACCCTCCCGGTGGTTCCGGTACATTACCGATAGCACCCGAAACTTTTCCTGTGACCAAAACGGGACTTCCCATATATAAATCTTTACCTCCGGACCATTCCGGAACTCCTCGTGACGTCCGGGATCTCATCCGGGACTCCGAACAACATTCGGTAACCACGTACATACTTTCCCTATAACCCTAGCGTCATCGAACCTTAAGTGTGTAGACCCTACGGGTTCGGGAACCATGTAGACATGACCGAGACAACTCTCCGGCCAATAACCAACAGCGGGATCTGGATACCCATGTTGGCTCCTACATGTTCCACGATGATCTCATCGGATGAACCACAATGTCAAGGATTCAATCAATCCCGTATACAATTCCCTTTGTCTATCGGTACGATACTTGCGCGAGATTCGATCGTCGGTATCCCGATACCTCGTTCAATCTCATTACCGGCAAGTCTCTTTACTCGTTCCGTAACACATCATCCCGTGATCAACTCCTTGGTCACATTGTGCACATTATGATGATGTCCTACCGAGTGGGCCCAGAGATACCTCTCCGTTACACGGAGTGACAAATCCCAGTCTCGATTCGTGCCAACCCAACAGACACTTTCAGAGATACCCGCAGTGCACCTTTATAGCCACCCAGTTACGTTGTGACGTTTGATGCACCCAAAGCATTCCTACGGTATCCGGGAGTTGCACAATCTCATGGTCTAAGGAAATGATACTTGACATTAGAAAAGCTTTAGCATACGAACTACACGATCTTGTGCTAGGCTTAGGATTGGGTCTTGTCCATCACATCATTCTCCTAATGATGTGATCCCGTCATCAACGACATCCAATGTCCATGGTCAGGAAACCGTAACCATCTATTAATCAATGAGCTAGTCAACTAGAGGCTTACTAGGGACATGGTGTTGTCTATGTATCCACACATGTATCTGAGTTTCCTATCAATACAATTCTAGCATGGATAATAAACGATTATCATGAACAAAGAAATATAATAATAACTAATTTAGTATTGCCTCTAGGGCATATTTCCAACAGTCTCCCACTTGCACTAGAGTCAATAATCTAGTTCACATCACTATGTGATTGTAGAGAATCCAACACCCATGGGGTTTGTTCATATCTTGCTTGTGAGAGAGGTTTATCAGTCAATGGGTCTGAACCTTTCAGATCCATGTGTGCTTTACAAATCTCTATGTCATCTTGTATATGCAGCTACCACGCGCTACTTGGGGCTATTCCAAATAACTGCTCTACTATACGAATCCGATTTACTCCTCAGAGTCATCCGGATTAGTGTCAAAGTTTGCATCGACGTAACCTTTTACGGCGAACTCTTTTACCACCTCCATAATCGAGAGAATTCCTTAGTCCACTAGTTACTAAGGATAACCTTGACCGTTGTCCTGTGATCCATTCCTAGATCACACTTGTACCCCTTGACTGACTCATGGCTTGGCGCACTTCAGGCGGTACACAACATAGCATACTTTAGAGCCTATGTCTAAAGCATAGGGGATGACCTTCGTCCTTTCTCTCTATTCTGCCATGGTCAGGTCTTGAGTTTTACTCAATACTCATACCTTATAACACAGCCAAGAACTCCTTCTTTGCCGATCTATTTTTGAACTCCTTCAAAATTTTGTCATGGTATGTGTTCGTTTGAAAGTACTATTAAGCGATTTTGATCTATCCTTATAGATCTTGATGCTCAATGTTCAAGTAGCTTAATCCAGGTTTTCTATTAAAAAACACTTTTCAAAATAACCATGTATGCTTTCCAGAAATTCTACATCATTTCTGATCAACAATATGTTAACAACATATACTCATCAAAAATTCTATAGTGCTCCCACTCACTTCTTTGGAAATACAAGTTTCTCATAAACTTTGTATAAACCCAAAATCTTTGATCATCTCATCAAAGCATACATTCCAATTTTGAGATGCTTACTCCAGTCCTTAGAAGGATTGCTGGAGCTTTGCATACTTGTTAGCATCTTTCAGGATTGACAAAACCTTCTGGTTGTATCACATACAACCTTTCCTCAAGAAAAAAACGTCGAGGAAATAGTGTTTTGACATCCTATCTGCAAGATTTCATAAATAATGCAGTAACTGCTAACATAATTTCAGCAGACTCTTAGCATCGCTATGAGTGAGAAAGTCTCATCGTAGTCAACTCCTTGAACTTGTTGGGAAACATCTTAACGACAAGTCGAGCTTTCTTAATGGTGACACTTATCATCATTGTCCGTCTTCCTTTTAAAATCCATTTGCACCCAACAACCTTACGACCATCAAGTAGTTCTTTTCAAAGTCTATACTTTGTTTTATACATGGATCCTCTCTCGGATTTTATGGCCTCGAGCCATTCATCGAAATCCGGGCCCACCATCGCTTCTTCATAGCTCGTAGGTTCATTGTTGTCTAGCAACATGACTTCCAAGATAGGATTACGTACCACTCTGATGTAGTACACATCCTTGTCGACCTATGAGGTTTGGTAGTGACTTGATCCGAAGTTTCATGGTCACTATCATAAGCTTCCACTTCAATTGGTGTAGGTGCCACAGGAACAACTTTCTGTGCCCTGCTACACACTAGTTGAAGTGACGGTTCAATAACCTCATCAAGTCTCCACCATCCTCCCACTCAATTCTTTCGAGAGACACTTTTCCTCGAGAAAGGACCCGTTTCTAGAAACAATCACTTTTGCTTCCGGATCTGAAATAGGAGGTATACCCAACTGTTTTGAGTATTCTATGAAGATGCATTTATCCGCTTTGGGTTCGAACTTATCAGCCTGAAACTTTTTCACATAAGCATCGCAGCCCCAAACTTTTAAGAAACGACAGCTTAGGATTTTTCTAAACCATAGTTCATACGGTGTCGTCTCAACGGAATTGTGTGGTGCCCTATTTATAGTGAGTGCGGTTGTCTCTAATACCTAACCCATAAATGATAGTGGTAATTCGATAAGAGACATCATGGTATGAACCATATCCAATAGGGTGCAGTTGTGATGTTTGGACACACCATCACACTATGGTGGTCCAGGCGGTATTAGTCGTGAAACAATTTCCATAATGTCTTAATTGTGTGCCAAACTCGTAACTCAGATATTCATCTCTATGATCCTATCATAGACATTTTATCCTCTTGTCACGACAATCTTCAACTTCACTCTGAAATTACTTGAACCTTTCAATAATTCAGACTTGTGTTTCATCAAGTAAATATACTCAGCATCTACTCGAATCATCTGTGAAGTAAGAACATAACGATATCCACTGCATGCCTCAGCACTCATTGGACTGCACACATCAAAATGTATTACTTCCAACAAGTTGCTTTCTTGTTCCATCTTACTGAAAACGAGGCCTTTCAGTCATCTTGCCCATGTGGTATGATTTGCATGTCTCAAGTGATTCAAAATCAAGTGAGTTTAAACGATCCATCTGCATGGAGTTTCTTCATGCATATCTACCAATAGACACGGTCCGCATGTCTCAATCTTTTCAAAACGAGTGAGACCAAAGATCCACCAACATGGAGCTTCTTCATGCGTTTTATACCAACATGACTCAAATGGTAGTGCTACAAGTACGTGGTACTATCATTACTATCTTATATCTTTTGGCATGAACATGTGTATCACTACGATCGAGATTCAATAAACCATTCATTTTAGGTGCAATACCATTGAAGGTATTATTCAAATAAACAGAGTAACCATTATTCTCCTTAAATGAATAACTGTGTGGCGATAAACATACTCCAATCATGTCTATGCTCCACGCAAACACCAAATAACAATTATTTCGGTTTAACACCAATCCCGATGGTAGAGGGAGCGTGTGATGTTTGATCACATCAACCTTGGAAACACTTCCAACATATCGTCATCTCACCTTTAGCTAGTCTCCGTAGCCTTTTATTTCGAGTTACTAACACTTAGCAACCGAACCGGTATTTATTACCCTGGTGCTACTAGGAGTACTAGTAAAGTACACAATAATATAATGTATATTCAAAATACTTCTGTCGACCTTGCCAGCCTTCTCATCTACCAAGTATCTAGGGTAGTTCTACTTCAGTGACCGTTTCCCTCATTATAGAAGCACTTAGTCTCGGGTTTGGTTCAACCTTGGGTTTCTTCACTAGAGCAGCAACTGATTTGCCGTCTCATGAAGTATCCCTTCTTTCCCTTGCCCTTCTTGAAACTAGTGGTTTTACTAACTATCAACAATTGATGCTCCTACTTGATTTCTACTTTCACGGTGTCAAACATCGCGAATTGCTCAAGGATCATCATGTCTATCCCTGATATGTTATAGTTCATCACTAAGCTCTAATAGCTTGGTTGCAGTGACTACGGAGAACTATCACTATCTCATCTGGAAGATTAACTCCCACTTGATTCAAGCGATTGTAGTACTCAGACAATCTGAGCACATGCTCAACGATTGAGCTTTTCTCCCTTAGTTTGCAGGCTTAAGAAACTTGTCAGAGGTCTCATACCTCTTGACGTGGGCACTAGTCTGAAATCCCAATTTTAGTCTTTGGAACATCTCATATGTTCTGCGACGTTTCAAAAAACGTCTTTGGTGCCACAATTCTAAATCGTTAGTATTACGCACTGAACTATCACGTAGTCATTAAAACGTGTATGTCAGATGTTTCCCAACATCTACAGACGACGCTCGAGGTTCAACGCACTGAGCGGTGCATTAAGGACATAGCCCTTCTGTGCAGTAATGAGGACAATCCTCAGTTCACGGACCCAGTCCGCATAATTGCTACTGTCAACTCTTAACTAAATTTTCTCTAGGAACATATCTAAAACAGTAGAACCAAAGCGTGAGCTACGACATAATTTGCAAAGACCTTTTGACTATGTTCATGATAATTGAGTTCATCTAATCAAATTATTCAATGAACTCCCACTTAGATAGACATCCCTCTAGTCATCTAAGTGATACATGATCCGAGTCAACTAGGCCGTGTCCGATCATCACGTGAGACGGACTAGTCATCATCGGTGAACATCTTCATGTTGATCATATCCACTATACGACTCATGTTTGACCTTTTGGTCTTCCGTGTTCCGAGGCCATGTTTGTACATGCTAGGCTCGTCAAGTTAACCTAAGTGTATTGCATGTGTAAATCTGGCTTACACCCATTGTATGCGAACGTTAGAACCTATCACACCCGATCATCACGTGGTGCTTCGGAACAATGGACCTTAGCAACGGTGCACAGTTAGGGGGAACACTTTCTTGAAATTTCAGCGAGGGATCATCTTATTTATGCTACCGTCATTCTAAGAAAATAAGATGTAAACATGACAAACATCACATGCAAATCATAAAGTGACATGATCTGGCCAATATCATCTTGCGCCTTTTGATCTCCATCTTCGAGGCGTGGCATGATCACCTTCGTCACCGGCATGACACCATGATCTCCATCATCATGATCTCCATCATCGTGTCTTCATGAAGTTGCCTCGCCAACTATTACTTCTACTACTATGGCTAACGGTTAGCAATAATGTAAAGTAATTACATGGCGTTTTCATTGACACTCAGGTCATAAATAAATTAAGACAACTCCTATGGCTCCTACCGGTTGTCATACTCATCGACATGCAAGTCGTGATTCCTATTACAAGAACATGATCAATCTCATACATCACATATATCATTCATCACATCCTTTTGGCCATATCACATCACATTGCATACCCTGCAAAAATAAGTTAGACGTCCTCTAATTGTTGTTGCATGTTTTACGTGGCTGCTATGGGTTTTTAGCAAGAACGTTTCTTACCTACGCAAAACCACAAGGGTGATATGCCAATTTCTATTTACCCTTCATAAGGACCCTTTTCATCGAATCCGATCCGACTAAAGTGGGAGAGACAGACACCCGCCAGCCACCTTATGCATCAAGTGCATGTCAGTCGGTGGAACCAGTCTCACATAAGCGTACGTGTAAGGTCGGTCCGGGCCGCTTCATCCCACAATGCCGCCGGATCAAGATAAGACTAGTAACGGTAAACAAATTGAACAAATCATCGCCCACAACTGCTTTGTGTTCTACTCGTGCATAGAAACTACGCATAGACCTAGCTCATGATGCCACTGTTGGGGATCGTAGTAGAAATTCAAAATTTTCCTACGTGTCACCAAGATCAATCTATGGAGAGACTAGCAACAAGAGAGAGGAGTGCATCTTCATACCCTTGAAGATCACAATGCGGAAGCGCTACAAGAAAGCGGTTGGTGGAGTCGTACATGCAGCGATTCAGATCGCGGTCGATTCCGATCTAAGCGCCGAACAACGGCGCCTCCGCGTTCAACACACGTACAGCCCGGTGACGTCTCCCACGCCTTGATCCAGCAAGGAGAGAGGGAGAGGTTGGGGAAGACTCCATCCAGCAGCAGCACAACGGCATGGTGATGGTGGAGGAGCGCGGTACTCCAGCAGGGCTTCGCCAAGCACTATGAGAGACGAGGAGGGAGAGGGGTAGGGCTGCACCAAGAGAGAGATCAAATCACATGTGTTGGGCAGCCCCATACCTCAAGTATATATAGGGGGAGGGGAGGGGCTGCGCCCCCTCTAGGGTTCCCTCCCTAAGGGGGGCGGCAGCCCTAGATCCCATCTAGGGTGGCGGCTAGAGGGGAGAGGGAGAGAAGGGGGGCACCCTAGGGTGGGCCTTAAGGCCCATCTGGACCTAGGGTTTGCCCCCTCCCACTCTCCCTGCGTCTTGGTCCTTGGTGGGGGGCGGGGCGCACCAGCCTACCTGGGGCTGGTCCCCTCCCACACTTGGCCCACGCAGCCTTCTGGGGCTGGTGGCCCCACCTGGTGGACCCCCGGGACCCTCCCGGTGGTCCCGGTACGTTACTGATAGCACCCAAAACTTTTCTGGTGACCAAAACGGGACTTTCCATATATAAATCTTTTCCTCCGGACCATTCCGGAACTCCTCGTGACGTCCGGGATCTCATCCGGGACTCCGAACAACATTCGGTAACCACGTACATACTTTCCCTATAACCCTAGCGTCATCGAACCTTAAGTGTGTAGACCCTACGGGTTCGGGAACCATGTAGACATGACCGAGACAACTCTCCGGCCAATAACCAACAGCGGGATCTGGATACCCATGTTGGCTCCCACATGTTCCACGATGATCTCATCGGATGAACCACAATGTCAAGGATTCAATCAATCCCGTATACAATTCCCTTTGTCTATCGGTACGATACTTGCCCGAGATTCGATCGTCGGTATCCTGATACCTCGTACAATCTCGTTACCGACAAGTCTCTTTACTCGTTCCGTAACACATCATCCCATGATCAACTCCTTGGTCACATTGTGCACATTATGATGATGTCCTACCGAGTGGGCCCAGAGATACCTCTCCGTTACACGGAGTGACAAATCCCAGTCTCGATTCGTGCCAACCCAACAGACACTTTCGGAGATACCCGCAGTGCACCTTTATAGCCACCCAGTTACGTTGTGACGTTTGGTGCACCCAAAGCATTCCTACGGTATCCGGGAGTTGCACAATCTCATGGTCTAAGGAAATGATACTTGACATTAGAAAAGCTTTAGCATACGAACTACACGATCTTGTGCTAGGCTTAGGATTGGGTCTTGTCCATCACATCATTCTCCTAATGATGTGATCCCGTCATCAACGACATCCAATGTCCATGGTCAGGAAACCGTAACCATCTATTGATCAACGAGCTAGTCAACTAGAGGCTTACTAGGGACATGGTGTTGTCTATGTATCCACACATGTATCTGAGTTTTCTATCAATACAATTCTAGCATGGATAATAAACGATTATCATGAACAAGGAAATATAATAATAACTAATTTATTATTGCCTCTAGGGCATATTTCCAACAAAAACACCCCAACACTTTCCCATGTGCCGCCCAGAGCCTCCTCCTGCCCAGCGACCACATTCAGCCGCTGTCGCGCTCCGCTCACAGCCGGCTGGCTGCGCGCGCCACTGCCCGGCCGCGCTCACCTCCTTGCCAGGCCGGTCGCGCTCCTGCCTCTGCCCGGTCGCGCCTCTACCATGCTAGCCTTACCACCGTGGCCCTGCTCCGCCCGCGCCCGCCGCACTTCCAACCATGCCACCGCTGCCCTGTTCCACCCGCGCCATCGCCGCACTGCTTCCCCCGTCTCCCTGGATCGATCTCAAGCTCAGGAGGACGACAGCCATGGCAGGAATATGAAGGGGGTGCAGGAGCTCCGTTGCCGCTGCTTGCTCCGGTGCGCGCCCAGCTTCCTCACTACCCGCGCCCGTGCGCTACGGCTGCTGCGCTTGCGCCCGTGTGTACCTCCCTGCTCGCGCCTGTCTGCGGCGGCCACCGCCCACCGCCGTTGCTCGCGCCCGTGCACCTGTGCGGCATAGGCTGGTCGACAGGGGGGTTGAAGGGCGAGGTGGGCGGCTGTAGGCCCTTGCCGGCTGGGGAAAGAAAGAGAGGAGGGAGGAAGGAGATGGGAAGAAGGGGATGCATTGTGGAGCTGATTGTTTTTTTCTTTTTGATTTAGGGATGTCGGTGTAAAATCTATGGACTAGTTTGTAAATTTTGATCTGGCACAAAATATTACGCCATGTAGGCAAAAAAGGGGCCCGTCTATCATAATCTCATGTAACAGAGTCAGATCCGCCGATCCGTAGTTTTTATAAAATAATTATATAAGATATGGTGTTTTTCTGCAAGAAAATTATAACGCCTAGCTTTTAAAATGGTGGTTTTCTGCTACTTACTCCTGTTTAAACACACACCGTCGAAGTAGAGAGAGGCCCGACAGAATTATATCTAACGTGACATTGCATCACCACCTCGCCATGCCGCCAGAAAGTCAATAGACAAAAAGAAAAGGCAACTTTATGCTCCATCGACACTAATAAAAAGCTGAACACGAATGTGAACTACTCCTTGTACAAGCGAACGCTTTACCACCGAATGACAGAAAACGGTTAAATTGTGCTATATGCAAATGCCAATGGCGTCGCCTCCGGCGTCCTCTGCCCCTAGCTACTGCCGGCGTAGGTGGTCGAGCGCCTGCGCCAGCGTCGGCGCGAAGCGGGTGGTGTTGATGCGGACGTTCTGCTTGGCGAGGTACAGCTCGAACACCTTGTCCCAACCGCTGCGGTGGACGGAGGCGGGGTCCTTGACCGCCGGGTGCTCCGGCCCCAGCGTCTCCATCAGCGAGCTCTCCTCCGCGCTCACGCTGTAGTCGAGGTACCTGAGCCCCATGTCCGTGGCGGGCTCGCTGAACTCCGCCCTCGCGATGTCCTCCATGTTCCCGTACGGCACCACCTGGATCAGCACGCCGCCGGGCGGCAGGAACATGGCGTTGGTCAGCCCCGCGCCGTGCAGGCCCAGCACCACGTCGAACGAGTTCACCACCCGCGCCTGCTCCACCTCCCCCTCCGGCGTGTCGCCCCCGCCCCGCAGCTCCGTCACCACCGCCTCGAACCCCGCCTCCTCCGCCGCCCGCGCCACCTCCGGCTCGTTCAGGATGCGGCGGTAGTGGCCCCGGTGGATCAGCAGCAGCCGCGGCTTCTTCTCCGGCTCCCAGGCCAGGCTGGCCGCCGCGCCGCGTGGGAGCGCGTAGGTCTCGCGCAGGAACCCGGTGAAGTCGGCCATGGAGAGGCGGCCCCCCGGCACCAGCTCGGGGACGATGCTCAGCTCCTTGTCGAGCCGGAGCCCCACCGTGACGCGCGGGAAGCACCGCACCTGCGCGTCGCCGTCCATGTCCACGAGGTCGTACTTGGACAGCCCCTGCAGGAAGGCCCTGTACTGGACCAGCCACCGCGGCCTGAACTGGATATTGCTGACCAGGAACGTGACCTCGCCGTGGTACCGCCGCGACGCGACGAACAGCGGCACCAGGATGTCGGCGTAGGCGTGCCAGTAGTTGGCCGCGTACCCGCCGATCCCGAACAGGACGGCCGGCATGTCGTGGGTCACCGTGCACGGCGGGGCGGCGGCCCGGTCCTGCAGCTGCGTCACGGTGACCTTCCTGAGGCTGGCGAACCTGCGCGAGTACGGGTTGATCGTCCACTCGTGGCGCTCCGGCCAGCTCGCCGCCGGGACGAGGGTCACCGACAGGGCTGTGCCGTTGGTGCGCACGTCACCGTCGACTTCGCAGGTGTCGGAGCGGCCCTCCATGTTACACACCACCTTGCCATTCTCTGTCGCACGCCAATGAAATGGAAAATTTCCCCGTAGTTAATTAAAACTGGCAAATCTGCCTCAAAATATTTAATCACCAGACACCTAAAATTTTGCAGGTTACTTAGTCATGATCAAGATCAGATGAATCAAATAGTGTATAATACTATCAAGTGACATCGAAGACAGGGTTCACTCTTCCCCACATGTTGACTTCGATCCGTTAATGCATTCTCATTTTCTTTTAAAGTTTTTGTACGATGACGTTGGATTCTGAATCTGAAACAAATAACAACAAATAAACGTACGATCAAAATAAACACGGGTGTTCACCTGTTTCGCCGGGAGGTTTGATATTATCCACGATCTGTGGTACTTCGGCACTGACAACTGCTGCAATTAAGCAAGTAACAACGAGAAGTTTATAGATCGACCAGGGTTTTACTGACTTCTGACTGCGGTTTCAAGATGCAATAGCAATTCACCTGTTTCGCCGGGAGCTTTGATATCATCCACGATCTGTGGTGCTTCCGTACTGACAACTGCTGCAGATTAAGCAAGTAGCAAGAAGTTCAGACGAGGGGTTTACTGACTTCTGAAGTTTTATATAAGATGTAACCATGAACTGTATCAGTTCACCTGCTTCAACGGGAGCTTTGACATCATCCACGATCCGTGGTGCTTCCGTGATGACAACTGCAATCAATATAAGCAAGAAGATTTCAGGGACCCGTGCATGGTGATTGCTGGTGAGGTTAAGCGGAGGATTCATTGCTTACCATTGGGGGAGCTGACCGCGAAATGCTGAGCGACGAGATAGGTGAGGAGCATGAGGAGGCCGCCGACGACGTAGCCGGCGTTGAGCTGCCTCTTCGGGCTCCTGCCGGGCTTCCCCTCGCCGCCGCGCATCGCAACCTCCGGCCGCCGCTGCTCTCTGCTCTGTGTAGCTGCTGAATTTCTTGCTTTTGAAGTGGTGTTCGTGGAGTGTAGTATTTTGCATTAGCCTGTGCTGCGCTCGAGGCTAATCTCGTGGGCTGGGTGCCTGGGTGTGCAAATGGTTGTTGACTTGCACTCGAACTTACTGCCCGGTTCTCACTGGGTAAAAATTTGGAAATAAAATAGTGAGCACATCGTTAACCCAACGGAGCGTGGCATTCATTGCGATTCCATTTTTCTTCCTAGAGATTGACGCCGATTGGAAATTGCCCACATGTATATCCTGAGGTCGCGGCAACGTAACGTGGACTTCAACAGGATTTATCATTTTGCAGTACAGACGCGTTCATCCTTCTGCTTCCTCCTCGGGCAGATTGATGTTCAAGTGCAAATGCTTTTTGGAAATTTTCTGCTTCCCCTGGGGCAGATTGATGCTCAAACCCGCCCACCAGAGTTGATCAGAATCTTTTTTCCTCGGTAAATTAATAAACTTTCTTATGGTTGGTCAGGGCAAATCTGAGATCTTTCAGAGCAGAATTTCAAACTGCCGTTAGCCGCCTCGGTGTATTCCAGACTTCAATATAAAGCGGAAAAAGAGAGAGTTGAACATGGAGTTGGAACAAGTACTATAAAACACGATTCTGGAATGAACGGAGAATTAGAAAATAGAATATTGTTGAATTTCCCGCATTAATCTATCATACTCCATTTCATGGTTTGTTTTTTCTTCAAAGGGAAGGATTTCCCCCCGAGCTTCTACATCCAATATTTTTATTAAAGTTGATGTAATGCAAGGAGATGGTGAAGATGAATTGGATAAATATGTTCCCCTTGATTCACTGGTTATAGTGATGACGATTGCTTCAAACTCACATGTCGGAAGGGACAGATCTGAGCAAAAACATCCCTCCCGAAGGAGCGGTATGGTTCCGCGCCGCAGCGATGGTAGAAAAATCCTAAAAAAGAACACTTGTTTTCCTTTTTCCACGGGAGAGGGGCATATGCACCGGATAAGGCACATGGTGAGTTTGACGGGTCTAGGCACCATGTCCAAACGCCTAAAGGGTTAGGACATATGGGCCCAACAAGAACCTCTCATGCCCCTGACTCTGACCCATGGCTCCACTTAATTTACCCCACCCCCTCCTCCTATTTTTATTTTATTTTCCCTACTTTTGGAAACTGATTTTCTCCGCGAAATTTTTATCCCCCTGTTAGAATAAATCTGAGTCATACCGTCGATCATCCGAGGACCAAGCAATCATACAAGGCACGGCACCGAGATTTATTAACGAGGTTCATCAACATGGTTACATCCCTGGGGCCTGACTATGGGCGCTCCTCCCCGTGACACCGCTACACCCGATCGCCCTGGACGCCGTCACATGCCGTCGGCTTCCCCTGCGTTCCGGTGCTATTATGTTGGCATATATTACATCGTGCGTCTACCCCCGCTATATATGAGAGGCATATGATACAAGTGTCCTATCAGGACATGACTCCATATCCTATCTAAACACAATACTACTCGGAGTCCAACTGTAACCTGCCTTGTACATAATTTTCGACACAATTCTAACAAACTCCACCTTGGCAAATATTCTCCACCACCTTGAATTCGTCAATGCGTCAAAATTCCATGTACATTGGACTTAAACTTATCCCGTGAGTACCGTTGCTACTCCAAAGACTCCATATGACTCCACCTGCAATTTGTAGTCCATTCTTTTCTTGACCACAGTCAACACTCCAGCAAAGTTAAGTTCCACATTACTCTAGTTTGCACTCCCAACTTCCAGCGCATCAGTCCAACGCCATCACACATTGATCACTGACCTGCGTGAAAGTGAACAACTCATATATTGGGTGACACACATAAGAGTTACCTGAACTCAAC
The DNA here is from genome assembly GCF_056163025.1 of Triticum urartu. Lineage (NCBI taxonomy): Eukaryota > Viridiplantae > Streptophyta > Magnoliopsida > Poales > Poaceae > Triticum > Triticum urartu. Next base: position 669,888,301 of record NC_141874.1, on the reverse strand, counting down.
ATCACCGCTCCTTTCTTGACCGTCTGTCTGAAACTTGAAAGAATTTCACCATTGTTTGTAGTCATCCCGAGTCAAATTCGCAGTTGTCTCACCACATTTATGACCACCAGAGCCCTGGCCCGTCTTCATGTCCCATGCGTACCGCACGCCTCGCCGCTATTACCGCGTCGAATCTCCGCTGTCCCGGTCGAGTCTCAAGGGTCGTGAACCCACACCACTCAAACCCCACTGCAGAGTACCACCGATCATCATCGACCGATGACGAGTTTCACGCTTCCATCAGACCATTGGGCTCCAGTCCGAACTACGTGTCCCTCGCTTTTTCCTGCTGAATAGGCTTCGATTCTCTGGATCCTTACACCGTAGCCCCTCAATCCAGCTCCATCTTCAACATGACTCCATGGTAGATGACCAGTCCACCCTCGCGCCCCATCGACTTGAAGCTCTCATGTGCACCGTCTTAAATCAACCCCGCGCCATAGTCTTGTTGAAGCCACACAAGCTCTCGGGGCCTGCGCCACGTGTTTCCACGCCCAGAAGTCGGCCACCATCAGCATCATGCTCCTATGTCGCCATCGCTGATCTCACCACCGTCTTCTGTTCCAACCGACATCCAAGTCAATCCGTTAGACTGCCTAGTCCGACCCAGCCGAACATATCCGACTGCAACCATGTTTCACCCTGCATCGTCAACCAACACATACCATGCATTACTCGAGCCTTGTTAAACATGATACTCATGACACGTTTGTCCGCGCGCCTCCATAACCTGTCCACACGTTCCAAGCCTTCACAACAAATCGACTTCAAAAAACTTCCATGCAACCTGCACAATTTTCCTTGTCTCTATTTGTTTTTATAGCTTCTCCATGCACCTTGTAGCAGAAACAAGAACCAAATCGGATCCAATCAAACTGCCCCCTGTACACACACGTGGCCCTGGCAATGTTTTTTTCTCAAACAAATCTCACACGTGCATGTAGCCTCGCAGCACATCCTCCACGGCCAATAGACAGACTCTCTGCGTGCCATGGGCCTCGCCAAGTGAGAACCCCGGGCCTTTGAGCATCCCACGCGCGTCCCCGGGCTGGGAACCAGCGCACGGCGCCACCACCACCAACCAGCACGCTCGCCTGTCGTCTACTGCTCGGATCGATCTTCGATCTCCCCGAGAATTCCGATGCGCTCGGCTGTTGCCTTTACTCGATTGCTACCTCCTGCCAAAACAATTCGCCATCGACTCTGAATCCGTGATGCCGCCCGCTTCCGATCTCCCGAACCCCTAGCTTCTTTCCACGATCGCCTCGCCGTGTCTCAGCTTGCTCGGGTGCGAAGCCCTGATAATCACGATTCAACACGATGCCTTGCTTCAGCCTTCAAACGAACGAAACCGCAGGCTTCAAATAACCTAGCTCTGATACCACTTGTTAGAATAAATCCGAAGCATATTGTCGATCATTCAAGGACCAAGCAATCACACAAGGCACGACACCAAGATTTGTTAACGAGGTTCACCGATATGGCTACATTCCCGGGGCCTGACTATGGGTGCTCCTCCCCGTGACACCGCTACAATACAGCATCCGGTCGCCCTGGACGCCGACACATGCCGCCAGCTTCCCCTGCGTTCCAATGCTATTATGTTGGCATATGTTACATCGTGTATCTACCCCCGCTATATATGAAAGGCCTAGGATACAAGTGTCTTATTAGGACACGACTCCATATTCTATCTAAACACAATACTACTCAGAGTCCAACTGTAACCTACCTTGTACATAATATTCGACACAATTCTAACACCCCCGCCCCCTCTGACGGCCTATTCGACGATCCTTCTGTCAATTCTCTATATTATAAGACAAACTCAAGGTAAAATGATGCAATGGTGATCAAATAAGCATGTAAGTTAAGAATTTATCTTCTGAATTTGTGATGCAAATTGCATGTATCAATATACTATTTAGGTTGAACTATGGTTACAGTAAATCTGAATTTAAATTCAACAATCAAGAATTATGGATTTATAATATTGTGTAATTGTGTTGTGCATGATTGTACATGTTTGAATTATATTTTAGAGTATATATGCACAATGGATGAGAGATGGAAGCAAAATGAATTTTAGTGATAATCTAATGGAGAGCATTTTTTCGTAGAGATCTTGTTCATCTCCCATTATATAACTAAACTTATCAAATCCGTTGGATATGCTCTTGGAGAAATAAGGCAAAACCCATTTTAGTTCAATATACGTCTATATACACATCATGGTGTATGGTTACCGCTACCTCATGATTTCCATTAGTACAATCGGTTGTTGGGAGACTGGATTCTATATCTCTTTTAGTGGAATATGGGAAATAATTTATCATGGACATTGTGCTTCCATTGTCACATGTACTACCCGCCCCACAATCCAATCAAGGTTAGCACCTTCAGAGACGTCTCATGTGATTGAACATCATTGCTTGAAATTCAATGTTGCGGCCAAATGGTTGCGACCTTTCTGAAATCATTGTGAACTTTTAGAACAAACTATGGTGATGGCAGCAAGCTATCAAACCACATAGGGTCCTATGTTTTTGGGACCAATACTAACAATAGTAAAGCGGGAAGCTTTTGATTTTTCTAGTTTTTTTACCTTTTTATTGCCAATGGATTTTACACATGATGGCCATCAAAATAGCATGGGTTGGGGGCCCTTTACCCGCCGCTAATCTTTTCTCTCCTTCGTTCTTCTAGAGTCAACGAGAGGAAGACAGAAAGAAAGGGGAGCAACCGCACATCCCTGTAAGCACGAACCCATGGCGGTGGCGACGTAGGTGAGTTTACTCATCGCCTCAAGCTCTCTTCCTCATCTCACCTTCTCTATTTTCTTGTCCCTCCCATGGTTGCTTCTATCACCCTCTTGTGGTTGCTCTCCTCTCCCTCCCATGGCATCTCTCTGTCCCTCACATGGTGCTTCTTCTCCACCTCCCATAGAACCTCTCTACCCCTCCCATGTCGTCTCCTCCTCCCCCATTCCCACGGCGACTCCCAGTCCTCCTTTGATGGCACCTCTTTTTTACAACTTGCATTCTCATTAAGACCCATATATCTAACAATCTTCCAAATCACAGTTTTCTTCTTGCCTGCGCACAATCTAATATTCACTTCCCTCTTTCAGATTATTTTGAAGTGGTAGACAAAGATATGGTGACAAATCATATCAACGCGAAGTTAATGTACACCCAAATGTCGATTTTCTTTGCCTTGCTTTCCTTCAATGTGATATTGTTGTTCCTATGATGATTTAAAAAAAATTGTTCCGTGGAAGCATTAACATTTGCATATTGCTATTGTAATAGGTGTTGTATTTTGGTATTTTGGGATGGATTGTGAGTTGACACAAAATCACATGGCATATTTCAAAACATTGGGCTACATTAATTGGTGAGGTATAATGTCTAGTGTAAGCATGAGGTGATCGATGTTTCCAACATGAACCATCCAGATTTGCTATGGATATGGTTTTGTAATTGATCGTAAGTGTAAACAATTTATAGAACAAGAATGATGATGATAATAATAATAATAATAATAATAATAATAATAATACCAAAGTAATTGGATGCTTGCTTTAGTTGACATGGTTGGGGTTCTTCGTGTGTGGCTACTCCTTAATACCTACATCGTGTTGAGCACAATTTGAATGTGGGTTATGTCCTCAGGTTCACTTACATCGTGTTGAACATGATTTAATTGTAAATCCGACAGAACATCATTTGTTCTGTCGGATAACAAAGAATTTCTCTTTTTTATGTTAAACTGATGATACAAATTGTCTACATGAACATTCAAGCAATCTAGGATTCATCTCACAAGAGAGAGGGTTATTTGCGTATTTGTTGGAGCTTATGTCACATGCTTATATTGCTATTTTTATTCGTTATACATGACCATTTTTTGTACTAATTCCCAATCACCAAGCCTACTTTATAATCATAGTGCCTTGATCTATTTATCTTTTGTAGGGGATGAGAGTTACATGAGGATATTGATGTACATGAGCATTCAGGCAAAAGCTCCAAGGTGCTTCACTACTACTATCTATATGAACAATCAGGCACAAAGTTCAGATGTACTTAAGCACTGCTATTTTGTGATACCTCTCAGGCCCATACCATACACCTGTGCAACATGTTCGGCTGCACAAGGCCCCCAATTTGTTAGTACTCTCCTTGTAATGACTAATCAATGGATTTGACTAACTGGGAACCTGCACCGTAATTACTCCTAGGACTCCATGTCACGAAGGCCTCCTCCTTCATCTTCTCCTTTTCTTTCTCTGTATTCTCTTTAACTTCCAACGATTCGTGCAAATCCATTCCTCGGTCGTTGCTCTAGTGATTAATTCCTTTGCAGATTCGCCAAAATAAGCCTACAGTTGAAATTTGGAATGTATAGGTACGTACTCTACACCCTCAATCCACCATCCATTTGTTCTGTGTCTTCTTCTTGATTTCTCATGTCTTCTCTGCTTCTTCGGATTTCAATTGCGTTGCTACTTGCTACCCACGTTGTGACCTGGATGCACCCAATGGAGTTGGAGGCCATGCCTGAGGTGCTTGTCAGGCAAGACATGAACCAGACGACCAAACATATTGCCTCGCGAATTCTTCTTCCCAAATAAATCAAAGTTTGTTTCATCCCCTTTTGTTTCTATGTTCCATTATTAATACATCACTAGTTTTAGCGAACTAATAAGTCAATCTCGAAAAGGTGCTCTTGATAAGTTTTTTAGCAAAAGAATCAAATGATATTGGGATGACATTGTGTACGAGGAATAGCATGAAGATTTTGTATCAAAGGAATGCTAGAAGGATGGCATGATTTGTGCAAAATAATGTAGTAATTCCAAGTATTGAAAATAGCTTTCTTATTAGATGTACTTCAACTACGTACCAACGAGATACATATATATTATAATAATTTTGTTTTGAGAATTTCCTTTTGATAAGAATCACTTCGTACTAAATATTTGTTTTACTTTTTTTAATTGCCAATGGTTGTATCAAGAGCCTAATTTTTGATTTGGCATAGGGCCCCCATTTTCTCGGGTAGGGCCCTGATACCTCTAGGCAGAAAATATTTTTATCTAGTCCCTAGTAGTTAGTGAAACTTCCAACTGGATTGACTGGATTTAGAGAGCTTAATGCTCCTATCTTTGAACTAGAATCTTAGCGCTTATTTCATGAACATAGCTACTTCAATTGATACAATAATGGCTACTTTGGACCAATAGGATCTACTACTACTTGAATGCCAATCCAATCTCTTTCCCAATAAAAATTCCTAATCCCTAAATCCAAGCAAGATAGCGAAAGCGATAGCTGTCAAGCAAGTTAAATCCCATATTTTATTATTTTCTCGAAGAGTCATTGCCAAATTCAGTTCACACAAAATTTGAGATTCCAATAGATATTCCGAGCTAGATATTTTGTTATTTTTATCTTCTTTTCTGCAACTGAGAATGACAATGTTTTTGTTGCTTCTATGAATTAGGTTCATTTGAGAAGTACTACCGTTGTAAATAAATATAAGACATTTTAGAGACTTAACAAATTCCGAAAAAAATCGACACTCATGGCTAATTAAACTAAAGATTTTTATACTAAACTTTTATTTTTATAAACCTATATTAATCATAGTACACTTAACAATTGCAATTTACTATTACATGGTTTTCATAGTTAATTTTTGTTTTTAAATATTAGTTATATTGTTTTTATTATATAATTGTGATGTATATCACTAAAAATTGTGGTTCTGGTAAATTTGTACAGTGTGTTGTAGTAATTTTTTTTCTCAAACTAGTTTTATACAACTGGATAAATTATACAATGTATACATATATGTTTGTATGTGTATATGTTCATGTGTACCTAAATATCATAATAGAGATCTCTAAAGTGTATAATCTAAATAATATCTTAATAGTTTTTTCTAGTGTATTATTAGGTAAACACAATTATAGAAACTTTCAGAGTATGGATTGAACCATTGACAAATGTGTCATGCAAGCTTGTTCGATAATAAGTTGACAACATGTGTGTATTTGGTATTGAAATAGAAAATATCTTCGATTCTAATTTTCCATGCACATGATCTAGTTATTTGATATGCTCGTTTGGAATATGCTTGGTTTCGTCTAGTGTTTATGGAACCTCCTACCCGTTCTGAAATTGAAGTTATGAACAACATTGATCAAGTCAATCTAGTAATAGGTATATATAACAACTTGAAGACAAAAAAATGCTGAATAAAATGGGCATGACCGCATGAATTGAATTATAACATAAATCAATATAAGAAATGAATATAGTGTGCTTCAACTAACATGAAAAGGGGAATAACAAATCAAGTTCATTTGAGACAAAACTAGAATGAAATTAAGGTGAAGGACTGAGAATAGTATTTCCATTACCTTCGAACCCAAGGTTTGGTTTCAGAGAATACGCTTCGTTAGTTTTAAAAAAGACGAAACCTCATAGGAGAGAAACACCAGAATAATTGGTAGGTTTAGAATCATTGTTTTAGTTCTACTTGAAGAATCAACATCAGAAACTTCCAGTTAGTTATAACAAATATGTGATCCATAAAGACATAATTAGAAATTATCATTAGTTGCATTAGTATCTACTAATGTGAACAAAAAATAGGAAAGATAAAGAGTTGAACAATAGGTAGAATGAAACAAGAAACAAGATTTCAGAATGAATAGAGAATTAGAATAGTGGAATACCTCTGAAATTGTCGTGTTAATCTATCTTACTCCATTTTAAAAGATTCCATGGCTTGTACATACTTCACTCACACTATCAACAAAGACTACAAGATGAAACAAGCAAAACAAAATGAAATAAGAACATCGCAATAGACATCAAACATATAAGATGACTGAAGAAGAAGAACTATCTAGCGAAGGAGGAAGAGAGTGAACAAGAAGCTGGAAATATCTACCCAATGACTGCTAGATTTAAGTTAAATGTGCTTAATATATACGAATTATTTGTCCATGATGTGCCTGTATACTAGATGTGCCCTTCCAATTGTTAGTTTGTCTCATTTGAGCTTTTTCTATCTCAGGTCCCATTGGAACGAACATCTTCTTTAGATCTTCAAAACATATGTCTGGCGTCCCTAGGTCCAGAATTGGTTTTCGCAAGAGAAGTGTTCATCTTTCATTAGAATGAAATGCACTTTGGACCAGAGAAAAGGAAATTATTATCAATGACTCGAGCGGACGCCATATGCTCTCGTTCTTGTAAGTAGCCAACCATCTCTCAGAAGGCACCATCACTTCTATATGTGTCAAACATAATCCTAATTGGGGGAGGGTGTATGGTGTATGTTTCGAGGTTTGTATATTTTTTGGAACTTATTTTTACCTGATTTGATATTTTGACAAACGCCAGCAAGAATAAAAGATAGGATGGACGAAGAGGTGGCACAATGTAAGTATTTTTGAAGTATTTTTAGTTGTCTTTTAAAGTTTTTTTTACTTATATCTATCAACTCAACTATAGCAAGGTACCTGGTGATGTAAAAACACAATCATACCCTATGTGTACAAAAGATTATGTGGAGACATAGGATCCATGTATCTCTCCACAAAACCCTATAAACCATTATGATTAGTGGAGATACATGGATCGAAAGTGACTTGAAAAAAATACTAGACAATTTTTTGTTAGTCGTGTTTTAGACTAAATAATCGTGTTGTTTTCATCATTAACCCAAAAGGCTGACAAGTCTTCTTGTGTTTAAATGTTGTTTCGGGCACCCCCTGGTATTTAGGGTCATATGTTGACCATGATTTTAACTAATAAGATGTAAGTTATACATAGCAAAAGTAATATCATCGAAAACTATATTCAAATACAAATCCAACGGTATAATTTTTTATGATATGCATTAATATTTTGTTAATTAAATCCATGGTCAAAATTTAGCATAAATACGAAGGGGGCCAATAAACCAGGACAAAGGTATAATATCGGTTATGTTATGTGACCAGACCACATTATACACTACTAATGTATGTGACATTGTGGGCCGGTCACACAATGTCTAGGCCTTGCTGTATTGGGAGTCGGATCCCCTGATGTACGCCCCCTGACGTTGGGCCACTGACGTGTGGGTCCGGCTCCACACGTCAGTGTGTGCATAGTATGTCAGAGGAGCTGCGTCCGCTGCATTGGGTCCAGTTTTTCTCGCTAACTAGCAATATGCCCGTGCGTTGCAACGGATTCAAGGTAAAATAGTACTTGTTCACAAACTTGAAAGAAAACACTCTTATTTTGATATACATATACCACTAAAAATATATTCCGTTTCATTCAAAATATATTTCTCAGACTGTTTTGATGAGGTAAGGGAGGGATGTGGTTGCTTTCAAGATAATAAGGGGTTTTCAGCAAATTGGATCAGAGAAGTGGGCTATTGTTGCAAAAAATGCCACAACTTTCCTCACAGCCGTTAGATGCAGATTTAATGGTCAGAAACGACGGATGGCAGACACACCGTCATCACCAACCGAGTCTTTTATAGGAGTAGAGATAGTGGTCACAAAACATACACATTGTATTCAAATGCAAACACGAACATATGCTACAATGTATGCAAATTAGGGTTGTTTGAAAAGGAGATAGCAAATGATTGACATATTAATGGGTAGTACTCTGTGCAGGTCGACCAGCGGCAGAGTCTGGCCGGTCGACGGGCTGCCGTCCGATCTGCCTATGAATAGCCTTTCGATTGAAGTATTCCCTTCGTCGCACTGCAGAAAAGGTCAACCACACCCCTGCGTCTCTCGTCCTCCCACATGAAGCCGAGGTCATCGTCGCTCGCAGCTCCGTCGAAACACGACCGATCATTCAAGTTCATATTGATTTATCAAGCTATAAAAAACAAAAAAATGCATACTGCGTAGTTACATTCCAAAATCATAACACGTTAAATTTCAAATTTAAATATGAATACAGAAGATAATTATCAGGCGGAAGACAAAACAACCAAAATATCTTATCGCGTGCTGTTCCGATCCGTCGGCCTTCTTCCTCCCGGCCCGGGACGATTCTCCTAGGGAGCTGGCCGTGGGGCGGGGGCGGACCTCGCCGTAGTGGTGGCTCCGAGCCCCTGCACCCGACCGGACGAGGTGGCTTCCCGTGCTGCTCGCACAGGCCGCGGCGTCCCGTAGGGCGGCGGCGAGGACCAGCAGCTGCCACGTCAGATGATCCAATGGGTTAGCCAGCGGCGGCCGCGAAGGTACGAAGAGCACAGTAAACTATCCAAACATGAGTGAATCATGTTGTTCTGCTATTATGTTTTCAAACCAACTACAGATGAAATGAACAGCCAACGCAATTTATGACTTCCGCATGGCCAGATTATCAAGCCCGATTTAACAACTTTTGTCACTGAGAGAACAGACATGAAATTGCTACTCCAAGACAGTTGCAGACTATGAACTTCTTCAGATAGTCAGTTTGGTTGCTAGAGCCTGGCCGAGTATGTTGAGGGCCTGGTGCTGTGCATCAACTGCTTGAAAGAGCCTCTCGGCCACTGCAAGGGCATACACCGAGCAGCCTTCAGATACCTGCGTCAACATGGACATGTAGCATTTACTGTCAATGATAATCGGTGATGTCAGGAAAGAGGTTCCTGATGCTGCTTAAATTAAAGAATATCCTCTCAGTACCTTAGTGTTGAAGATGAATATGCGGTGATCGCCAACAATCTGTCCGACCACGCTGATGATCTCAAGATGGAACTCGTCGAGAACCTTCGCGGCATGAGGCAGGGAGTTGGCGTTCTTCCATTCAGTGAGCTGGACGTTTACTGCATTTTCCACTATGTGGACATCAACACGGCATTCCTGGGACCTCCTCTGCACCCAGGAGCTCCTTATGGCCCAATCGAGCTCATTGTCTTGCTCATCCCTCACTGGCATCGTCGATGAGTTTTCGCCATCGGAAGCTGCCTCTTCGTCCATCTTTATCATCTTTTTCCTATTAGTCCCATGCCTCTTCTGTTCTACTAGGATCTTCAGTTCCTTCACTGTCCGGTTCAGCTCATGTATGTATTCAATGGCATCCTCTACATTTGAGACCCTGTCGTCCTAGTAAAAAGTTCTGTAGCGCATTAATGCCATATCGAACTTATATGAACTTATATGAGCACCCCATAAAATGGAGGGAGTACAAGGAAGATTTTCATTGTTCTGTCATGCTGTTTAGTTTTCCTTTGAGTAAATCAGAAAGTCCTATCTAATTGGTTAAGATTACATCACTAGAGATGTGGGTACTGTTTTTGAAGAGTAATGCAATGAAGATGATGACATTATCTTATGAAAAAATCAAAGTAAATAAGTCACTAAAAATCAAAATAATATTGATATATCAATTTTTTTTATTGCTCTCCATGATTAAATAGAGGTTAACTGACATACTCAATCAGGATATATGGGTTAAATAGTATAGCACCAGCAGAGTGACGATCTACTTCATGGCAAATACTTTTAACAGGATGTTGGTATCAGACCGAATGTAAACAGAGATCGAACGAGAGTATTCTTACAAAAGGCCAGCAGAAGCATATTATTTAACTCATGTTTCTTGAACCTACTTTACATAAAAGACAGTTTTGAAAAGGGGTTTTTGTTGATCTAATACAAAACATGGGTCTATTAGGCTGCAATATTATTTTTCTTATTTGGAAACGAGGCAAAAGAATTGCCATTTTCATTAATTAAGAAGACAGTGAAAACTGCATAGTATTCTGAAGATGGCATCCAGAAGAATGGGTGAAATTATACAGAAATTATATTATCTTCTAGTAGTTGAGTATTATGTACTCCATCCGATCCAAAATAAGTGTCGCAGTTTTGAAGTACATATGAAAGTCATTAAATCACCTAAATTTGCAAAATGATGAACAAGACAAACCTTGGGATCGGGGAGGAGGATTCTTAAAGCCCAGAACGCTACATTCATCCATTCCCTCCTCTGCCTCTCATTTGCAAAGTCAGGTTTTATTAAAGATCCCGGCATGAGATTATGATCATGGGAACCTTCAAAATAGCCACCCCCAACAATCATATTGACCAAACAGCACCTGGCACCTTCAAACCAAATCAACAGAGTATAAAAACTGATGAGCATAGAAAGAAATGCTTTGAGTAACTCGATTTTGACAGAAAATCAAATGCATGCGGAAATCGGACAACAAATAGCACCATATATATGAACTAATCTTGAGCTAAAATAAAGTGGCAAATACTTGCAGACTGCGGAGTTGCAGTGCACATACTAAGGGGAAAAGATGACTCGACAAGAACGCAGCAGCAGATAGAATTCGGTTAGAAACAGAAATTGCAGCTGGCTTGGTTGCTTCGGTCGTTGCAGAAGAGGTGGTGCCGTGGAGTTTTAAGCTATGCAATTTGGCGTTGTACGCGGCATGCATGATTCATGGAAGATGGAACATGAAGGAACTCTGCTTGTCCCACACCTAACAGACCCCTTAGCATCTTTTTCGTGCTTCAACTACCGCAAGCGCATTAGCCAACCGGCAAACTATTGAGTATCCCGAAACAAATTTGTAATGATAAATACACCTCAGTAAGCGCAAGATGATCAGTAAAATGGAGCACAAGAAATCCATGCTGGCTCAGTGTTATGATTTTAATCTTCCTAAAGAAAGCAGAAAAGTGTTGAGATCGTGAGTTACATGTAGCACTAGAAGAGAGCATACCTGAACTTTGTTCATGAAGTTGAAACTCAAGGTCTCATGGGACCTAATTTATATGCTGTGCCAACTGCCAAGAATATCATAGTGGCAAGTCACACAAAATTGATGGGCCAGAATATAACAGAATGTGGCGGTGCTAAAGGTCAATGCGAACGGTCATCGTATGATTTGTCATTGTTTCTGTTACTGTTTAGAGACACAGCCGAGAAATGCGGAAAGCTCACGCCCTTTGAATTTGGCATCTCTGATGTCATTCACCCATAGGAAGTTGAGAAATGTAGGTCATGCCTTCTGCCTGCTTACCATGTTTTATGAGAAACTAGAGCGCTACAGACGTCTAAAGCATGCCATCCACTTCCTTCGGCTGGATTGATTTTCGGTACTGGACTGAGGCACGGGGAATGCATTCACAGATTTATTCGGTACAGAAGAGTTGGAGTGTAGGGCTCCTCCCTTTTATTCTTTTTTTTTGAGCATCAGTATATCATCTTGAGATTTACGAAGTCACCGTAGGCGCCTCGTCGTCGACGGGAACGTCTCCTCCCACTGAAAGCGTATCGCCGGAAATCCTGAAATAAATCCAGGAATAATGCGAGCACCAGGATTTGAACCCTGGTGGGTTGGGGATACCACTGTTCACCTAACCAACTCAACCACAGGTTGATTCGCTCCTCCCTTTTATTCTTCCTAGAGGGTGGTCAGGTCTTTTCTTTTTTGAAAGAGATATATTTTTTAGGGGTAAGGTCTGATTTTTATATATTAGATCATAAGCCACAGTTGGGATACAATTTGGACTATGAGGATGGGCAAGCCACAGGTGGCGCCCCTGACCTAATGATAGCGAAAATCTAGCTAAGCTATGAGGTACGTTATTTGCGGCTCGGCCTTGAAAGAGGAATTTACAGTTAAAACTACCGGCCCTCATCTTGATCTCGTTGGTGATGGAACCATATTGTCCGGTGTTGCACTTGTTGATGTCTTGACCCACTTGCTTTGAGTTTCATGCGATGACGAAATTTTGGAGAAGAAGATCTTTTGCCAGGGATAGCACCTCTCTACATGCGAACGCTTTGAGGCTGGCCTCTTCTTCATTTTTGAAAGAGATGGTCATTCGGTCTCACCTCACACAGAAGTCCTTTTTGTAAGGGGTCCTCTCTACCCAACGCCTTTCTACCCAGCGCTCACGGTCCCCTCCTATGGGCCGGCCTAGCAAGGAAGCTCATACGGCTCAACGCTCGCTCAAGCATCGGGCGCCACTATGTCTTTTAGGAAAAACGGAAAGAGAGGGATTCGAACACTCCGTGCCTATAACGAGGCGTAGGGAAGCTTCGCCTGAAGGCGAGCACGCGATGGGCTGGCCCAGGCATGCGTGAGTGAGGCCACATGCCACAGCCTTGTTATTTTTCTGTTTTTTATTTCATTTTTTTGCTTTCTTATTTTACCTTTGTTTATACTTTAAAATATTCTAAATACACATATTACAAAAAACACATCTCAAACATTTAAAAATGTTACATTATTAAATATGTATAGATAAAATGTTTCTCATGTACAAAAATGTGGATCGTGTATTTAAAAAATGTAAATCAAGCATTTTAAAAACGTTAATTGTGTTTTCAAGAAAAAATAATCAGTCATTTGAAAAATGTTAAATGCCTATAGAAATTTTTTATCACGTGAACAAAAAATATAAAAAAGTACGAAAAATATTGATCATATATTTTTAAAATATTAAAGGTGTATAATATTTTTCCTACTGTAAAAGATATATAAATAAAACGTAGACATCAAAAACATATACTTAAAAAAATAATTATGTATTTCAAAAATATTAAACATGTATATAAAAAAGTTCCTGATGTATACAAAAAATGTGCATTATGTGTGAAAACAATATTTATTGTCATTAACAAAATGTTTGCCATGTATTAAAAATGTTGACTATGTATTTAAAAAATATTGATCTTGTATTGGAAAATGTTAAACATATGTATTAGATATATAAGAAAAATGTGCAATGTGTATGGAAAAGAGTAAACTTCAAACTATATAAGTTTTCAAAAAATGTTAATCATGTATTTAAAAAATATTAAGCACAATTAAAAAATATATTTCTGATGTATATGAAAAATGTTGAAGGTGTACTGACAAAAATTGACATGTGTTGAAAAAAGGAACTGATTAAAGTCGACAAAAGAACAAAGAAATCCAATAGAAAGTAAAAAGGAAAAAACAAAGAAACAAAGAAAGGAAATGAAATTCAAAGAAAACCAATGCAAAAGAACGGTGAAAACTGAGAAAGAAACAAATAAAGGAAATGAAATTCAAAGAAAACCAATGCAAAAGAATGGTGAAAACTGAGAAGGAAACAAAGAGAAACAAAGAAAACCAACAAAAAAAAGAAAATATAGAACAAAATATAGAAAGAAAAGCAAAAGGCAGAGAAAACCGAGAAAAGAAACAAAGATAATGAATAAAAAAAGAAAATAAAAATAATTGTAATCATGACAGAGATGAAGAAAACCGATGAAGAGATGAAAAAACAGAAAAATGAAAAAACGGTGAAGAAACAGAAAAATGATAGAAAAAACAAAAGAAAACTGAAAAGGAAAAATGGGAAGAAACGAATGCAGTTAACGCAACGAACCTCGACTGAGCGAGCGCGGAGACAAAAAACGCTAATAACGGGCTTCAGGCGAGACCAAAGCTACTCTCACATTAGGCGAGATATAGCTCTTACGGTTAACATCACCCCGGACGTTCCTAAAAAGAACCGATCCCTAAGGATAAGCTGGTTAACCGGTTAGCCAGTCGAACCAGTTAACTAGTTGGCTCGATGACTAAATATATTTTTGAAATTTGTGAAATTGGAAAAAAATTGCCAAATTTTTAGAAATATTTGAAAAACAAATAAAGAACTTGAAAAAACATAAAATTAAAATGATCATGAATCCGAAAAAAGGTCTCAAAATTTGGAAAAAGTTCATGAGTTTGAAAAAGGATCATGAATTTGAAAAAAGTTTGTAAAAAACGAGGATTTGAGAAAAGTGAAAAGAAAGTTCACTAATTTGAAAAAGGATCTTAAATTTGGAAAAAGTATGAAAAACTGAGAAAAGAAACCACAAAACTTGGACAAATTGCGAACTTGAAAGGTTCAAAAAAAATTAAAAATCACAATTATTTGGAATATTTCAGGATTTTTTTAAACTCACAGATTTTGAGAAAAACTTTACGAATTTTTAATACATATTGTGAATTTACAAATTTCACAAAACATGGGAAAATTGTGAATGTGACAAAGATCACATTTTTCAAAAAACAAGAATTTGACAAATGAACTCAAACAAGTTTGTGCAATTGAAAAGGGAAAAATTGAACAATGAAAATACAGAAAAATGAAACAAAAAAACAATCCAAAAACCATCTATACCAATATAAAAAAACCCAAATGGGCTGATCCAATTAATCCTGACCATCAAATCATGTCAATCCAACGACCTAGACTGCTTCAATGTCGAGCGCTCAACACGTTTAGTGTGCAGTTAATTTCATGCCAAATATAATGCTAATCACATAATAGCACACAAATAATATCCCGCTTAATATCCGCATGCATTTAATATATTTTTAAATTTAGCGTGCATTGCGTGTATACATTGACTAGTAAACAAAAAGGAGAAAAGGCGCGGGATGCATCCCAAAACTGGGACGAGCGTCCTGCGAGAATTGCCTTAAATGGGCCGGCTAATTGCTATCGAGGGGCGTGTCCCACGTATACTTAAGGCTATGTTCTAAAAAGAATACTTAAGGCTATAAGTAGCGCCTTAAGCGTTGAATAGGACCGGGCCACCCATATGCAAAGTGTAGTGTGTGGTTATTGTCAAAAAAGTAGTGTTCAGTTTCTGCAGGCCGGTTGGAGCAGACATATTAAAGGTTGTCAGGATCATGGTTTCGAATCAGATCAGAGCTTCAATGAGGATCACAAATCATAGAATCTTAATTGTTAGGATCATATAAATGTAGATTTTATAGACTAAAATCGTAGAATCGGATAAATTAGTTTCGATCATAAAGTCGTAGGATCGTATAATAGAATCGTGGTTTTGACAACCTTGCGAACCATGCTCGAGTGAATACTATTGGGCTTGAATTCAGTAGAAGTTAAGACTTAAGAGTCGACCTCGAACAAGGCTTGAGTTGGCCTTGTGCTTGTTGTCTAGCTCGAGCTCGGCTCAAAAGAAGCCCGCAAAGACTCAAGGTCGACTCATAAAAGCCCGTTAAATAAATAAAATCAATGTTCCATTGTAAGAATAGAGTAAAGTTGACAAAGTTCAAGCTTGGCTCAAGCAAATGAGCGTGACATGAATATTTTTTTCCATATTTTTTTCACAAAACTAAGTTTGATAAACCCCAGTAGACTCGTCTCATTAGTTACAAAAGGGACACTGTGTGCAATATTATGTTATGAAAGAAAGACAAACTTGCAGATGTGTGAAAAAACAAATATTTTTTTATTCAGAGTAAATCAAAGTAAACTAGTTTTAAAATGGGCTTGTGAATTGTAAATGTCACCATATTTTTTGTTTGATTAAAACACTCAAGTACATAGATTACCATTTGTGTCACCATGCATGTACCATGTTTCATGTCAGTTTTTTTAAGTCAGGCAACCTTTTCACTATGCACTAGTGATGAGGGCACGAGGAAAATGGATCTAGTCATGGCCCTTGATGGGGATCTTCAGGACAAGCGGGCCGAGCCCGGCTGGCGAAAGGACTGGAGGGTCGGCTACTCAAGCCCTGGACCTCTCGGGACCCGAGAGGATAGGAGTCACCCTTCAACATAACACGGAAGTTTGTCATATAAAGATAGTTAGGGACTCACAAAGCCCTAGAATCATATCCACTAACCAACCAATCTCGTCTCCCTCTCCGTCACCAGGCAGCAGGGAGTGTACCCACCAATATAGATCTCATCTGCAATCTCCCTAATCCCTGACGACCACCGCAATAACAAAGATAACATGGGCAGGATTAGGGTTATACCCTATTTTTTAGGGCGAACCTCGATAAACTCCCTTTGTCTTACCCTCACCATCTCGATCTATCGAGCGCTCGCCCCCACCAGACAAATCGCCATCCCTTGACCCGTCAGATTAAAAGCACCAATAGTTGGCGCATAAGGTAGGTGGCAGCGCATGCAGATCTGACCAATCCGATCGAGATGGCCCTCCCAACCTCTAGTACGACAGTCGCGTAGTGATACCGGGTCTGTCCCAATGCA
Organism: Triticum urartu; assembly: GCF_056163025.1. Lineage (NCBI taxonomy): Eukaryota > Viridiplantae > Streptophyta > Magnoliopsida > Poales > Poaceae > Triticum > Triticum urartu. The sequence continues at coordinate 669,871,225 of NC_141874.1, read as the reverse complement.
CACTTTGCTTCTAATCTTAGGAGGCGAATAACTGCTTCTGAGCCACCACTTCTGTCAGCGGGTGGACCTTCCACTTTGGGGCCTAAGCATTGTGGGATGTCGGCGGTCTACGTGTCAGCGACAACGGCATGGCCCATGCATGGGCCCAAGCCCCCGCCCTCGATAGGAGAACGATAGGGTGAGGGTGTGGGGCGGCACGCCGAAGGGTTCCAAGATTCATATCTGACATGCCACAAGGCACCCGCACGCCCACGCCCCCAAGTCTCATCGTCGCACGGAAGAATGTTGTTTGCTTCTCGAGCAAGCCTCCGAAAGGACACCTTTAGTGTACCAAGAAGAGAGAATGGTGGTGGACGAGATGGCCCTTCTCCTCCCCCTGCAGGGGTTGGGCTAGCTAGGAAATGACTTGACACCAGGGAAGGGGTTTTTATCCCAAAAATTAGGAAAATTTTCACCTGCCACACCCCGTCTCACCTTGCAGCAGCCATCGACGAGCACTGTATTGCAGCACCGCAGCCGCTCGCGAGCATTGCATCGAAGCACCAACAACCTTTGCATCGTCATGAGCGCTCCATCGCAGCTCTGACGGTGTTGTATTGCAGCACCGACAGCCGCCGACGAAGCTGCATCTAGACACTGGTTCCTCCCCTGTAGTGTCGCAACCGCTGCATCGCAACTCCATTAGTGCCGACGACCGTTGCATCACAACACTAACAACTGTTGGCAAGCTTTGCAACGGTTCCCTGCAGTGTTGTGACTGCTGCATTACAGCTCCGGCTTCGCTAACCAACGCTGCATCGCACACACGACACCTGGAGTCGCCAGCGAGTGCTACATCCCAGCACCAGTGCGGCTTGCAACTTTCACGAAGTGGTGCGACCTCTCCATTTGCGGCAGTGCCACATCCTCGAGCGACGGTACGGCGAGTGCCTACCAGCAGCAATGGGCAATGGCTGGCCTCGCAGCTTGCAGTAACGGGGTGGGTGACATTGTGCAACACTCCATGGGTTGCAATTATGGGGACAACAACACGAGCAGGCTATCGAGCGGCCGCACGATGGTCCTCCTGATTCCTAAACTCCGACGGTGGTCCTCCCGATTCCCCTCTTGAATCCTCTCATCTGGCAGCTCACGAACGAGAGAAAAGGTGAAAAAGGAAAAGGAGAAACGAGTGGAGGAGAAGAGATAATGTGGGAGAAGAGCGGTTAGTGGACTCCCATGGGCCACGTGGCGTGCGGAGGTGACGGTTTAGGAGAAAGAGAAATCAGTCGGTTGTTTTAGATGATTTTCCAATGTTTGAAAGTTTTTCGACGCAAAATGCGTCAGATATGGAATTCGGGCTGCAGGCGCACGTGTGATTTTTTTTTTCTAACAAAGCCCGTGCCATGCTGCTAATGCAGGGCTGGTCACCTGCACAACCTCTCTACCTGGGCCACTTTCAGGTAGCCCAGGTGGCGGGTAGAGCTGGCCCATCCAACCAAGGGAAACAGGCTGAGATCCCTCAGTCCTCTTCACCGAATTAGTCCCGTCCCGTGCTTCTGCTCCGTTGCAGAACCTTGCGGCGACGATTCTCCAAAGGGGGTTGGGCGTCGGCGCCGCAGACCTCGCCGTAGTGGTGGCCCCTCGCACCTGCTCCCAACCGGCGTCCCCCCGATGTGGCGGCTGCCCGGGCTGCTCTCCCAGGCCGCCGCGGCCGGGAGGGCGGCGGCGAGGACCCGCAGCAGCGACGTCAGGGGTTCCAAGGGGTTCTCCAGCGGCGGGGACGGGTCCCCGCTGCCCCGGGGGTGGCTGCGGAGGCTGTGGGTTGAGGAGCTGAAAAGGGAGAAGGAAGCTGCGAGGAGACTGGGGGGAGGCGCCTTGGTCTGCAAGGCCGAAGGCGTTGGCGAGGATCCGCTCGGCTATTTGGCCAACGCCGCGCGCGCTTTCGTGAATTCCGGGTCCGCCGCGGCGGGGATTGACAAGGTGAGGGCTGGGGGAGCGGCCCGCGGCGAGGTGGCCCCGTCTAAAGGCGGCCACTATGATCCCAAGGACCTCCCATACCTAGAGGCAAGCGGAATCTGTATTCTCTAATTGCAGCTTGTTACTTGTAGTACCATTCGATTTTGATCAGATGTTATCTTAGACTCTATGCAACCAATCCATTTTTAGATAACGGAAGAGGAAACCCTCCTATCAGGCGCATGATGAAGTTCTTTAGAGAATGGAAGAGAAAACTCTCCTGCCAGTAGTTAGTAGACTCTACTGAACTCTGATTACGATTGGTAGCAGGGTCGTGTGGGAATTTGTAGGTTAGCTGAACAGGGCAGAGTAGTGGTATGTGAATGAATATTTCTGGGGCTAATATAGCAGGATACTGGCCAATCGATTAAAAGTTTGTTCCCTACCGCTTACAGTTATACTTGATGGTTGATGTTTTATCCAACCGTAGCTGTTTCAATGTGCTGAAATCTGAGTGATTTATAACTATTGGAATAACCAAGGTGGCCTCTATATGTGTTTTATAGGCCAAACTGGAGCCTCTCCTCTCAAGAGCCAACCTCCTTATAGCCAGAGATGTGGAATGGGCGAATATCATGTTTGCTTTCGAGCAGGTGATTTATATGAACATGCTTCTCCAGCTCTTTCCATAATGGAATAGCAGCTTATGTGAACTATTGATAATTTGGCTGAAGCTAGTTTTTTTTTTTTTTGCTTACTACTATTGTTCTGAAATGCAGGAGAGTAGATATATCATAATGGATCCACTCTTTTCCCAGTCTGTAAGTGTGTCTCCTTCCAGCTAGCTGGTTTGGCTGTTGTATTATTTCAGCATCTATGCTTCATCTCCGGGTCTTACACGTTGACTTGTTTCTTTTTCAATGCCAGCCTGTAGGATATATTCGAGAGAAAAGCAATGTCATCTTTAGGCAGGTACATCTATGTGGTTACTTGATCATAAATAAATTTAAATTACCTTATGCTGACACTTTATGGTAATTTACTGAAATTTGTTCGATAGACCAGAGTTTCCATTATCCTCCCTGTGCTAAAGAACACCTGTTGGTAGCATGTCACTTATCATTGTGATCTTTTGGTTGTACAGATAACGGAAGTCTTTCACTATATCATGTATTTTTATTGGATGCTTTTTTGGTTGTTCTCTGCTGGGCAAGGAGTTTTTTGTGATTGGTTCTCTTATTTTCGTTTTTCGAATGATTGAGGTTACATATTTAATATTTTCAGTTGGAGTTGACACTGATAGTTTATGTACGGTATGCGGTGTAAATCTTGAAATATTTCCTATGGGACGTGAAATGGGGGTAAATGTAAGCTATAAGGGACTGAGAAAATGGAGACATGGGAAAATCTGATGTATTAGAGAGAGGTATCAGTGGTGAATGTTGAATATCGTAGAAAATTGGTTGCTCTCCCATTTCTAAGCCTCCACTATGCAGTGTTATCATATTGAGTAGTTTTTGCGGTGCTCTGGAAGGACTGTATTTTGTACTTGGTTTCAGCTTCATGGAAACAATAGGCGTTGTGCGAGAGAAACTTTAGTTATGATGAAGAATTTTATATGTGTAACGTGTTTTATCCATTTAGTAATGGAAGCATGGGAATATATTTCTTATCTAGCTGGCAATATATTTCTGATAGGGTAGAAGTGTCATCTGATATGTATGTTCATTTACTTTCTTAATGTTCTTTGTCATCTTTATAGATGAATATGACCTATTTATTTACAACATTGCAAAATTTCACTCCCTTGCTGTCTTGATCAGTTATGATGCTGAAAGTCAATTATGTATTTTTTTTAGTATTGCTAGTCTAGGAAATAATCTAATGCTATTATCTAATTTTTTTGTGTGCAAAAAACAACAAGCACCTTATTGTATTTGGCGTTTGTTTGTTCATCTTTATCTGACGTTTATTTATTCATTTTTTTCCTTGATGGCAACTATTAGTACCTTACAATATTTCCCTTTTTCTGGTATTTCAGTTACTTCGGTCGAGACGGCCATTTACTGCACAATTTACTGATGCTATGGGTAATGAGATATTCACGGTAAGAATTTGCCATTGTTTTTTTTCTTCTTTGGGAGGAGCCATTGTTGTTTTTCGTTGTAAATACATAGTTGGAATTTCTGCAAAGATATTAATGCTATGGATACTATTGGGTTCAGGTCCGCCGGCCATTTTGGTTCATCAACAGCTCCATTTATGCAGAAGTGGATGGCAAGGTACACAAATATTCTTGATTTGATTGCTATAACTCACTCAGATGGGAGTTTTGTCCTCGTATGAATGCACAGGAATACTGCTGATGAAGTTTCATTATTTTCCTTTGATCAGGAGGTAGGTGTAGTCCACAGGCGCTGGCATCTTTGGCGTAGAATTTATGATCTGTACTTAGGGTAACATGGTCTTCTGATCTTCCAATTCCTTTATTTCTTTAATCCAGTCTAGGTTCTTTATGTAGCTGTCATTCTTGCTATACCGTCTGACAGGTTGATTTTCAACTTGTTTGTTCTTTAGGAACAAGCAATTTGCTGTGGTTGAGAATCCTGGATTTTGGAACTGGACCTTTACCCTTATTGATGAAGATGAAAATGTGTTGGCCCAGATTGACCGTAATTGGAGGGGAATTGGTTTTGAGGTAATCTCCTTTTGAGTAGGCGTGTATTTTCATGCATTTGAAGGAAATTCATTATGGAATGTGTTTCATAGATGTCTAGCAAAACATAATCAGTAACATAAGCTAATAATCCACACTCTGATCAATAAGAAATATGATGTGATACTATTGCTTGACATTTCTTCTGCACAAGGAAATTAGCATACATCATTGGACACATAGTTGTAGCATGGTTGCACATCACATATCTTTTCCGAGTGCATTTTGTGTTGCATTATCTTAGCCTGTAGAAAGGACGTGGTTAACCGAGGAGTAATGACTGATCAATATATCTTTGGTTGTATCTCATTGCAGCTTTTTACGGATGCTGGCCAGTATGCAATTCGGTTTGGTGATGATGGACAAAGCAGTAGACTTGGTCTTGGTTCAGATGTAAGTGTTCTCACTTGACAGACATTAAGAGCATATCTGCCTTGATGTAGCTGTGCCCCCCTGCCGGATGTGAAACTTAGGATCATATGGCGTGTTTCAGTTTCTGTACTTGCAAACAATGTTGCTCTTTACACTGATATTTTAAGAACCTCCCTTTAAACTGGTCTCAAACTCATGTCTCACTTATGCTTCCAGATCGAAGAACTAAACGTTGTTCGCCCGCTGAGTTTACCTGAAAGGGCCGTAGCTCTTGCTCTGGCGGTGTCCCTGGACTCGGATTACTTCTCCAGGAGAGGGGGCTGGTATGCATGCATACTTTACTTCAGCTTTCCACATTGACTTGTCTGGATAGATTCAGTGAACTATTATTACCATGCAACCTGGGGTTTATCACCTACTGGTGCCCCTGACACTAACCGAAGTGCTTGTTTCTTTCAGGGGACTGCCTTTTCTCATCGCCACAGAGTAGACGCGCATACGAATGCCATCCTCTCAGTTCATAGCGGAACTTAAATTGCCAGTTCTTACCATTGATGTCTGAAGAAGCTGGTGGCATTCACTGTCATCACACCATTGAGATCATTACACAAGTGTACCGTGTTTTTTTCGTTACCGTGACCGTACTTGGTTGCTCACTTCACTTGGGCTTTTCGTATGAATTTTAGTGCACTCTCAGTGGTTCGACAGCTCACATCCAATTCCCTGCTGCCTTTACACGAACTGCCAGTGTGACTACTCTTAGGCCTCCTTTGGTTCATAGGATAGGATTATCATAGGAATAGGAAACTTGTAGGAAATGAGGTGACATATGTCTCAAAACCTATGAGTAGGAATAGGAACGAGATGTCATTTGGTTCACATCATAGGAAATTTTTCATTGAGTCTAGGCTAATGTTTATTTTCCTTTGAAATGTGGAGGATATGAACCAATCCTATGTAGAAATAGGAATCCATTTCTATGAACCAAAGGGCTCTAAAGGAAAAATTCCTATAAAAATCCCACCCTATAGAATTCCTAAGAAATTCATTCAAACCAAAAGGAGGCATTAGCAGGAAACTGAACTCGTCCGTCTGCTGGTTGCAGCGTCTCTCTTTTGATCCCTTTCTTTATTTAGTGGGTGGAAAGGGAAGTGCTAGTGTGATAATGACTTGAAAGTTGCCATTCTTTGCTTTACTGCTGAACCTTTGTGTTTACAGTATGCTGGTGGGGGTGAGGTTTAAGGGAATCTACAGCGCCGGCCTGAAACGTCCACGGACTGATGCGGACGTTTTTTTGTTCAACATGGTGCTGCAAACATCCACGGGTGTGTCTGAGACTCCGAGTGCGAGAGTCTGAACCTGCCACGTAGGACTCCGATAACTCTGACTCATCCAAAACCTCACCTGGAGCCTGGGACGGGGCTTGCCTGCTCCCTTGGCGTGCTCCCATCGGTACTCCCGTTTGTTCATTTACCATCCAACAGCCACACCATTTTCTCCTCCTCTGGTACCCCTTTTTCAGCAAAAGAGAAGACAAAAAAATCTGTATTTTCTCCTCACTCCCGTATGTACAAAGGCGTTGTCACAAAGCCCATGGCCGGAGCTCATAAGAAACTCGCCGAGCACCTCCAAGTGCCTCCTGCTCTAGGCTCTAGCTCTTCAGGTCATACGCATGGCACCACATCAAGGAGCACATGTCGCAGCAGCGTCGAGCACTGGCTGGACCGTTCGGCCACACCTAGGCTCCCTCTCATCCACTAGCATACTTCTGCTTCTCCTTGCTTGATACCAGCCTCCTAGTCGCAAAAACTCTCGGCCCGCCGGCCGCGCTCGAAGGGACAAGGCGTCCAACGGCATGGCCGTGATCTTCACCGTCATCCGGTCACGACGGTGTCCACTCGAGCATTCCTACTGCCCAGGTGGTTCAAGTGAGGCGTGGCACAAATCTGAACTATTTAGAGCTCATCCGTGACGGTGGCCGCCATCATTTACAACCGAATAATGTCCACCGCTGAATCGCTCATGCCTCATGATATGAACAAGTCGCGCGGCCACTTAGACGACACAAAGCAGCAGCATGACGTCGTGCTATCACGGTTCTTCGTCGTCCTCGGCGCCTCGCCATCCTCCTGGTGTCGCATGTTCTCGCTTCCCGGCGATGTGGTAATCGTGTCATACATCATGTGCGCGTCGCCGGCGGCGAGACGGACGCTGCAGGACAAGCAGTGAACTGGTGGATCTTCGTTGCGTTCACCGTGGCCGGGCTTCCGCAGCAATGGTGTGCGGCATGCATGCCTTTTTTTTTCTAACACAATACAGACGCAAGCGCTCATATAAACACGCATACACTCACCCTTATGAACGCACACACGCACACCATACCCCTATGAGCACCTCCGAGAGACTGAGCCGGCATATCATCTTGAGATTTTACGAAGTCACCGTAGGTGCCTCGTAGTCGACGGAAACATCTCCTCCCACTGAAAGCATATCGCCGAAATTCCTTAAATAAATCCAGGATAGCGGACGTAAGACATGTCTCCATTTTAGATTCCTTCCTCCCGGCCCCCGCGTCGCCCGCTCGGGCGACCCGGGCGGCGACTAGGGTTCCGAGCGCCGCCACCTACATCTTCTCAACCCCTCCTCGCCGTTACCCGAGGAAGGCGCCGGGCAAGCCCGTGCGGCCACCAGTGACGGTGGCGGCGAGGCCTTCGTCGTCCCTTTCACGGAGATCTGTAACATCCCAAATTTTCAATTTGGAATGTTATACATTAGATCATAAATGCATATCATATTTTATTTTGTTTTAGGTTGATCCTATAAATTTCTACGCAACTCAAGGACCCGCGGAGAGAGTTGGGGATTCCATTATTTTCATATTTGAGTTTTCTTAAATTTTGAGAATAGGATTATTTGATTTTGTTATTTTATCGTCAATTTTTTCTATTACAAAAATATGAGAGAGGGAATAAAATGACTTTCCCAAAATAAAGAAATATTGAGGATTTAATAATAAAATCAAATAAGATTTTATTTCGGAGTTTTTCGTTATTTTATTTGAATTTAGGAAAAACGTGCGTTTTTCAAAATTGCATTTAGGCCCCAAATAAATGTTCACCTTGTGCGGCTTGATTTTAGAAGCCCGGGAAAATTTATTTCGGGATTTTTGGAATCCGTTTAGTATTTCTTTTATTTTTTTCTTCCGCGCGTAATTATTTATAAAAAAACGAACCGACCTAACGGGCTGTGTCTGACGCGGACTCCGGCCCGACTAGGCTATATAAGCCGGGGGGAGGCCCAGCCCCAGCCAAACCCTAACCGAGCCGCCCCCAGCGCCGCCCCGCCGCCGCCGCCGGCCCGAGGTTCGCCGCGCCTCGAAATCCGTGCCGGTTTATTTTTTTTGAAAAACCGTCGGTTTTTTTAGTTTCGGTTTTTTTAAATAGATCGGTTTTTCCGATTTATTTAAATAGCGAGCGTTCGTCCGTTCGTTCGTTCTAACGAACGTTTGTTTTTTTTCTTTTTCTCGGATTAAATCCGCGATTTTTCTGATCGCGATTCCTGATCCGATTTTCGTTTTAGTATAACTTTTCGCTCGTTTATCGGAATCAGGCGATTCAAGCGCCTGGTGTTTCGTCTCGAAACCCTCTATCCGTTTAACCAACTTAAAGAAGTTTTTGCTACTGTAAAAATTGCCTTAGATCTAGATTAGTAGGACGAAGTTGTTTTCTTTCGCCGTTTGACTTTCGTTGCTTCGTTCGATTTGATTCTTTTTGCAAACCGGAGTTCTTAAGTTGAACCTTCTGGTTAGATCTCTATTTTACTTTTACCTGTGCATTAGATGAGTACTTATTGTATGCTTATTTGTTTGTCTGCGATAGAATACCCGGATTGCGCCGCCTGTTACTTCGAATCGCTAGGTTTCCCGGATCATCAGCAAGACAAGTAACACTTTGATCATACCTTTCCTACTACCCAGTTTTATTGCATTAGATCAATACTCAAACATTGCATGATTAGGATCTAATTAAATTGTGGGATGGGAAGTAGTTAAGGTAGTACCTATTACCTGTTTACTTTCAAACCTTTGGGAGTTACTTCTACGTTTGCTTATTATGCCATGCTATGCTAGTAGACGTGGATTGGGTGAGTGATATCCATGACAGATGTGAGTTTGTTAATTAATGGTTTATCCAAGGTGACAATTTAAACACACATCTGGGTGGATTGAGGCACCTGGGTATTTCAGGACTTGCCTGTTTTCTTTTGGACCGCCACCCATGCTCAAAGGGATCATGAGACTATTCATACTAGAAACTTCCGTGTGCAGCCACACACTATTATGGGCTCTAGCATAGTTGACTAAGTCGTGCGAACTCTTACAGTGATAGACTAGCAGATGTAGGGGACGTAGGTGGTACGGTCTACCCGATCGTAAGGTGCTAGCGCTTCTGAAAGACTATGTCTCGGCCATCCGTCTTCTCAAACACCATGTAGTGCGAGAAACCAAACGGAGGCGATCGAGTCTTGTGGAGAAAAGTGCGCAAACCTCTGCAGAGTGTAATAAACTAATCATGGTTAGCCGTCTCCCCAGTTATGGACAATCTTGAGTATCTAGTACTTGGATTATCATGTGAATCTCAACATGTTACTCTAAATTAATTTTGTTGGGTTTTGTTTAATGATGATGCTTAATTGGGATTGAGAATGCTGTCAACCATTCTCAATGTTTAACAACTACCATGATAGTTAAATAAATTTATTCCTTTGCAGTAGGGAAAAATTGGCTTTACGCAAAACTATAACCATAGAGCTTTCCACCAGCCAGATATGCATATAGTATAGTTGTTTCATTCCATTACTCTCGATGTGTTGCCTTGCCAGCATATTCCATGTGCTGGCCCGTTTCGGGCTGCAACGTTAATGTTGCAGACTTTTCAGACGATGATTAAGGAGTTTTTAGGTCGTGGTTCTATACTCAGTGATGCCGTTGGAGTTGATGGACTCACTTATCTTCCAAGCCTTCCGCTGTTATAGTTATTAGATGGCCTTAAGCCATATTTATTGTAATAAGTTCTCTATTGAGACACTTGATGTAATAAGTGTGTGATTGCTACTCTGTTATAAATCCTCCGAGTATTGTGTGGTGTCAGCATTACTGATCCAGGGATGACACCTAAGCATAGAGATCAGACTGTTTGAGGTCTGGTCGCTATAGAGATGGTATCAGAGCACACGCTGACTGTAGGACACGACCACTAAGCTAAAGACCTAGATCACTACTCACTCTCTTCTCTTCTGACTTCTCATCTTTTCTACTCTTTTAGGATGGTGGATGCAAGGAATAAGTTCACACAATCGGATGAAGATACACCCTTTGGACGTCACTTGAAGGAAGTCACTAGATACCTGAACATAGGAGTACCAAGCTTCACAGGAACCTACAACGCCACTTTACCTGAAGAAGAGCGCTGGATGATTCAAGTTCAAGTTCCAGGAAGGACGTTCATGCCAGTCACTGAGCCAATAGAGTTTTCTTTTGATGCATCAACTTGGAGTCTAGGAAAGAGCATGGCAGCTCACATCGCCATGGGACGCATTGGAGAAGTCTACCGCAATGATCTCAAGGATACAATATACCAGATTTGTGGGCGCCGAGATGAGCACTGGGAGATGATCAGCACCAGGAAGGATAGATCAATTGCAGCTTTTATCCAGGAGTTAAACCAGCACATTCGACGACAGGAGAACCAGATGTGCGCCGACATGATAGATCTGAAGAAGGCTAAGACAAGAATCAAGGAACTGAAGGAAGAACTCAAGGCTACACGTGAAGATTATGAAGAGGAAATTGAAGTATTGGTGGATAAGAATGCCGATCTAACTATGAAGCTAGCGATATTTATGGGAGGCCCTACACCAGTAGATGAAGACGAAGAACCCAAGGAGATTCGCCCGGAAGACTACATCATCATCGATGACATAGACTCGGACCCAGACGAAAGCGGTGATGACTATGTTGATGAAGCTGGAGCAGATATCATGGAGTCTGCAACCGAAGAATATTTCTAGTAGACCACCTCATCAGTAGTAGTAGTCCACCATGTAAATATAGTAGTCCGAGCACTTTTGCGATAGTTAGATCGATTGTATGCCCTTGTTTGATTGAATGAAGTGAATTGTTTGCTTTTGCCTCATGTGCATATGGGTAGTGTTTTCTCTTTAGACCCCCTCTATTCTTACATCTCATCTTTTCTAAACCCTCAGATGCCTCCGAGACGTGACCCCAGATTTACCTTTCCACCGGAGCTCACCCAGTTGATCCAGCAGCAGAACACATTGATGCAGTTGCTACTCCAGAATCAGAACCAGGGGAACAACAACAACAACCCACCACCACCACCACCTGTTGATCACTTAGCCCGTTTTCTTAGGCTAAATCCGCCGGTGTTTTCCAGTAGCACCGAGCCGATAGTAGCGGATGATTGGCTCCGCAAGACAGCTAGAGAGTTGACCACAGCAGGATGCACGGATGCGGAGAAGGTGAAGTTTGTCGCACATCAGCTTGAAGGACCCGCAACATCATGGTGGGAGAATTTCACAGCCACTTTCCCTGTCGACACTGTCACATGGGACCAGTTTCAGCAGGCCTTTCGTACTGCCCATGTTTCAGCAGGAGCTATGGCCATGAAGAAGCGTGAGTTTCGCAACTTGCGCCAAGGAGGACGGATAGTAGGCCAGTATGTGGAGGACTTTAGTAAGTTAGCACGTTATGCCCCAGATGACGTTGCTACGGATGCAGCTAAGCAGGAGAAGTTTCTGGAAGGACTGAATGATGAGTTGAGCATGCAGTTGATGGTAGCAACCTTCAACAACTACCAGGAGTTGGTAGACCTTGCTCTTATGATTGAAGGCAAGCAGCAGCAAATTGAGAATCGCAAGAGGAAGTATGGACAAGGAAAGTACACTTCAGGAGCTCAGCAGAAGCCACGTTTTACCCCTAGACCGGGAGGACATTTTCAGCATACCCATGGAGGAGGTAGCTCACACAATCACAATGGCACCAGGAATGGTAATGGGAATGGAGGAAGCACTGGCCAGAATCGCACCAACTCATCAACCCCAGCCAAGAAGGACCTGAGCCAAGTCACTTGCTTTAAGTGTTCGAAGACCGGACATTATGCCAATGAATGCCCTGAAATACAAAATGGAAATGGCAATGGAAGCTCTGGGAAGAAGTCGAACCCTTTCAACAGGGGACAGGTGAACCACGCTAGCGTGGAGGAGGTTGAAGCTCAGCCTGATGCAATAATAGGTAAGTTTTTGGTTAAGTCATTTACTGCACTCGTTCTTTTCGATACTGGTGCATCACATTCATACATCTCAAGGGGATTTGTGGATAAGTATAACCTGTCAACCCAAGCCCTTAGGTCACCCATGTTAGTAACCTTGCCTGGAGCAGAATATATGGCTAGTCTATGGTGTGATCGATTACCATTGAGGATTGGTAACTATGTTTTTCCCTCAGACCTAATAATATTGGAATCCCAAGGATTGGATGTGATATTAGGCATGGATTGGTTGTCAAAGTATGAAGGGAATATTGAATGTGCTAGTAAGTCAATTTTGCTTACCACCCCAGAAGGGAGAAGGATCAAGTATGTATCCCGACATGTGCCAAAGAGGACTCAAGTAAATTGCTTAACAGGAGTTGTGCAGGAGGAAGTACCAGTAGTGAAGGATTTCCCTGAAGTATTTCCAGAGGAGTTGCCAGGCATGCCACCGGATAGAGATATTGAGTTTTTGATTGAGCTATTGCCAGGCACAGGGCCAATATCAAAGAGACCATACAGGATGCCTGCAAAAGATTTGGTGGAAATTAAGAAGCAGATTAAGGAGTTACTGGATAAGGGATATATTCGCCCAAGTTCTTCGCCTTGGGGATCGCCAGTACTTCTAGTGGAGAAGAAGGATGGATCGTTAAGGATGGTTGTTGATTATCGAGGATTGAATGAAGTAACGATCAAGAACAAGTACCCACTACCAATGATCAATGATCTGTTTGATCGATTGCAATGAGCTAAGGTATTTTCCAAGATCGATCTGCGATCAGGATACCACCAGTTGAAGATTCGAGAACAGGATATTCCTAAGACAGCTTTTACCACCAGGTATAGGCTGTACGAGTATACCATTATGTCATTTGGTCTGACTAACGCACCCGCATATTTTATGAACATGATAAACAAAGTATTTATGGAGTTTTTGGATAAGTTCGTCGTAGTGTTCATTGATGATATCCTGGTCTACTCGAAGAATGAAGAGGAGCATAAGGAGCATTTGCGTTTGGTACTTGGAAAGCTCAGAGAACATCAACTATATGCCAAGTTCAGCAAATGTGAATTTTGGTTGAAGGAAGTAGGATTCCTCGGACACGTTATATCTGGAGAAGGTATAGCAGTGGATCCCTCTAAAGTTGATACCGTGACCAAATGGAAAGCACCAACCACCGTGGGAGAGATCCGGAGTTTTCTTGGACTCGCAGGATACTACCGGAGATTCATTGAGAATTTCTCAAAGATTGCGAAGCCTATGACGGAGTTATTAAAGAAGGAAACCAAGTTCATATGGACGAAGGAATGTGAGGCTAGTTTCCAGGAGTTGAAGAAACGTTTGGTTACCTCACCAGTGTTGATTTTGCCAGACCAGACCAAAGATTATGAGGTGTATTGAGACACTTCACGTCGAGGACTTGGAGCAGTGCTTATGCAGGAAGGGAGAGTTGTTTCATATGCCTCAAGACAACCGAAGCCTCATGAGTTGAATTATGCTACGCATGCTTTGGAGTTAGCAGCCGTAGTGCATGCATTGAAAACATGGAGACATTTTCTGATTGGAAATCATTGTGAGGTGTACACGGATCGTAAGAGTTTGAAATACATCTTCACATAGAAGGAGTTAAACCTCAGACAAAGGAGATGGTTGGAGCTCATCAAGGATTATGATATGAGATTGCATTACCATCCCGGAAAGGCTAATGTAGTAGCTGACGCATTAAGCCGTAAGAGCCACATCAATACATTAATGACGGAAGAAATACCAAGGGAGTTAGCAGAAAATCTTCGTGAACTATGTTTGGAAATAGTTCCGAGAAGCTATGTAGCAGCATTGGAGATTCAGTCAACTTTGATGGATAGAATCAGAGAAGCTCAGAAGACTGACAAGGAGATTGCCTCTATTAAGGAGAAACTTAGCAAAGGAAAGGCTAAGGATTTGGTGAGGATGAGCACGACACCCTATGATTTGAAGACCGTGTTTATGTGCCCAATGACCCGGAGATTAGGAAGTTGATTCTGCAAGAGGCACACGATTCACCATATTCGATTCACCCAGGAAATACCAAGATGTATTTGGATTTGAAGGATACTTTCTGGTGGACCGGAATGAAGAAAGATATTGCGGAGTATGTAGCAGTTTGTGATGTATGTCAGAGAGTAAAGGCAGAGCATCAAAAGCCAGCAGGATTGTTACCACCATTGCCGATACCCGAATGGAAGTGGGATAAGTTAGGCATGGATTTTATCACGGGATTACCCAGGACTCGTTCAGGCTATGACTCGATTTGGGTTGTAGTTGATTGCTTGACGAAAGTAGCTCATTTCATCTCAGTAAAGACCACTTACACCAGTGCTAAGTTGGCAAAGATATACATGACCAGGATCGTATGTCTGCATGCAGTTCCGAGGAGTATCGTATCGGATAGAGGAACCCAGTTTACCTCAAAGTTTTGGAAGCAATTGCATGAAACTTTGGGAACCAGGCTAGAATTCAGTACAACTTTTCATCCACAGACAGATGGACAGACCGAGAGAGTCAATCGGATTTTGGAGGATATGTTGAGAGCTTGTGCGCTAGATTACGGATCTAGTTGGGACGATAATTTGCCATATGCAGAGTTCTCTTACAACAACAGTTACCAAACCAGTTTAAAGATGGCCCCTTTCGAAGCTTTGTACGGAAGGAGGTGCAGGACACCGTTGTCGTGGGACGAAGTTGGAGACCGCCAGTTGTTTCGACCTGACTTGATTAAGGAGTCTGAACAGAAGGTGAAATTGATTCGCGATAGGCTCAAGGTAGCCCAGTCCAGACAGAAGAGTTATGCAGATTCTAAACGCAAGGAGACAGTTTATGAAATCAGAGATAGAGCTTATCTTCGAGTATCTCCACTTCGGGAAACAAAGCGTTTTGGAGTTAAAGGAAAGTTAGCGCCACGATTTGTAGGACCATATCGAGTTTTGGAGCGTATGGAAGAAGTGGCCTACAAGTTGGAATTGTCCGAAGGATTGTCAGGAGTTCATGATGTGTTCCACGTTTCTCAGCTGAAGAAGTGCCACGCGGAGATGGCTGACATACCGCTGAGAGACACAGTGCCATTGGAAACTATTCAGTTGGATAACGATTTGACCTACGAGGAGAAACCAATTAAGATTCTCGAGTTTGCCAGCCGAGTCACTCGCAGCAAGGTTATCAAGTTTTGCAAAGTTCAGTGGAGCCACCACACGGAGGACGAAGTCACCTGGGAATGAGAGGAAGATTTTCTCAAGGACCACCCTCACCTATTTTCTAGCCAACCCGAATCTCGAGGGCGAAATTCATCTTAAGGGGGTAGGTTTGTAACATCCCAAATTTTCAATTTGGAATGTTATACATTAGATCATAAATGCATATCATATTTTATTTTGCTTTTGGTTGATCCTAGAAATTTCTACGCAACTCAAGGACCCACGGAGAGAGTTGGAGATTTCGTTATTTTCATATTTGAGTTTTCTCAAATTTTGAGAATAGGATCATTTGATTTTGTTATTTTATCGTTAATTATTTCTATTACAAAAATATGAGAGAGGGAATAAAATGACTTTCCCAAAATAAAGAAATATTGAGGATTTAATAATAAAATCAAATAATATTTTATTTCGGAGTTTTTTGTTATTTTATTTGAATTTAGGAAAAATATGCGTTTTTTAAAATTGCATTTAGGCCCCAAATAAATGTTCACCTTGTGCGGCTTGATTTTAGAAGCCCGGGAAAATTTATTTCGGGATTTTTGAAGATCGTTTAGTATTTCTTTTTATTTTTTCTTCCGCGTGTAATTATTTATTAAAAAAACGAACCGACCTAACGGGCCATGTCCGACCCGGACTCCGGCCCGACTAGGCTATATAAGCCGGGGGGAGGCCCAGCCCCAGCCAAACCCTAGCCGAGCCGCCCCCAGCGCCGCCCCGCCGCCGCCGCCGCCGCTACCCCGCCGCCGCCGTCGCCGCCCCGCCGCCGCTGCCTCCCGCCGCCGCCGCCGGACGCCGCCGCCTCACCGCCGCACGCCGCCCGAGGTTCGCCGTGCCTTGAAATCCGCGCCGTTTTTTTTGAAAAATCGTTCGGTTTTTCTGTCGGTTTTTTTTAAATAGATTGGTTTTTCGATTTATTTAAATAGCGAGTGTTCGTTCGTTCTAATGAACGTTCGTTTTTTTCTTTTTCTCGGATTAAATCCACGATTTTTCTGATCGCGATTCCTGATCCGATTTTCGTTTTAGTATAACTTTTCGCTCGTTTATCGGAATCAGGCGATTCAAGCGCCTGGTGTTTCGTCTCGAAACCCTCTATCCGTTTAACCAACTTAAAGAAGTTTTTGCTACTGTAAAAATTGCCTTAGATCAAGATTAGTAGAACGAAGTTTTTTTCTTTCGCCGTTTGACTTTCGTTGCTTCGTTTGATTTGATGAGTACTTATTGTATGCTTATTTGTTTGTCTGCGATAGAATACCCGGATTGCGCCGCTTGTTACTTCGAATCGCTAGGTTTCCGGGATCATCAGCAAGACAAGTAACACTTTGATTATACCTTTCCTACTACCCAGTTTTATTGCATTAGATCAATACTCAAACATTGCATGATTAGGATCTAATTAAATTGTGGGATGGGAAGTAGTTGAGGTAGTACCTATTACCTGTTTACTTTCAAACCTTTGGGAGTTACTTCTACGTTTGCTTATTATGCCATGCTATGCTAGTAGACGTGGATTGGGTGAGTGATATCGATGACAGATGTGAGTTTGTTAATTAATGGTTTATCTAAGGTGGCAACTTAAACACACATCTGGGTGGATTGAGGCACCTGGGTATTCCAGGACTTGCCTGTTTTCTTTTGGACCGCCACCCAGGCTCAAAGGGATCATGAGACTATTCATATTAGAAACTTCCGTGTGCAGCCACAAGCTATTATGGGCTCTAGCATAGTTGACTAAGTCGTGCGAACTCTTACGGTGGTAGACTAGCAGATGTAGTGGATGTAGGTGGTACGGTCTACCCGATCGTAAGGTGCTAGCGCTTCTGAAAGACTATGTCTCGGTCATCCGTCTTCTCAAACACCATGTAGTGCGAGAAACCAAACGAAGGCGATCGAGTCTTGTGGGGAAAAGTGCGCAAACCTCTGCAGAGTGTAATAAACTAATCATGGTTAGCCGTGTCCCCGGTTATGGACAATCTTGAGTATCTAGTACTTGGATTATCATGTGAATCTCAACATGTTACTCTAAATTAATTTTGTTGGGTTTTGTTTAATGATGATGCTTAATTGGGATTGAGAATGCTGTCAACCATTCTTAATGTTTAACAACTACCATGATAGTTAAATAAATTTATTCCTTTGCAGTAGGGAAAAATTGGCTTTACGCAAAACTATAACCATAGAGCTTTCCACCAGCCAGATATGCATATAGTATAGTTGTTTCATTCCATTACTCTCTATGTGTTGCCTTGCCAGCATATTCTATGTGCTGACCCATTTCGGGCTGCAACGTTAATGTTGCAGACTTTTCAGACGATGATTAAGGAGTTTTTAGGTCGTGGTTCTATACTCAGTGATGCCGTTGGAGTTGATGGACTCACTTATCTTCCAAGCCTTCCGCTGTTATAGTTATTAGATGGCCTTAAGCCATATTTATTGTAATAAGTTCTCTACTGAGACACTCGATGTAATAAGTGTGTGATTGCTACTCTGTTATAAATCCTCCAAGTACTGTGTGGTGTCAGCATTACTGATCCAGGGATGACACCTGAGCACAGAGATCAGACTGTTTGAGGTCTGGTCGCTACAAGATCCGGATCCACGGGGCGGCGACCTCTGCTGGTGCGACGCCGCCGTTCGCTCCCTGACGGTGTGCGCGGGGACTCTGCCCGGCGTCCTCGATCGCTCGGGTGGTGGGGCATCGGCGCTTGGCGGCGGCAGTTCGGGGGGCTTCGTCCTCGCCAGATCTGGAGGCCTGCTGCTCCCTCGTTCCCGCTCCTTCCCCTTTGCGCTTGATGCCGGCGGCTGCTGCTGGATCCGGTGCTTCTGGGGATGGTGGTGCAGATTGGGACCGGGGGAAACCCTAGGCCGGCTGGTTTGGCTCGACAGTGGTGTCGGCTTCGGGCGACGCATCCTTCCTGAAGGCGGTGTCGTGGTCAATATTCTTGCCACCTCCGGTCCTCTCCCGGGTGAAAACCCAAAATCTGGCCTGGATTGGGCAGCGGTGGCGCCATGGGCATCATCCCCTCCTTGGAGGCGTTGCTTGGGGAGCTAGGATTCGGGTGTGGGTTGATGAAGGTGGGGGCTTTGGCCGTCCGCTGGCTCTTTGCAGCTGCTCGCGATGGCTTTCCTGCTGTGTAGAGTGCCCCTTATATCTTTAGGGCGTTTCCTGTTTTTGGTGTTCGCGTCGGAGGAGCAGCGTGGCATCTGGCACGTCGACAACGGCGGGTCTCAGCAACATGGAGCAGCGGGAGTCTCGCCGATGGGCGTGTGATGATGGACGAGCGCAGGATGGTGGCGTTGTCTGGCGTCGTGGTGGCGTCGATGGCAGAGAGACCTAGCACGGTTCATGCAACAGTACAGATCTGAAGATGGATTGATGGCACGTGGCTGCGGCGGCCTCATACCCGGCATGCGTCCTGGTTGAGGAGTGCGCCGGACTGGTAGGTGCCCCATACCCGGCAGGCGTCCTGGTTGGGACCTCGGGTCTTAGATGTTTAGGTTTAGCTGCGATGTCTGTTTGATATTAGGCCCAGACTATCTGCGCCCCTTCATCAATTGGATAGGTGTAGCGACATCTGTTGCTTAGACGATGGCTTTAGACTTGCTGTTGTATAGCTTTGTAAGGTCTTGTGAGAATAATAATAAAGTGGTTGTATGCATCGCCCAGATGTAGAGGCCGGGGGTCATCCTCCTTTTCTAAAAAAAATGCGAGCACCAGAATTTGAAACCCTGATGGATTGGGGATATCACAGTCCACCTAACCGCTGCGGCCTGCGGGATGAGCCAGTGGGAGAAGACGTTACATATACGTATGGGAGAGGGGTTGATACGGAAATACGGGGATTCTCTGTTTTTTTGGAAAAAAGGGGGCACCAAAGGATAAAATGGTGTGGCCGTTGGATGGTAAATGACCTCCCAGCCCGCTGTCGTCGCTCTACCACCTTGGCTGCCCGCCAAGGCATTGTCTGACCTCCCATACGTCCGCTGCTACCTTCCGCCCGCAGCTGTTGTCAACGACAACATGCTCGACAAGTGTTTTGTCAAAATGTCATAGCAAAGTTGTTGATATTTTTTTTCCTTATTTTGAAGTAAGCACGATGAATTCGGAGGATGAGTACTTCTACAACAACTTCATCTTCCTCATTGAATAGGAGGACGGATATGAGGATGAAATGGTGATGATGCAAGCAGTCCTAGCAGACGCGGATCTAACGGGGGAGCATGGCCTGAATTTCAAGGGATAAATTAAGGAACATCCAATGTTGAATGGAAGAGAGCACAAGGGCATTTCACATTAGTGGACAACTACTTTGCTGGTGAAGCCTTATTCGCTAGCAATTTTCGCCATCGCTTTCAGATGCAGAGAGATGTTTTCGATCATTTCTATGATGGTGTCCAGGCTTATATTGACTACTTCATCTTGAAGAAGGATGGCGTTAGGAAACATGGATTCTTTGTTTGCCAGAAGTGCACACCTACATTGAGGATGCTTGTCTATGGCACGACCGCAGATTCATGCGACGAGTACCTCCGGATGTCTGAAAGCACATGTCGCGCAGTGTCATGATAATATTTTCTACTGTGATGGTCGACGTGTTTGGACGGTAGTACTTGACAAAATCATCCGTTGCTATTGCGGAGTCAACTAGAACATACTACCTACTTCATGGTTTACTAGTCTGTATAGTATTTTGGGTCAAAAATTAACCATATATTTGACTAGCAAAATATTAATGCATGCCTTCAAAAATTATATTGTTGGATTCGTATTTGAATGTAATTTTCAATAATATTACTTTTGCTATGTCTAACTTATATTTAGTAGTTAGAATCTTGGTCAACATATGACCCAAGAAAAGATGGATACTAGTAAACCAGGACAGAGGTAGTAAGTTGAATTCATGTTTGTCCATTTTATTTCAAAACTTGATTTTTGAATTGTAACATTTAAATTTGAACTGGGTTGCATTTGAGATTTTCACTACTCGAAGAATTATGCTCCTATATGGATTTTTTTAATATTGCGGACTTAAAACAGAAAAGGAGAAACAATGCAGATATTTGATGGATAAGACTGAATGGCTAGCTCCATTGTACGGCCGGGTTCGCGGATACATCCAAAGATGTTAGGCCAACTCCAACGCACACCCCCAAATAGTCCGCATGTGTCCATTTGAAGGTAAATGGACACAAAACACGGTCCAACACGCGAGAGCAAATAGATAAATATCTGTTTTCGGTCCGCTTTTAATCCATTTCAGCCCAAATTTGGGCCGCGTTTGCGTCAAAACGGACAACACGCAGACATGCGGGACACGCACCCTTGTCCTCCCCTGGTCTGCCCGTCGGGGACACACGCGCCCATTCCCCCCTTTCGCCCAAAACCCTCTCGCGTTCCCCCTCCCCTCCCTCCTTCATGGACGACGCCCTGAAGAATCCCGGCAACCCGGTCGCTACTGCGCGCCCTGCAACGAAGAAGAACGGTCCCAAGAAGCCACGGTAGGAGCTCATGTAGGCTGAGGTCGCCAAGCTCGACTATGTATCAGCCAAGAGGAGGGCCTGACGTACAGTTGCGGCAGAGAAGAAAACCGTTGCCGACTTCACCGTCGAGGCGGCCGCGCTGCGTGCCAGGCAGCAAAAGGTTGCCATCGACGATAAGGAGGCCATCGTCGCCAAGGCTCACGCCCTCCTCATGCTAGGGTTGTGTCGACCCCCGCCGGCCATCCTCTCGGCCGTTGTCATGGCCGCGGCTAGCACATGCTCGTCCTCCATCACACTAGAGACGCTAGAGTTTCATCCGCCGCGGCTGCATGGCCAGACCCGGGTCTCCATGTCGCCGGACGGCAGCGTGATCACGCCGGCCACCCCACCCATCCCGGGCGTCATCGACCTCAACGTCAGGTTCAATGGTGTTGGCCATTCGTCCAACGAGATGCACAAGAAGCAACCTCGGTAGATTCCTACGGCCAACCTTGTCGGCGCCCGCAAGTTGTTCGACGAAATGCCACTATCGACGACACTGACGGCCGACGACCCTGACTACGCCGAGTTCATGGAGAACATCATCTACGAGGGCCGTGGTGAGGCCTTCCACGTCAACGGCTAAGGCCATGCTTTCGACTCCGACGAGACCCAAAGCCAAGACGACCGTGGCCAATATGGTGACGACCAATTCGGTGACCATGAAGAAGAGGAGGTCGACGACCATGGCAATTCATGGCATGAAGATGATGACACGTATTGCGAAGAAGAGGAAGAAGAGGTTGACATTGTGGAGGAGTCATTGTTTATCGATGAACTCACCCAAAGGGCCGACGCACAAAGAAGGAAGCAAAGCATTCACACGGGATCATACACCAAAAAAGAAGACACTTTGATTTGCGAGAGTTGGATGGAGATAGGCCAAGACCCACGAAAGGTGTCGAGCAAAGAGGACCCGTCTTTTGGACGAGAGTTCATAAAACCTTTTATGAGCGAAGGAAGTTTGCGCCCTACAAGTTTGCGATCACCCGAGGCATCGACTCAATCCAAACTAGCATCGACATGACCAACATGTCCCCGAAGAGAAAGATTTGGTTCGCAAACCGTCAAAAGGAGATGTTCGATCAAGTCGACCTGAACTAGGGAGGCCTCGGCCGTGGACTATGGCCGTTCTTTTTGAAGACTGACTAGTGTGCCGGGTGCTAGCTTTATTGCCGGCATGAAAAACTTGTTTACTTTGAAGGCTAGCTAGTCTGCCGGCGTGAAACTTGGCTGCTTGACCATTTTGTAGGATGGCATATATTTGTCGGCCGCTGACTTTGTTGTCGGCATGAACCACTGCCACCGGCATGAACTATGGTCGTTGGCATGGAGCTACATCTTTGTTGCTTTGTCAAAGTTTGCATGCAGCCGCACAAGATGCGGCCGAGATGCCGCGTGTTAGGTGCACGGCCGACGCATTCAGAAAAACGCACGGACGGCATCCCATTGCCAATACCAAAACGGATAAAATCCAGACTAAACAGACGTCCGTTTAAGATCATAGGTTAAATTTGGCCTTAAGAACAAATAGTGGGGGATTGACGTTGGAGATGCCCTAGGCTAAGCTAAGAGGAAGGCCATACAGAGATTGGACCACGGATCCCGTGGGCTTCTCGAGCGATCCGACGTTTCTGTGATGCTCAAAAAAAAAAGATCCGACGTTTCTGTACCCAAAAGGCAAAAGAGGTTCGCAGGCCGAAAAGTTGTGGGCTTTAGCTTTACACGTTTGACAGAGAAGTCCTCGTTCCCCTTTCGGCCGCTTTTGCGTTCCCGCCCTACCCCCTCTCCACTCCCGCTTCGAAACGTAACGAAACGACCGCCTCCCTTCTTTCTTTCCTTTTCGTTTTCCAATTCATTTATCTCTCACAGAAATGCTGCATTCAGTACCAGAGTCATGATGAACTAGGCTAGCGGCGCAGTAATAGCTGCAGTAACTCACGCACCACGCTTTCACCGGCATTTTCACGTCGGATAATGTGCAGCAGCCAGGCTATTTTTGGGGAAACGAACGGCATTTGTGACGGTTGGTGAGAGCTTTTACTCCAAGCTCATCCTCCCCGTAAAGAGGAACCTCCTCCTTTTCTTGTAACACCACATTATTGTCAGCTTAAAAAAACGTCATATTGTTGTTTTCACGAGAGACACATATTTCTTGGCGAGACACGGTGAAATATTGACATTTGAAAGCGATAGAAAAACGTTTCCGCATGGGATCCTTCGCACCCGAAACAACCAACAATCAACCTATTTTCTATCTCCAGTGAGATCCCCACATCCAAACCAGTCAAGCTTCTTCCTTCCCTCTGATGGCGACACCCCGGGGGCCCTCGCCTCCGGCGAGTTTTGGTTGGCGACGCCGTGGTCAGCAGGGGCGTTCGCATCTTGAACTCGACCCCGCCTAATCTGAGTGGCATCAAAATTAAAGAAACACGTGAACCTGCAAGTTGTCCATGTCTTCGCCGAGGTCCAAGCTCGGTCTCGTTGTCCCCCCTCTCTGACTCACAATTTTATATCAAAAAAACTTACAAAAATAGCCCACACAATGTGAAACAAAAATAATACTATAGTGAAACATGTGTGCACTGATACACTTTACTTATTTATTGGCAAATATCTTGTTCATGGATTAACTAGGTGAAGGAGCACGGAGGCTCTATAGATAAATTACAAATCCATGATGATGATAGAGAAAAATTGTGCGTAAGAAAATTCAGACGAAACCCACAAAGGATACACAGGGTAGCGACCGTTGTGCAACACCCGACACGTGTCCTGTAGAACCATGTAGGCAAAAGGCGTGTGCTCAAGCTCTGGCCACTGTTGACCACCAAGAGGGACAGCAATGTCGATCCGTCGTTGCAAGTTGCCACTAGCTAGCAGAAGAGGCCGTTAGCAACTTAGCATAACATCCACACAGCAACAGAAGAAATCCAAAAGTTCAAACGTGGGAGGTTGAAGAAGCAACCGCTAAAGGTGTTGAAGTAATAGTTGTGACGTTTATCGAAGAAGTTGAGATCAAGACCAATGGTGTCAGAGTAGATTATGCATTAGCCATCGAAAGCCCCTAAGAATGGCAACAATCTCCATGATGTAACCATAGCACTGCCAAAATATGCCATTAAGCCCCCTTCCCCACCCACATGACAAGCATGCCGGCTGAAGCTAGCAACTATCAATACCATTGAGTTTACCGCATGTCCTGGTCGAAGTGTAACGATTTCTCGCCTTACATACTCACTCGAAGGGAGTACATAAAATTGATTCCAGTCCTTCTTCGAAACTGATCTTAGCTAGGCTGTTTAGTGTCATCGGTCTTTTGCCCCCGTAGTGCACGAGCCGATTGTCGACGTGTCCAATGGGTTTTCTGATAATGCTCGAACTCGCGCTTTCCCTTTCTCTCCTCATGTATCCCATGCTGCCCGAACAATGTATTCCCGTCATGTAATAAGTAATGTAAAAGCGGAAGACCGATTCGAAAAAGAAGTATTGACTTGAAAGCACTTCCTAATTTAACGAACTATCTGTTTATAGTATATGTTTGCTCCTAAATATATGTTGTCATCATATTTTAAGTAGATTTAAGATCAAGTCTCTCCTACCTTAAAAATTAGGTAAAGTTTTGTCTAACATTTCCTTCTATGGTCCCCCTTTCACACCCCACATATTTTTCCTGTTTTACAGGTTTTACGTCGGTTTTCCTTTAACACCTTCCCTCAATTGCCTCACGTCTTGTTCTTTTGTCAAATGAAATTATATTTTCTTTGGTAAGTCAATATGCACCAATTCAACTGGCAGCTAAAGTTTATTTTTGGTACACAATCACTTTATAACAATAATCATGGTTATTACGTAGAATATATTGTGCCCACTTTGCAATGCCCGGACAATTTACCTAGTACTGCCTTTTGTAGCACAATACAATCAAAGTTGCTCATATACACGAGTATACACTCACCCCTATGAGCGGACGCACGCACTACCCCTATAAGCATCTCCAGCCGCGCCCCCAACAAGGCCGCCCAGGCGATATTTCGGCCGTCGGCGTCGAAAAATCGGCCCAGTCGCGTCCCCAAAGGCCCTTTTTTCGCCGGCTCGGGCTAAATTGGCGCCGGCGGACCCAGGCTGAACCCGTGCGCGTTGGGGACGCTTGGGGGCGCCGGCCGAATCGTTTTTGGTGCGAAAGTCGGCGGGCCCTCCTTGGCAGCGACTCAGCTCTTCTCGCGGCTTCGTCGTCCTCATCGCCTCGGTTCCCGCGGCGAATCAATGCCAAAGCTGCCGCGCGCTGCCGCGCCGGTCAGCCTCCTCCATTGATGCCTCACGGGCGGCGTAGTGAAGACCGGACAACGCGCGTCCCTCGCCCGCCACGCGTAACACGGCGGCCACGCGGACGCGCGGCGCCTCCGCCTATATAAGCCGCCCCCCAGTGTGTCGGGTGACGCACAGACTCTCCACCGCCGACGCCCCGTTCCTCCCCCATCCCTCCCTCTCCTCTCGTCGTTTGATACGTCTCCAACGTATCTATAATTTTTGATTGCTCCATGCTATATTATCTACTGTTTTGGACATTATTGGGCTTTATTTTCCACTTTTATATTATTTTTGAGACTAACCTATTAACCGGAGGTCCAGCCCAGAAATGTTGTTTTTTTGCCTATTTCAGTGTTTCGGAGAAACAGAATATCAAACGGAGTCCAAACGGGATGAAACCTTCGGGAACGCGATTTTCTCATCAGATAAGACCCAGGAGACTTGGACCCTCCGTCAAGAAAGCCACGAGGCGGTCACGAGGGTGGAGGGCGCCCCCCTAGGGCGCCCCCCTGCCTCGTGGGCCCCTCGAAGCTCCACCGACGTACTTCTTCCTCCTATATATACCTACGTACCCCCAAACGATCAGATACGGAGCCAAAAACCTAATTCCACCGCCGCAACTTTCTGTATGCACGAGATCCCATCTTGGGGCCTGTTCCGGAGCTCCGCCGGAGGGGGCATCGATCACGGAGGGCTTCTACATCATCATCCAAGCCTCTCCGATGAAGTGTGAGTAGTTTACTTCAGACATACGGGTCCATAGTTAGTAGCTAGATGGCTTCTTCTCTCTTTTTGGATCTCAATACAATGTTCTCCCCCTCTCTCGTGGAGATATATTCGATGTAATCTTCTTTTTGCGGTGTGTTTATTGAGACAGATGAATTGTGGGTTTATGATCAAGTCTATCTATGAATAATATTTGAATCTTCTCTGAATTATTTTATGTATAATTGGTTATCTTTGCAAGTCTTTTTGAATTATCAGTTTGGTTTGGCCTACTAGATTGGTTGTTCTTGCCATGGGAGAAGTGCTTAGCTTTGTTCTTGCCCGGGTCTCTTTCTCATCATATCAATCTCCATCATTTTATTATTGCTTTGCTTTTTATTTTGCCATTTACTTTTCACTTTGCATCTCTATATCAAAAATACCAAAAATATTATTTATCATCTCTATCAGATCTCACTCTCGTAAGTGACCGTGAAGGGATTGACAACCCCTAAGCGCGTTGGTTGCGTTGAGCTATTGTTTTTGTGTAGGTACGAGGGACTCGCGCGTAGCCTCCTACTGGATTGATACCTTGGTTCTCAAAATCTGAGGGAAATACTTACGCTACTTTGCTACATCATCCTCTCCTCTTCGGGGAAATCCAACGCAGTGCTCAAGAGGTAGCATTGTTCCAGTTCAACCATGACCGAGCGCTTCCCAGGCAACGGCGCGACGGCGAACGGCTTCGGCCGCCGCCACCTCCACGAGGACGAAACTCGGCTCCTCTATGAAGCCGAGTACCCGGTCCCGCCGGACATGCGGGTGCCCGGGGTATGGAGGATCAGCGCCGGCGGCGTCCCGGTGCCCCCACCGCCCATCGGAGCGGCGCGGCGTGCGGAGATCGCGCGTATCCGCGCCTCTCTGCCGCATGCGGCGAGGGAAGGACCACGACACGTCCCTGACAGCCCGCTGTGGGACCCCTACTTCCGCCGCCGCCACGCCGAGCAGCTCGAGGCCACCAACGGTGTGGTGCCCTCCGGGAGGCTCAACTCCGAAGGCCGCCGCCGATGGTGGGGCGTGCCCGACCGCACGCTGGAGGCCATCCTCGAGTACATTGAGGGCGGCAACACGCCCAGGCTGGAGTACCCCGCTCCCACGTCCTTCTCCCGTCGGCGTGGGAGCTCGTGGACGCCGAGACGCATGGACCCGGGGGCGTCCTCCTCCTCGTCCGGCCGCTCGACCTCTCCCTGCCTCCGCCCCGTCAAGTCGGAGCCCCATGACACGCCGGTCAGCCACCGCACCCGCAGCTCCGGCGTCCGCATCGCCGACTCCTCCCCCACCTCTGGCCGCCTCGTCCTCGTCAGAACGAAGGCGGAGGCCGGCCTCCCCGCGGAGTACGAGGCCGTAGTCTGGCGCGGCTTCTCCGACGAGGAGGCCCTAAAGTGGGCGCGGGACGACTACCTCCACGACAAGATGGTCCCGCAGCGCCGAGCCCTGGAGGAGATAGCCACCTGCAAGCATGGCCGCGAGGACGAGCACGGCGTGGTGATCCTCGACAACGACGAGGACGCCCCCGTACCGTCCAACCCGCCGCGCCAACCTGGGGAGGGGCGCAGCAGGGACGGCGGCCGCGGAGGAGGCGACGACGACGACGATGACGGCGGCGGCGACTACACGCAGTTCTACAAGCTCCTCGGCATGTAGAGCTTCAAGGGCGGGCGGCGGCCAGGAGCGGCGAGGGCGACGGCGGGCCGCGGCGAGTAGCGTTTTTTTGTAAAATATTTTAAATGTGTATGAACTCGTCGAAATTTGGATGAATTTGCGCCTAGTTTGTGGTTTTCAAATAACTCGTGGGCGCCGCGATTAGGGGGCATCACGCCGCTAGCACGCGGTTTTCGCCGGTGCGTCTCAGGGAGCGATTTTGAGCGCCTCCTGGAGAGCCAACGGTTGGAGATGCTTTGTGAGCACTCCAAGAGACTGAATCGACATAGCATGTTGAAATTTTACGAAGTCACCACAGATGCCTCACAGTCGACGGGGACGTCTCCTCCCTCTGAACGAAAGTCGCCGGAATCCCGAAATAAATCCATGAATAATGCAGGCACCAATAATCTAGTACTGTTAACAAAATTTTTTTGTTGTTGTTTTGACAATGTTGAGAAAATTCATTATATCACGCGGGACACCGTGAAGAAGATAATTTCCTTTCCAGCTAAAAAAAGAAGAAGATAATCCTGTTTTTTTGTTGTTGCGAGGGAAGAAGATAATCCTGTTGCAGAAAAATGAAAATCAGTGCCATTGCTGTCCGTCGCCCTGCTCGCTCGCCGGTACGCGGTGCAACGCCCCTGGCCGACGAGGCGAGAGAAAATAGGAGGACCGGCCGAGAGCTGACCGAGAACACGTTCTTCGACCTGTACTACGTACTTTTACCACCACGAACGATTGATTTTACCGCACCAGTCCGCTCGGTAAAACCGGAGCCACTCCGCGCACTGTGCGCCTCCGCGGCAGTCCATCCACGCGCCGGCATGTTTACCCTCCCCGTGAAAAAAGGGCCCCACTCCCAACCCCGAGCCATCCCATCCCATCCCACTCCTCCCATTGATCACGCTTTCCCCTAGAAAGGCTAGGCTAGAACCCCCAAAGCCTCCTGCCACGGAGCAGAGCAGCATCTTCGCCCAGAAGCAAACGATCTCTGCCTGCGCAGCAGCACTAATCCCATCCCCTCCCACGTCCCACCGATCACCCCTGCCTTGTTTTTTTCTCCACACAGCAGCAGCAGCAGCAGCAGCAGTCACACCCCACCGCCGCCTTTGACTCGCAGCGACGAGACGACTCCTCGTCCTCGACACCCCTCCCTCCTCTTCGTCCTCCTCGCGAATACCGCTTGCTGCGCGGGAGGGCGTGAGCGGCTAGGGCGCGGGAGGGCGGCATGGCGGAGATGGATTTAGGCGACGTGGTGCTCTCCTGGTCCATCCGCGACATCAACGACGACGACCTCTACAGGGACAAGGTACACGTACACCCGCGCCATCCACCCACCCATCCCTCGGTTGCCGCTGCTAGCTAGTAGTTCCGGGTGACGATTTCTGCGGCTGCCGGCATGATCCCATTTTTTTTTCCTTCCGAATCTGTGCGCGCGTACGGATTCCGGAGCGCGCGGCGCGTGCCAAGCGTATGCATGCTAGGTTTCCAAAATCTGTTGATCGAATATTAGTCGCTTGTAGAGTTGTATTGCACTGGTTGTCAGTAATGTGCGACTGAAGTTGTCATCTGGACGCACGCGTCAGGGAAGTGCAGTTGCAGTCGGCATGTTCGTACAATCTCTGCCCGCCAAATCGTTGCACACCGGGCGACACATGCTGCTTCAGGAAATTGCATGTTTGCTGCTGCCTGTTGGCGGCCAGCCGTGACTGATTCATACTAATTCATAATTGGTGTCCACTGCTGATGAAAATAATGACGCACTAATTAATTTGCTATGCCCATGATGCTCGTAGCATAATCGACCATCTCCCATTCTGAAAACTCTAGATAACACGATCGTATAAGTTATCAGATGTTTCTATATGTTGGTGACATTTATGACAAGTTCTGTCTTCAAACTTCGGTCGACTAGCAGCTTATGCCCTGTATTTTGTCCTTGCTTCATCTTGGCGTAGATCAAATTGACCACATAGCACCGTTCTGCTAGGCTGATAGCGGCATTAGTTTTTTTTAGAAGATGCCAGAATTAGTTGAATGCCGTTTCTGTGCTCAAGATACGTGTATCATCGATCCATCCCCTCGGCGCTGCTAGTTCCGGTTTGTTGATTTCTGTGGTTGCCAGCTAGAGCCATTTCTTTTTTCGAATCGTGCCAAGCGTTATGCATGCGTATGCGCGCTAGGTTTCCAAAATCTATTGATTGATTAGTCGCTTGTAGTGCAACTGAAGTGGGTCATTTGGATGCACGCATCAGGGAAGTGCGGTGCAGTTGGCATGTTTGGACAATCTC
This sequence comes from Triticum urartu, assembly GCF_056163025.1. Taxonomy (NCBI): domain Eukaryota; kingdom Viridiplantae; phylum Streptophyta; class Magnoliopsida; order Poales; family Poaceae; genus Triticum; species Triticum urartu. The sequence goes on along the minus strand of NC_141874.1, from coordinate 669,841,109 downwards.
TGCTCACCAAATCGTTGCACACCTGGTGACACATGGCACTTCTGAAATCTGCATGTTGCTCGTTGCCTGTTGGTGTCATTTGTAACTGATTCACATTGGTGCCTGCTGCTGTTCAAAATAATGATGCATTAATATGGTGCTATGCCCACGATGCACGATCATTCTTGTCAAGTGTTACGGTGGTCGTAGTATAATCGACCTGGTCGCATTCCGAAAACTGTATGTAGCAAGATAATACATGTGGCGAGACAGGTTTTCTAACGTGACAGGTATATGTTGGGATTTTATGTCTTGAGAATTCGGTTGATTACAGTTACCTCCTAGGTGATGCTTATGCTCTGGATTTATCGTTGCTGGTCTTGCATTAGATGAGATTGACCACATAGCTGTTCTGCTAGCATTAGTTTTTTTTGTGTGTGTAAGGAGCATTAGTTTTTTTTGTAAAGGGTGCCAATTAATTGCATGCCATTTCTGTGCTCAAGCAGTTAGTAAAGAATCTTTTGCTAGCTATAACCATATTTTCATTTATACCCTCATTATGTAGGTTGAGACTATTCCCTGCAAATTCAAGTCAGTTGATCACTATCTCCAATCGTATCGTCTGCCTCTGATTGAAGAAACGAGGTCAGATCTGTGCTCATGCCTTGAACTCATCAATGAAGCACCCTCGTCGAAAATACTTTCCATGGAGGTAGCAGGAAAATCAGGATTATACTTCATGGATGTGGACTTCTGGGACAATGGTGCTGGTTTTTCCACTGAGACATATACGGCAAGGAATGGTGATATATTCATTTTGTCTAGCTTGAAACCTGAATCTGCAGAGGACCTTAACCGCTACGGTGTGACATATTGCTTGGCAATGGTTACTGAGGTTTCTTTGGATGATGAATACCAGAAGGGTTTCAGAGTTAAAGTTGCAAAGGATATTGGTTTGGAAGAAGAAGACTTGAGTAAATTCAGACATGCAATATTTCTCACTAATATCATGACAAATATACGTATATGGAAAGCACTTTCGTTTGATACGCACATGGATAACAATTTCACAGTAATCAAGTCTCTGTTAGCCCCAACAAATTTGGTAAGTTAACCTGGATAGTTGTGTTTTAGTTACTTGCTTTTTTCTTGCCAGTATGAATTGGTGTCTAACCTTTTGAGTTCCTCTTTTTGGGTCTGTTGCAGGGTGATGATGTATGTGGTATCTGTGTTGCACAGGATGGGAGCTTATTGCCTTCCTTGACAGAGCAATTACTATCAATCAAACTTAATCAATCGCAACTGGACGCTATTGAATCTGTGATCTCAGCTGTACGATGTAGGCATATGAACCTGTTGAAGCTTATATGGGGTCCTCCAGGTACTGGAAAGACCAAGACTGTTAGTGCTTTACTATGGGCTTTGGCGTGTGTGAAATGCAGAACTCTTACTTGTGCTCCCACTAACGTCGCTGTCGTTGGAGTTTGCACTCGTTTCCTTCAAAACTTGAAGGAGTTCAATGAGCACATTGATGAAAATGGTCTACCCTTTTCTCTTGGAGATGTCTTGCTGTTTGGGAACAAGTATAACATGGACATCACCGAGGATCTTCAGGAAATTTTCTTGGATTTTCGAGTGGACGACCTTGTTGAGTGCTTTTCATCGTTGTCTGGATGGAAGTACAGAATAGCTTCGATGGTATCCTTTTTTGATGACTGTGTGTCACGGTACGATATGCTTCTTGAGGATGAAGGAAATAGTGATCCCGTGAGCTTTCTGGACTTCATAAAGAAACAGTTTGATGCGACAGCAATAGCTCTGAAAAGATGCATAATGAATTTGTGGGTTCACCTTCCTGGAAGGTGCTTTTCTCGTGATAGTGTCGTAAATATATCTTCCTTGCTTAATATGCTGGAAAATTTTGGGACCCTTCTGTGCAACGTAGACTTGACTGAAGATTGTTTGAAAAGGGCCCTTGGTTGTCTGTCAAATGAAAACTCTGTTTGTGTAAAGCTTATATCTCCTATTGAGAAGGAACTGGACGGAGCAAGGTCTTCATGCCTTAAATTGCTTAAAGATCTGCTACACTCGCTTAATTTACCCACTGGAGTAGACAAAAACTGGGTCCAGAGCTACTGCATACGTAATGCTACACTTCTTTTCTGTACTACCTCTAGCTCTTACCGGTTGCATCACATGGAGATTGCACCCCTCGATGTCTTAATTGTTGACGAGGCTGCTCAAGTGCGGGAGTGTGAGTTGGTGATCCCTCTACGTCTGCATTGGTTGAAGCATGTTGTTTTGGTTGGAGATGACTGTCAGCTGAGTGCAATGGTTAAAAGTCAAGTAAGTTTCACCTTACCCTCTTTATACTATACGTTGTCATCGAGCCATCGGTGCAGTTGGCTGCAAATTTCTAATGCTAAAATGCTACAGCAACTTTTTAGTTATTGCTGCATCACTCTACAGCACTACTAATCACGCATGTGAATATGCATGTCTTATATAACGTATTTCTTTTAATTTTTTTACCTTACATTGATTTTTTAACGCTGCAAAGCCTATGAAGCTTTAGACCATAAATGCTGCAGACCTTAAAATTGAGTTGGAAATGGCTGCATTGGGTAATTTTCATAATTTTGTTTAAGTTCGATGGATAACACAATCAATACAACAGTTCAGGTGGCTAAAAAAGAAGCTGGATTTGGTGTGACTCTTTTTTGGAGATTGATTCATGACAATCTTAGTTCTTACCTTTCATTTGGAAACAAGCTGGATCTGTTGATGATAATCGTACTTCTTATGTTCATTGTTTATCTGTAGGTATGCAAAGAAGCTGGCTTTGGTACAAGTCTTTTTGGGAGATTGGTTATGTTGGGATTCGATAAACATTTGCTGAATATACAGTATCGCATGAATCCTATTATTAGCTTGTTTCCAAATGTTCAGTTTTATGAGAGGAAGATTTTAGATGGTTCAAATGTCCTGTCACCTAGCTATAACAAGGATTATACATGCTTCCCGTTTGATAGCTACACTTTTATAAACCTCACTGATGGAAGGGAAGACAAAGAAGGCACAGGAAACAGTCGAAGAAACACGGTTGAAGTTGCTGTTGTTTTGCACCTGATCCAAACCATCTTTAAATGTATGTTAGCTGAATCCTATCTTTTCTTCCAACCTTAATATCCTGCCTCAGTATCCTTGGTACACCTCCGTCCGGGTTTATTAGCCCCCCTCGTATTTTGAGTCAAACTTTGGCCATCTATAAAAATAATAAAATATTACCTCTGTTCGGAAATAACTGACGTGGTTTTAGTTCAACATCAGTTACAACCACATCAGTTATTTCCGAACGCTGGGAGTCTAAATTATATGATACAAAAAGTACACTATTTGATTTGTATCTGAAAGAGCTACTTGGCTATATAGTTTACTTTTTGTTAGTTAAATTTATGGTCAAACTTTAGCCTAAAATAAAAGGGGGCCTAATAAACCCGGATGGAGGTAGTAGTTACTAATTTGTTTCTATATGAAGATACTTAGCTGATATGACTTGCATCTTTAGAAGCTTATAGGGTCTTTCTTGTATTTCATGTTGCATAACTTTCATTGATAGAAAGGTGATCAGTGTAATAGTTTATGTTCAACAGTCAGTTTGTTACCTGTGTATATCTTGTGATTTGTTAACTGCATCAATCTGGGTTTATGAAAATTCAATTCCCTACATATGTCTGTCAGCAAGTCCACTGTCATACACTTCCCTGTTTAATAGATAATGTTACATTTTTTATTTGCAAAACTTAGAACATTAAGTAGATGATATGAAAGGTGAGACATCAAGCTCTGTTAGAGTTGTTGGCCACTACATGTACTCACTAATTGGTATTTTGTTTTTACCTTCAGAGCTGAAAAGTAATGCTATGTCACTTGTAAGCTGATACAGAATCAACTGCAGTTTGCTATAGAAAATTCTCTCGCTCGCCTTATGCAAAATAGACCCCAAAAGCTCATTAAAGACTTAGCAGTTTAGTTTTTTTTTTGCAGGTTGGAAAAGTACGGGCAAAGTGCTCAGCGTCGGTGTGGTCTCTCCATATAGTTCTCAAGTTGATGCAATTAAAGGTAGACTTGGCAAACAATATGACACATGTGATGGCTTTCATGTGCGAGTCAAGTCTATTGATGGTTTCCAAGGAGAAGAGGATGATATAATAATACTATCAACAGTTAGATCCAACGGGAGAGGAGTTGTTGGATTTCTTGCTGATAACCAAAGAACAAACGTTGCTCTTACCAGGGCAAAGTGAGCATTTTTTCCCAGTCCTTTGTTTTGTTACTGTTCAAAGTATTGTCAGATTGATAATATAGTCTTTCTAATGGATGCTTTATTTGATGCAGGCACTGTCTTTGGATTGTTGGTAATGCTCATACACTGTACAAAAGTGGAACTGTCTGGACAGACCTTGTTTCTGATGCTCAAAGACGTAAATGTGTTTTCAATGCCACTAATGACACGGCCTTATGTAAGTTGGTTTTGCAAGTAAAGCAAGATCTTGATGAACTTGAGGATCTTCTTAATGCTGAGTCGGCCGTTTTCAGCAATACCAGATGGAAGGTAAGTAGCATAGTGATGTTAGTCAGTTTGACTTTGACCATACTTCCGTGTGCTCCCTCTACGTGTGCGTTTATTTACCTCCTTTTCTTTTTGCTAGTAGTTTAGAATTTAGATTGTAGTTTTTAACTCTGTTGGTTGGCTTGGCTTCACCTTGAGTGGCTGTGCCATTTTGCGCCATTTTAGCATGTTTGGATGCATGCTCAAGAGAAAATTTAAGTTAGTTTAGTTATGTGCATTTAATGTATTGGAATGCAAACCACATTTATGCACATTAGTCTGATAAGACTCTGCTTGTTGTCAGGGAGTATTGGGTTTGTTGATACACGGTTTCTTTATAACATGTTTTTTTTTTGTGGTTTGCTTATCTCTGTTATGCTGTTTGTAATTAAGATTTGCAGGGACATGTGCTACTTTGCAGGATGGTATGTCAATATATGATTTTTTTTTCTATAGATTACATACCATCTTGTAACTCCCTACTTTTTTTTACAGAACATACCTGTTGATATATTCTTGAGTTCATTCTTTCTCAGACTCTATTTTGTGTACTGGTAAATTCAACAGGTCATTGTTAGCGACGAGTTTAGAAAGTCTTTCACCAAGCTAAAATCATCACAGCTCAGGAGGGAAATACTCCAAAAGCTTGTCAAAGTTGGCGGTGGTTGGAGGACACCAGTTAGGAACTTGGATGTACCTGGTGTTTCCAATCTTGCAAAAGTATACAAGATCAGGGACCTTTATCTTATTTGGAGTACTGACTTGGAGAAAAGTGAAGAAAGGTATATCCAGATAATAAGAATTTGGGACCTACTATCACAACAACATGTTGCAAGAGCCGTTCAACGTCTCGAGAACCTATTTTCCATGTACACAGATGATTACCTGGATCACTGCAGAGGAGTGCAGACCCTCGGGTATGCGCTGTTCATTTTTATTGGGCCATACTTTGTTCCTAGGATTCTTTTACCATGCTTGAAATTGAACTGTTCGTCAATAGTCATGTTTATGAGTTATGAGTGGGCTGCTTGTAGACATTCTTCTTATTTCTCTTTTTTGAATAGTATTATTCTTATTTCTTGCTTCTTTTTTTGATGGCTTGCAGGAAACTAGAGGTTCCTATGGTTTGGGATGTTGAGCATGATATTATTCGCTATAAGAAGGATTGCAGAGTTGATGCCCAGGAACAGCATGATCTAGTGGATACACCATATGCTATGGAAAATTCAAAAGTTCGCGAAAGCTTCTTGCTGATGAAATTCTACTCGTTATCATCTGGAGTGGCAAAACATTTGCTGACGTCTTCTGATGGTTCTGAAATTGATATCCCCTTTGAACTAACTGATGAAGAGAAGGTGATAATCCAATTCCCGGTCACTAGTTTTATACTTGGGAGGTCAGGCACCGGAAAAACCACTGTATTGACAATGAAATTGATTCAAAAAGAGCAACAGTCATTGATTGCCTCCCAAGGTCTACATTTGGATGGAGATGATTTGTCAGGGCTTGATGAAAAAGATATTGTGCCACTGAAGGATGCAGGAGAAGGTTTTGTGAAACAAGTGTTTATCACTGTAAGCCCAAAGTTGTGTTCAGCCATAAAAAATCACATTTCTGGACTTAAAAGGTAAGTCTGTTGAACTAGAGCCCTATTTTGAAGTTTACACGTGTTTAGCATTTTCAAAATTATTTTTGGACATATATTTAAAGTGGACAGAAATATGTGTGCAATTTGGTCCAAGGTATTTTTTCAATGTACTCACTTCATTTTACTGTACGGGGTTACTGTATTTTTATCTTCTTTTTATTTACGGGGTTACTGTATTTATAAGTTCATGCTCTTTAGATTCTTTGTTTGTCATGCCCTTTCAAGGTTAACATTTTTATCCATATGAAGTACATTTCTCTTTGATATACTTGAATAATTATAAAAAAACACTATACTTATGGGGACCAACCCTCGTGGATTTGTATTGAAAGAAACAGCAACCATGTGCTCCTTCGTAGGCGAGTCCTTGAAAAAAATACACTCTTCAAATGATATTTACTGATTCTTCTATGAGTTATATGATTATATCAACCATGACGCGCATATTACTTTATTTCAACCCTGTAGGTTTGGCTCTGGTGACGCCTCTGATCAGCCTAGCATTCTTCACATGCATGACATCATTGATGACCAGGAAGAGTTTACAGATATACCTGACAATTTTAGCAATCTACCTCATGAGCACTATCCTCTTACTATAACATATCGGAAGTTCTTGATGATGCTTGATGGAACATGCCGGACATCATTTTTTGATGTGTTTTATGGTGAACTGCAGTCTAGCATTGATAGAGGGCATTCAAACTCTCGTGCGCTGCAAACTTTTATTGAATCAAAGGAAGTTACCTATGAGAAATTTGCTGCTGCCTATTGGCCTCGTTTCAATGCAGACCTGACCAAGAATCTTGATGCATCCACTGTCTTCACTGAAATAGTTTCTCATATAAAGGGTAGATATCAAGCAAGCAGTCCTTATATCAGCAAGCTTGGAAGACAAGATTATGTGATACTCTCAGATAAAAGATTTTCATCTCTGAACAGTGAGAAGAGAGATAGGATTTACAATATTTTTGTTGATTATGAGAGTATGAAATCCACTGCCAGAGAGTTTGATTTGTCAGATTTTGTCAATAGCCTTCACACCAGTCTTGTATCCGAGGGCTACAATGGAGATCTATTGGACTTTGTTTACATAGATGAGGTGCAGGATCTAACCATGACACAAATAGCACTTCTTAAGTACGTCTGCAGAAACTTCAAGGAAGGCTTCCTTTTTGCTGGTGACACCGCACAGACTATAGCTAGGGGTATTGATTTCAGGTTTGAAGATATTCGTTCGCTTTTTTATACCGCATTTCTCTCAGAAACGGAAGCATTTAATCAAGGACGTCAACATGGAAAACAAGTCAAACTCTCTGATATGTTCCAACTTACTCAAAATTTCCGCACACATTGTGGCATCCTTCACATGGCACAAAGTATCATGAGCCTTTTGTACTTCTTTTTCCCGTCAAGTGTTGACAAGCTTAACCCAGAGACTGGACTTGTGTATGGAGAAGCACCCGTGCTGCTGGAGTCTGATAATGATGAAAATGCAATTATGACTATATTTGGAGAAATCAAAAGTAAGCATGGTAGCATGCATGGGTTTGGTGCTGAGCAAGTCATATTAGTTCGTGATGATGCTACCAAAAAACAAATTGTTGATCTTGTTGGTAAACAGGCTCTTGTTTTGACCATTGTTGAATGTAAGGGCCTTGAGTTCCAGGTATGAGCATCTAGTTCACTAAATTTTTGTGCATTTTGCCAAAAAAAGTTAAATGTCATGTCATAAGTTTTGCGTATTGTTACTTTGAATACATTGTGTAGGATGTGCTGTTGTACAACTTTTTCGGCTCGTCGCCCTTAAGAAACAAATGGAGAGTTCTGTACGGTTACATGAAAGATAAAGATATTATAGCACAATCTGAAGAGATCTCTCATCCGGGTTTTGACAGAAGCAAGCATCATCTTCTGTGCTCAGAGTTGAAGCAACTCTATGTTGCAATCACACGCACTAGGCAAAGGCTGTGGATATGTGAGAATACAGATGATTACTGTCGACCAATGTTTGACTACTGGAAGAAGTTGTGTCTTGTAGAGGTTAGATTACTTGATTCTAACCTCGTTCAAGCAATGCAGACAGGAAGCAGTGCTGATGATTGGAGGCTACGGGGAACAAAGGTTAGTGATCTTTACTTGTTTGCTTTGGAAAGCCAGTTTACCTTTTTTGACCTTTTATTTTCCTGAAGTTCATGGGCCTTTTTCTGTCTGACAATTGGTCGTACAGAAATTCTTTGAGGTATAATTGTGCATGCCTACTTACAATTTTAGCGTACTTCTCTTTCGAAGTTGTTATTCCATCTTAGAAGTTTTTTTTTCTTGCAGTTATTCAATGAAGGGCAATTTGAAATGGCTACAATGTGTTTTGAAAAAGCTGGTGATACATACAGAGAGAAGTGGGCAAGAGCTGCCGGACTTTTAGCTACTGCTGAACGTGCCATGTCCTCAAATTTGGAGAAGGGCAACGCTCAATTGCAAACAGCATCAGAAATCTATGAGTCCATAGGCATGCATGAGAAAGCTGCTACCTGCTATATCAAATTAGGTGACTACAAAAGAGCAGGTCTGCTAATTCTCCATAATATTCAATCTGTACCCACACCTCTGAGATTTTTTATTCCATAACGTTTATCAACAAGTTGTTCCTAAAGAGTTACAGTATAATGTCTTAATATTTTAAACAATTTTTAAGGTCTTTTCATCACACTCCACGCAGCTCTATCTGACTAAACACTATTTTTCTTGAACTGCAATAGGTATGATCTATATGCAAAAATGTGGTGCTTCCAGACTCGAGGATGCCGGTGACTGTTTTGCCATGACTGAAAGCTGGTCAGATGCAGCTGAAGTGTACTTCAAAGCTAAATGTTACACCAAATGTTTCTTGATGTGCTCGAAAGGAAAACAATTATTTAATCTTGGCTTGCAGTTCCTGCAACAGTTGGAGGACCATTTGGCTGAGAATTCAAAATCCGTGGAGGTTTCTGCAATCAGAAAGACATATCTTGAAAATTGTGCTCAACATTATTTTGTGTGCCGTGACATAAAGCATATGATGCATTTTGTCAAGGCTTTCAGTTCTATGGATCATGTGCGGGCATTCTTAAAGTCTAGAAATCTTGTTGATGAACTGTTCAGTTTAGAGATGGAAAAGGGTAATTTCCTTGAGGCTGCAGGAATGGCAAAGCATAAAGGAGATGTCCTGCTGGAGGTAGATATGCTCGAGAAGGCAGATATGTTTGAGGATGCAACACGGCTTCTCCTACTCAATATCATTGTAGATTCCTTCTGGTCTTCAAACAGTCGAGGGTGGCCTCCCAAAAGATACGCAGAGAAGGAAGGGTCACTTGCAAGGGCCAAACAGATGGCAAAGAAGGTCTCTGAGGGCTTCTACAGCTTTGCTTCCCTGGAAGCTGATGCACTGTCAGATATGAAGAAGTCTCTTCCCAGTTTAAATTGCACTTTGCTTGATGGCAGAAAATGTGAAAACTTGTTCGTTGAATTTATTGCTTCCCGTTTGATTCTTGATGTTCATCTTCAGTCCCAAGCCTCTGAATATAATTTGGAATTAGGACCAGGATCTGAAGATGACAGTAGTTGTAATGATATGGTTGCTCGTAACCAGATATCACCCAAAACTCTAGCGTATGCTTGGAATCACTGGAAGTCAATCATAATCAAAGTACTATCTCATCTTCGCCACACTGATGGTCCAGAATTAAATGATTATGAAGTTTTGTATGAAGAGCTTTGCTGTAAGTACTTTGGGTTGAGGAAAGATGGCGAAGATGGCCGATATGTCGTGCTTAACATGAATTCAAGTTGGCTCTCTAATGCAGGCAGAAATTCTTTGCAGCAAGATGGCAACAGATGTTGGCTGGATGTCCTTCAGTGTCATTCATGTGCTCAGTCTTTCCTGATGAATGAGTTGTCTTCTGTTGGTTTGGGTGTACTTAAGAAGTTGGAGACCATTGTTCAAATTTATCCAAATCCGGCATCTTCATATGCCCTGGTGAGAACTACCCTTATCATAAAAGAGATAGCTAACTTTTTGGAAGAACCAGAGTTCAGTATGCCGAAAAGTACCATGAAGTTAAGAAGCTTCTCTGCTCTGTGCGAGCGCCGCTTCTTTGAGTTAGTTTTTCTTGTCTGGAGAGATGGAGCAACGAGGAGCCTCTTGCGTATACTTGATTCACCAGCTTCATATTGTTTGATTGCTGATTCCCTTGGTGCAAATCTTCGGCCAAGAAATAAAAATTTGACTTACGGGCATCTTGGGAGGACAACTGTGCTTCTGCTTCATGCAGCACGATTGGATGATGCACTCATTTCAAGGCTGGTACAGTACCTCGACAATGATTCTGACTGGGCAAAGTTTTTCCGACATTTGAAGAGATTTCTTGATACTGGCGTTGATAGATCCTACTTGATCAAGAACTTTAGGACTGCTCTTAATTCTACCTTCTATGATGTGACTTGGAGGAATGAACTGGACTACATATCCCCAATATGCTATGTGGGTCTGATGGAGTGCCTTGGTTTCTTGGCTTCATCGTACCTTCTACAGAAAGGTTGTATATATGGCACAAAATCTCTGTTGCTCAATATGCTGGACTGCCGTACCAGCAAGGTTTACCTTGACAGCTGCCTGGTATCTAATTCGAGCCCAGATCCTGATCTTGAGGAGATGACATTCTTATCAGGGCGTTTCATATTTGATACAATTATGAGTATCTTGAGAAACAAGAATACGCTCTGGGATTGGGTACAGAAGACTTCAACTCCTAGTTGTTCATACACTGCAGTCCTGTTGAGACTAGTGGTTACACTTTATCCACTGATCCTAACTCATGATGGTCTGGGGAATTGCTATGAGGCCACAAATATTCTTCTGAAGCATGGAGTCTTTAAGGATTTACCTGTGGAATTCTCTCAGAAGATTGTGCGTGTCCTGCAACTGCAAATGAGGTCTCGCACCAGGGGCAACTTCAGAAGAGCACTCGCTGATGCACTTGCTGCAATCGGAGATCGTATGGTAGTTATGGGTCCACCCAAAGATATAGCAAGCTTTCAGAACATAAATGCTGATATGATTAGCACAGAGGATTTGGGTGATGTTCAGAAGGTAATGGCTATTCTTCGTCCTGAAGAGGCAAGTTCTGTAAAGGAAGAGGCCGCACTGCTAGAAAAATCTGATGGTAAAAAAAACATTCCTAAGGCTGTACCAGCCAATAAGGTGGAGAGTACAAGTGAAATAGATTTAAGTGATGAGAATACTCCCTTCTGGGATAAGTTTGAGGCTTTTCAAGCCAACAAGGAAGGCCAGGTGAGTTTCATATGTTATGGTGCTTGTTTTGTTATTTTTCACTCTGTCCCATTGCTTCGCGGCTGCCAAGTTATTCTAAAAGCTGATTTCTGCAGAAAGATGCAAGGGTTATTATTCAGTTCCTTAGAAGTGTTGTTCGATGGATGGAACAAGCAGGCTTTACAGGAAAGCTTGATGCACAACTGTTGGAAGATATCAGGCGCATCCGCAGTGAATTTGATGAATGCATTGCCGGGTAAGCCAATGTTAAACTAAGGCCAACTCTAAATTTCTTAATGGCAGTATAAACGCCGAACTGCAATTGGTAGATAATAAGGTATGAGTGACGTTTTGTAAAACATGACTAGGCCATCCCCAAAGTCTTCTGATAATTTACCATTTGCGCAGGATGGAGAAGACAGCTTGTCTGACTCTGGAGGATCTATACTCGATATGGGGAGATGGTGAGAACAAACTGCAGACGGTCATCAGCTTTGTGTCCTCCGCAAGGGCGTCCATGAGAGAAGATGACATGAGGAATGTCCAGTCGCAGACTGACGGAGTGGTCGAACGGACTGGATGTTCAGACAGTGAGCCTGACACAGCAGGAAGCAACGAGGTGGAACCGTTGAAGGAGGAAGCAGTGGCCGCCGCCTCGACCTCGCAGAGGGCGGCGCAGAAGCACAAGGGCAAGAAGAAATCCAAGAAAGGCAAAGGCCGTGGCAGGAAGTGAGCCGCTGTAGCTGTAGCCCGTGGTGTACTCCCCCACCTGCAAACCGTCGCCTGCATTGGAGAAACTCGCTTTGTACCATGGCTGTAAAACCAACGTATGGCAGGGGCTCGTTGTTGACATGATGGATGTGTCTCTGCATTTTGTTTCTGGGAAGGATGGGATTATAATGACTCCGGTGAATGTTCTAAAGTTCTAAAGTAGCACGAGCATCTCTCTCGCGCGAAATAGCACAAGCATCTCCAACATTGTACCCGTAATTTGGCTGCCCAAACCAATTATGGATAGTGGAGAGAGAAGATTGGACATGCAAACAATTTTTGCTTTTACAACATTCTCAAAATTGGATGCTCAGATATCCGGAACGATTTACATAAAACATGGTTCATTGCACAGTTAAACACTACAATGAGTACAATTAAACATCACTGCCACTACAACGAGCTTAAAACCAGACACATCGGGTCTAAAATGAGCTCTACTCATTCTCCTTGTGGTTGTTGGCGATGGGCTGAATCCATGGCATGGCACCACATCATTGGTGAGACGGGGCTGAATTGATGGCATCGCATCGTCCACGGTGTTGGCTTCGCCTGCAGTTTCGTCACCTAGGCCCCTTCCCTCGCCTGCACCCTCTGTGGAGAGCTACTTCCAAGCCCTGCCCCCCCCCCCCTCCCCCCCTTTTCTTGCCAAATCACGCAATCTTTCCGGAGGAGGTGGATTTCGCACCGCCTCGTTGCGCTCCCCCCCCTACTTCTTGTGGAGCCTAGTACTATAGGACAAGATGGTGCTGCTTCTCACATGGAGGGGGAGGCGGCACGCGTTTGTTACGGACATGTCGGATCGAGATGCGGCTGCCTATGCTAAAATGAAGCAGCCCTGCTCCTCGATGATTGAAATTCCACCACCCCGCTTCTTAAGGAGATCCAAGCCACCTCCACCTCGGCACCTGAAGCAGAGCCTTTCACTCTACCAGGGCCGTCTTCAGGAATTTAGGGGCCCAGGGCAAAACGCAAATGCAATCATATCTTTTAAAAAACATACAATGTTTTTTGAAGTTAAACAAACACACAACTAATCAGTTATGATCTCATGTTGTTCTACCTAAAAGCATCATCCATGTAGTATCAAATTTTCCATTTTTATTGCACATTGTAGATAAGCTGCAGAGGCAATTAAAAATTGGAATGCTGGATACAACTGGCGAAAAAAAAATATAGTAGCGCATCGAAACGACGAAACGAACGAACAGATCAGATGGGGCCCAGTAGATGAACATTGAATTGAGCTACGTAGTGTGTTCGTACTCATATAGGTGATGACCTGATCAGTCACCGGCCAGTGAGATCGTTTGTACCCTCGTATAGAAAGCAATCTGGACGACGCATGCAATAGCCAAACATGTAGGGGGAGAAGGGGAATAGAATAGCCAGGCAGGTGAGCAGTGTCGCAAACGAGAACTGCTACACATACGACAAATTTTGTACGATGTACGTACGACAGAGGTCAGCAACCATTCGATCAGTTGGATGGACGAGTGAGATCATGTCGTACAAAAATCGTATGCATTGTTCATCGTATGCACAACAATTTCGGTTGCAAATAAGGCTGTAGCCTCTTTGAACTCCCGTATGGTGCTAATGGGATGGATTGTTGGATCCTTTTTCCAGATTAAACTAATACCTAATGTTGTTTACCTGATGATTTGGGGCCCCCAAGATTTTGGGGCCCTGTGCGGTCGGCCAGTTTGGCCTCCCTCATAGACGGCCCTGCACCCCACGTCGTTGCACCATGTCAGGCAAGGCAAAGGCTGGCAGGAAATCTTTCAAAGCTTCGACAACCGAAACGGTGCTCACGGGAGCATTGGGGATCTTACCGGAGAACCTAAAGGTGGATGAGAATGTTGTCGCAGAGCTAAGAGGCTTGTTCGCGCCGCTATGCGACCAACACGTCAGGGTAACTGCAACAATCTTTGGAAAGGCGGGCAACATGCATGGGAGGAAGAGATGCAAGATGGGCAACTGAACATGCATGCAGTAAGCTATGGGAATAAAGAACAGAGAAGATGGGGCATGGGCAAGAGCATTATCACTGACCAAGTGGGCTAGGAGAACTCTTTTGCTGATTCTTTCGACAACCTCCTGGGAAATATGAAGATTAGGGAGCACTGCATTGATCAGAGCGCTATTGGTGTGAATTCGGTGGATCTGTCTGACATGGATGGTGTGTTCACGGAAGAGTAAGTGTGGAGGGTGTTACGTGATCTACCACTTGACCGTGCACCAGGCCCTAACGGCTTCATTGGCCTATTTTACCAGAAGGCTTGGAGCATCATAACACCTGACATCATGACGACTCGCTTAAAATTTTTATGTGGGGGATTGTTGTGGCTCGTGGGTTTGGTGCTCTCAATAAGGCTCTAATTACCATGACCCCAAAAAGCTGGATGCTGAGCGAGTTGGTGACTACCGACCAATCAGCTTGGGGCATAGTTTCTCTAAATCATTTGCCAAGGCGTTTTCTGACAGAGCCAGAAGGAGGATGGCCAAGTTAGTCCAAGTCAATCAATTGGTGTTCATCAAAATTAGAAACCTCCATGATAATTTTCTTCTAGTGCGACAAGTGGCAAGGAAGTTACATGCCAAGAAGATCAAAGGCGTGCTGCTCAAACTGGATTTGACGCGAGCGTTCGACCCTCTCTCCTAGGCCTTTCTCAAGTTCTCCAACAAAAAAGGATTCAGTCAAGCGTGGCTGAGGTGGATCTTGATATTGCTTTCCACGACAAGCTCTTGGGTTTCGGTGAATGGCATTCCAGAAAGAAAGATCTCTCATGCTCAAGGATTAAGTCAAGGGGATCTGGTCTCCTCTTTGCTATTTTTCATCACAATGGATGCCCTTACGACCTTGATTCTGCAAGTTGTGGACGAGGAGGTGTTGGAGAACTTACCAGGGATTGTGCCCATACAACACATGTCCATCTTTGCAGATGATGTGGTTTTCTTCCTCAGGCCCTCTTGTCGTGATCCAAATGGACCGTGCTACAAATTTGATGTCAGATTTTTAAACATGGCAAATCGAGTGTTTTGTATGGCAAACTGCATGTCACGAGCCTCACAATTCCCTTCAGCAAGCATGGAAAATCCTGACATGTTTAGTTTTTTTTCTTCAGAAAGCATGGCAAATCCTGACATGTTTAGTTTTTTTTCTTCAGAATTTGCCATGCTTGCTGAAGTAATTTGCCATGCTCGTGAGACGTAATTTTCCATAAAAACTTTGATTTGCTATGTCAGATTTTTAGCATTTCTGATCTAAATTTAGTTAGCATTCAAACTGAGAACCCACCTAGGATCAGAGGAAACAAGGCGAACCGACCAAATGAACGACGGTCCAGGAAAGTGTAACAAGCGAGCACGTGAAGCATGCACATCGGTCGGCAAGGTAGAAGGGGTAAAAGGCCGGGGGTGGAACATGCTAGCCGAGTAGCCGCATCGGTCCAACGCCAGGCAGCACGTGATATGTCTAGCTACAAGGGTCTCAAGTTCTGGGCAATGCACAAAAACCACACCTAGATGCCGAAACATGCCTTCCAGTCAAGGTGACACAGCTTCGAGAAGTCACTTCATAGTCTGACAACAAGACTAACAGAACAGAAGAAAAAGAAGTCCGACATTCACATTGCTTTTCTATCAATGATTGTCGATGCAAATAGAAACGCAATAGGAACATAGTCATTTGCAAACAGTTGAGGAAAAATCCTCCAAATAGTTCGCTTGGCTTCCAGGCTGCAGTTGGTCTCTGCGCCAATTGGAGCAACGAGTCATCTAGTTAGGAAAAACTATGGTGATAGCATTGGCACAACTTAGAGCAGTAGCAAAACAAAGAGATGTTGCAAACAAGCTCAAGTTTGATGTTGCAATGGTCAAGATCCAAGAGGAAGATCAAATGATTATACAACTGTCTTAAAGAAGGCAGGAGGAGGCTGAAGCAAGGAAAAAAGCAAATTAAGAGAAAAGGAAAGCTTTATAGATAGATAAACTAATACTTTTTGAAGAAAGAAAGTAACTGAAGAGAAAAAGAAGCAAGCAAAAGTGGCCAAGAGGCAGGTTTTGGCAGCTAGAAAAAAAGAAGAATCGGAGTAGAAGATGTTTAGGGTTGCAGAAAGAAAAAGAAAAGCTGTAGAGAAGAAGAAAAGAGAAGAGAACAGAGGAGCAAAAGAAGTTGCAGAGGAATATGTCTTTTTTATTCATATTTCAACATGATGAGCTAGAGAGGCAAATGGAGGAGCAGAATAGGCAACAGACATGGGAGGAAGAGATGGAAGTTGGGCAACTAAACATGCAGTAAGCTGTGGGAATGAAGAACAGAGAATATGTCGCAGAGCATAAGAGAGAAGCCGAGGCAAGGAAAAAAGGAAGACAAGGCAGAACATAAGAGAGAAACCGAGGCAAGGAAAAGAGGGACTCCCCGGCCTCTGCATCAGAACGATTCATACGGCCACATTTATTAGCAAGTAAAAAGGTTCAACAAGGTCTTTAAGTCTGAACAAAAAAGATCGGCTAGCTCACACAGAGCGTCAACGCCAAAACAGAAAACCTGACAAGCCACAACCGGCTGGCAAAATAACAGATAGGGAAACTAATCGCCTATCCTATTACATGACCGCCATCCAAACCGGTTGAAGATATCCCGCGCTACCATCTCTCACCGGACAGATCCAGTAACCAAACGCTCCGTGGCCTCCGTCGGAGTGAGTAAGGACCACATACGGATCAACGCAGTAGCCCGGAATAAAACCTGCAAAAAATGAATAGTTGGTGTTCTGTTAAATGCCAAATCATTTCTGCAATTCCAAATTGCCCATAACAACGCACAAACTCCTACACGAATGTGTCTAGCTATTTCTGGCTCTATCCCAACAAGCCACGTCCCGAATAATGTGTTGACCGAAGTCGGAGGAGTAATGTTAAAGGCAATTTGCACATAGCGCCACAACCCTCATGCCAACGGGCAGTCAAAGAATAGGTGCTTGATAGTCTCTTCCCGATCACACAAGCTACACCTAGTAGAACCTGTCCACTTTCGCTTAACTAGATTGTCCTTTGTTAAAATTACTTGTTTATGAACAAACTAAAGGAAATATGCCCTAGAGGCAATAATAAAGTTATTATTTATTTCCTTATATCATGATAAATGTTTATTATTCATGCTAGAATTGTATTAACCGGAAACATGATACTTGTGTGAATACATAAACAAACAAAGTGTCACTAGTAAGCCTCTACTTGACTAGCTCGTTAATCGAAGATGGTTATGTTTCCTAACCATAGACATGAGTTGTCATTTGATTAACGAGATCACATCATTAGGAGAATGATGTGATTGACATGACTCATTCCATTAGCTTAGCACCCGATCGTTTAGTATGTTGCTATTGCTTTCTTCATGACTTATACATGTTCCTATAACTATGAGATTATGCAACTCCCGTTTACCGGAGGAACACTTTGTGTGCTACCAAACGTCACAACGTAACTGGGTGATTATAAAGGTGCTCTATAGGTGTCTCCAAAGGTACATGTTGGGTTGGCGTATTTCGAGATTAGGATTTGTCACTCCGATTGTCGGAGAGGTATCTCTGGGCCCTCTCGGTAATGCACATCACTTAAGCCTTGCAAGCAATGCAACTAATAAGTTAGTTGCAAGATGATGTATTATAGAACGAGTAAAGAGACTTGCCGGTAACGAGATTGAACTAGGTATTGAGATACCGACGATCGAATCTCGGGCAAGTAACATACCGATGACAAAGGGAACAAACGTATGTTGTTATGCGGTCTGACCGATAAAGATCTTCGTAGAATATGTAGGAGCCAATATGAGCATCCAGGTTCCGCTATTGGTTAGTGACCGGAGACGTGTCTCGATCATGTCTACATTGTTCTCGAACCCGTAGGGTCCGCACGCTTAACGTTACGATGACAGTTTCATTATGAGTTTATATATTTTGATGTACCGAAGGTTGTTCGGAGTCCCGGATGTGATCACGGACTTGACGAGGAGTCTCGAAATGGTCGATACAAAAAGATCGATATATTGGATGACTATATTTGGACACCGGAAAGGTTCCGGGTGAGATTGGGACAATACCGGATCACCGGGAGGTTATCGGAACCCCCCGGGAGGTATATGGGCCTTATTGGGCCTTAGTGGAAAGGAGGGGAAAGGAGCAAGGGAGGGGGCGCCCCCCCAAGCCCAATCCGAATTGGGAGGGGGCCGCCCCCCTTTCCTTCCTCCCTCCTTCCTCTTCCTTCCCTCTCCTACTGCTAATAGGAAAAAGGGGAGTCCTACTCCCTGTAGGAGTTGGACTCCCCCTTAGGGCGCGCCACCCTCCTTGGCCGGCCCCCTCCTCCACTCCTTTATATACGGGAGCAGGGGGCACCCCATAGACACAACAATTGATCATTGATCTGTTAGCCGTGTGCGGTGCCCCCCTCCACCATAATCCTCGATAATATTGTAGCGGTGCTTAGGCGAAGCCCTGCGACGGTAGAACATCAAGATCTTCACCACGCCGTCGTGCTGACGGAACTCATCCCCGACACTTTGCTGGATCGGAGTTCGGGAATCGTCATCGAGCTGAACGTGTGCTAGAACTCGGAGGTGCCGTAGTTTCGGTGCTTGATCGGTCGGGCCGTGAAGACGTATGACTACATCAACCGCGTTGTGCTAACGCTTCCGCTTCCGGTCTACGAGGGTACGTAGACAATACTCTTCCCTCTCGTTGCTATGCATCACCATGATCTTGCATGTGCGTAGGAATTTTTTTGAAATTACTACGTTCCCCAACAGTGGCATCCGAGCCTAGATTTTATGCGTTGATGTTATGCACGAGTAGAACACAAGTGAGTTGTGGGCGATATAAGTCATACTGCTTACCAGCATGTCATACTTTGGTTCGGCGGTATTGTTGGATGAAGCGGCCCGGACCGACATTACGCGTACGCTTACGCGAGACTGGTTCTACCGACGTGCTTTGCACACAGGTGGCTGGCGGGTGTCAGTTTCTCCAACTTTAGTTGAACCGAGTGTGGCTACGCCCGGTCCTTGCGAAGGTTAAAACAGCACCAACTTGACAAACTATCGTTGTGGTTTTGATGCGTAGGTAAGAACGGTTCTTGCTAAAGCCCGTAGCAGCCACGTAAAACTTGCAACAACAAAGTAGAGGACGTCTAACTTGTTTTTGCAGGGCATGTTGTGATGTGATATGGTCAAGACATGATGCTAAATTTTATTGTATGAGATGATCATGTTTTGTAACCGAGTTATCGGCAACTGGCAGGAGCCATATGGTTGTCGCTTTATTGTATGCAATGCAATCGCGCTGTAATGCTTTACTTTATCACTAAGCGGTAGCGATAGTCGTGGAAGCATAGGATTGGCGAGACGACAACGATGCTACGATGGAGATCAAGGTGTCGCGCCGGTGACGATGGTGATCATGACGATGCTTCGGAGATGGAGATCACAAGCACAAGATGATGATGGCCATATCATATCACTTATATTGATTGCATGTGATGTTTATCTTTTATGCATCTTATCTTGCTTTGATTGACGGTAGCATTATAAGATGATCTCTCACTAAATTTCAAGATAAAAGTGTTCTCCCTGAGTATGCACTGTTGCCAAAGTTTGTCGTGCCCAGACACCACGTGATGATCGGGTGTGATAAGCTCTACGTCCATCTACAACGGGTGCAAGCCAGTTTTTGCACACGCAGAATACTCAAGTTAAACTTGACGAGCCTAGCATATGCAGATATGGCCTCGGAACACTGAGACCGAAAGGTCGAGCGTGAATCATATAGTAGATATGATCAACATAGTGATGTTCACCATTGAAAACTACTCCATTTCACGTGATGATCGATTATGGTTTAGTTGATTTGGATCACGTGATCACTTAGAAGATTAGAGGGATGTCTTTCTATGTGGGAGTTCTTAAGTAATATGATTAATTGAACTTAAATTTATCATGAACTTAGTACCTGATAGTATCTTGCTTGTTTATGTTTGATTGTAGATAGATGGCCCGTGCTGTTGTTCCGTTGAATTTTAATGCGTTCCTTGAGAAAGCAAAGTTGAAAGATGATGGTAGCAATTATACAGACTGGGTCCGTAACTTGAGGATTATCCTCATTGCTACACAGAAGAATTACGTCCTGGAAGCACCGCTGGGTGCCAGGCCTGCTGCTGGAGCAACACCTGATGTTATGAACGTCTGGCAGAGCAAAGCTAATGACTATTCGATAGTTCAGTGTGCCATGCTTTACGGCTTAGAATCGGGACTTCAACGACGTTTTGAACGTCATGGAGCATATGAGATGTTCCAGGAGTTGAAGTTAATATTTCAAGCAAATGCCCGGATTGAGAGATATGAAGTCTCCAATAAGTTCTATAGCTGCAAGATGGAGGAGAACAGTTCTGTCAGTGAGCATATACTCAAAATGTCTGGGTATAATAATCACTTAATTCAACTGGGAGTTAATCTTCCAGATGATTGCGTCATTGATAGAATTCTCCAATCACTTCCACCTAGCTACAAGAGCTTCATGATGAACTATAATATGCAAGGGATGAATAAGACAATTCCCGAGATCTTCACAATGCTAAAAGCTGCGGAGGTAGAAATCAAGAAGGAGCATCAAGTGTTGATGGTCAACAAGACCACTAGTTTCAAGAAAAAGGGCAAGGGGAAGAAGAAGGGAAACTTCAAGAAGAACATCAAGCAAGTTGCTGCTCAGGAGAAGAAACCCAAGTCTGGACCTAAGCCTGAAACTGAGTGCTTCTACTGCAAGCAGACTGGTCACTGGAAGCGGAACTGCCCCAAGTATTTGGCAGATAAGAAGGATGGCAAGGTGAACAAAGGTATATGTGATATACATGTTATTGATGTGTACCTTACTAGAGCTCGCAGTAGCACCTGGGTATTTGATACTGGTTCTGTTGCTAATATTTGCAACTCGAAACAGGGACTACGGATTAAGCGAACACTGGCGAAGGATGAGGTGACGATGCGCGTGGGAAATGGTTCCAAAGTCGATGTGATCGCGGTCGGCACGCTACCTCTACATCTACCATCGGGATTAGTATTAGACCTAAATAATTGTTATTTGGTGCCAGCGTTGAGCATGAACATTATATCTGGATCTTGTTTGATGCGAGACGGTTATTCATTTAAATCAGAGAATAATGGTTGTTCTATTTATATGAGTAATATCTTTTATGGTCATGCACCCTTGAAGAGTGGTCTATTTTTGATGAATCTCGATAGTAGTGATACATATATTCATAATGTTGAAGCCAAAAGATGCAGAGTTGATAATGATAGTGCAACTTATTTGTGGCACTGCCGTTTAGGTCATATCGGTGTAAAGCGCATGAAGAAACTCCATACTGATGGACTTTTGGAGCCACTTGATTATGAATCACTTGGTACTTGTGAACCGTGCCTCATGGGCAAGATGACTAAAACGCCATTCTCCGGTACTATGGAGAGAGCAACAGATTTGTTGGAAATCATACATACAGATGTATGTGGTCCAATGAATGTTGAAGCTCATGGCGGATATCGTTATTTTCTCACCTTCACAGATGATTTAAGCAGATATGGGTATATCTACTTAATGAAACATAAGTCTGAAACATTTGAAAAGTTCAAAGAATTTTAGAGTGAAGTTGAAAATCATCGTAACAAGAAAATAAAGTTTCTACGATATGATCATGGAGGAGAATATTTGAGTTACGAGTTTGGTTTACATTTGAAACAATGCGGAATAGTTTCGCAACTCACGCCACCCGAAACACCACAGCATAATGGTGTGTCCGAACGTCGTAATCGTACTTTACTTGATATGGTGCGATCTATGATGTCTCTTACAGATTTACCGCTATCGTTTTGGGGTTATGCTTTAGAGACGGCCGCATTCACGTTAAATAGGGCACCATCAAAATCTGTTGAGACGACACCTTATGAACTATGGTTTGGCAAGAAACCAAAGTTGTCGTTTCTGAAAGTTTGGGGCTGCGATGCTTATGTGAAAAAGCTTCAACCTGATAAGCTCGAACCCAAATCGGAGAAATGTGTCTTCATAGGATACCCGAAGGAGACTGTTGGGTACACCTTCTATCACAGATCCGAAGGCAAGACATTTATTGCTAAGAATGGATCCTTTCTAGAGAAGGAGTTTCTCTCGAAAGAAGTGAGTGGGAGGAAAGTAGAACTTGATGAGGTAACTGTACCTGCTCCCTTATTGGAAAGTAGTACATCACAGAAACCGGTTTCTGTGACACCTACACCAATTAGTGAGGAAGCTAATGATGATGATCATGAAACTTCAGAACAAGTTACTACTGAACCTCGTAGATCAACTAGAGTAAGATCCGCATCAGAGTGGTACGGTAATCCTGTTCTGGAAGTCATGCTACTAGATCATGATGAACCTACGAACTATGAAGAAGCGATGGTGAGCCCAGATTCCGCAAAATGGCTTGAAGCCATGAAATCTGAGATGGGATCCATGTATGAGAACAAAGTGTGGACTTTGGTTGACTTGCCCAATGATTGGCAAGCAATTGAGAATAAATGGATCTTCAAGAAGAAGACTGACGCTGACGGTAATGTTACTGTCTACAAAGCTCGACTTGTCGCAAAAGGTTTTTGACAAGTTCAAGGGATTGACTACGATGAGACCTTCTCACCCGTAGCGATGCTTAAGTCTGTCCGAATCATGTTAGCAATTGCCGCTTTTTATGATTATGAAATTTGGCAGATGGATGTCAAAACTGCATTCCTGAATGGATTTCTGGAAGAAGAGTTGTATATGATGCAGCCGGAAGGTTTTTTCGATCCAAAGGGAGCTAACAAAGTGTGCAAGCTCTAGCGATCCATTTATGGACTGGTGCAAGCATCTCGGAGTTGGAATAAACGCTTTGATAGTGTGATCAAAGCATTTGGTTTTATACAGACTTTTGGAGAAGCCTGTATTTACAAGAAAGTGAGTGGGAGCTCTGTAGCATTTCTGATATTATATGTGGATGACATATTACTAATCGGAAATGATATAGAATTTCTGGATAGCATAAAGGGATACTTGAATAAGAGTTTTTCAATGAAAGACCTCGGTGAAGCTTCTTACATATTGGGCATTAAGATCTATAGAGATAGATCAAGACGCTTAATTGGACTTTCACAAAGCACATACCTTGACAAAGTTTTGGAGAAGTTCAAAATGGATCAAGCAAAGAAAGGATTCTTGCCTGTGTTACAAGGTGTGAAGTTGAGTAAGACTCAATGCCCGACCACTGCAGAAGATAGAGAGAAAATGAAAGATGTTCCCTATGCTTCAGCCATAGGCTCTATCATGTATGCAATGCTGTGTACCAGAACTGATGTGTGCCTTGCTATAAGTCTAGCAGGGAGGTACCAAAGTAATCCAGGAGTGGATCACTAGACAGCGGTCAAGAACATCCTGAAATACCTGAAAAGGACTAAGGATATGTTTCTCGTATATGGAGGTGACAAAGAGCTCATCGTAAATGGTTACGTTGATGCAAGCTTTGAAACTGATCCGGACGATTCTAAATCGCAAACCGGATATGTATTTACATTAAACGATGGAGCTGTCAGTTGGTGCAGTTCTAAACAAAGCGTCGTGGCGGGATCTACATGTGAAGCGGAGTACATATCTGCTTCGGAAGCAGCAAACGAAGGAGTTTGGATGAAGGAGTTCATATCCGATCTAGGTGTCATACCTAGTGCATCGGGTCCAATGAAAATCTTCTGTGACAATACTGGTGCAATTGCCTTGGCAAAGGAATCCATATTTCACAAGAGAACCAAGCACATCAAGAGACGCTTCAATTCCATCCAGGATCTAGTCCAGGTGGGAGACATAGAGATTTGCAAGATACATACGGATCTGAATGTAGCAGACCCATTGACTAAGCCTCTTCCACGAGCAAAACATGATCAGCACCAAGGCTCCATGGGTGTTAGAATCATTACTGTGTAATCTAGATTATTGACTCTAGTGCAAGTGGGAGACTGAAGGAAATATGCCCTAGAGGAAATAATAAAGTTATTATTTATTTCCTTATATCATGATAAATGTTTATTATTCATGCTAGAATTGTATTAACCGGAAACATGATACTTGTGTGAATACATAAACAAACAAAGTGTCACTAGTAAGCCTCTACTTGACTAGCTCGTTAATCGAAGATGGTTATGTTTCCTAACCATAGACATGAGTTGTCATTTGATTAACGAGATCACATCATTAGGAGAATGATGTGATTGACATGACCCATTCCATTAGCTTAGCACCCGATCGTTTAGTATGTTGCTATTGCTTTCTTCATGACTTATACATGTTCCTATAACTATGAGATTATGCAACTCCCGTTTACCGGAGGAACACTTTGTGTGCTACCAAACGTCACAACGTAACTGGGTGATTATAAAGGTGCTCTACAGGTGTCTCCAAAGGTACATGTTGGGTTGGCGTATTTCGAGATTAGGATTTGTCACTCCGATTGTCGGAGAGGTATCTCTGGCCCCCTCGGTAATGCACATCACTTAAGCCTTGCAAGCAATGCAACTAATAAGTTAGTTGCAAGATGATGTATTATAGAACGAGTAAAGAGACTTGCCAGTAACGAGATTGACTACGTATTGAGATACCGACGATCGAATCTCGGGCAAGTAACATACCGATGACAAAGGGAACAAACGTATGTTGTTATGCGGTCTGACCGATAAAGATCTTCGTAGAATATGTAGGAGCCAATATGAGCATCCAGGTTCCGCTATTGGTTATTGACCGGAGACGTGTCTCGGTCATGTCTACATTGTTCTCGAACCCGTAGGGTCCGCACGCTTAACGTTCGATGACAGTTTCATTATGAGTTTATATATTTTGATGTACCGAAGGTTGTTTGGAGTCCCGGATGTGATCACAGACTTGACGAGGAGTCTCGAAATGGCCGAGACATAAATATCGATATATTGGACGACTATATTTGGACACCGGAAAGGTTCCGGGTGAGATTGGGACAATACCGGATCACCGGGAGGTTATCGGAACCCCCCGGGAGGTATATGGGCCTTATTGGGCCTTAGTGGAAAGGAGGGGAAAGGAGCAAGGGAGGCCCCCCCCAAGCCCAATTTGAATTGGGAGGGGGCCGACCCCCCCTTTCCTTCCTCCCTTCTTCCTCTTCATTCCCTCTCCTACTCCTAATAGGAAAAAGGGGAGTCCTACTCCCTGTAGGAGTTGGACTCCCCCTTAGGGTGCGCCACCCTCCTTGGTCGGCCCCCTCCTCCACTCCTTTATATACGGGAGCAGGGGGGCACCCCATAGACACAACAATTGATCATTGATCTGTTAGCCGTGTGCGGTGCCCCCCTCCACCATAATCCTCGATAATATTGTAGCGGTGCTTAGGCGAAGCCCTGCGACGGTAGAACATCAAGATCGTCACCACGCCATCGTGCTGACGGAACTCATCCCTGACACTTTGCTGGATCGGAGTTCGGGGATCATCATCGAGCTGAACGTGTGCCAGAACTCGGAGGTGCCGTAGTTTCGGTGCTTGATCGGTCGGGCTGTGAAGACGTACGACTACATAAACCGCGTTGTGCTAACGCTTTCGCTTCCGGTCTACGAGGGTACGTAGACAACACTCTTCCCTCTCATTGCTATGCATCACCATGATCTTGCGTGTCCGTAGGAATTTTTTTGAATTTACTACGTTCCCCAACACAAACCACATAAACACTTTGATCTTCAAAGGGACCTTGACTTTCCAAACCTTTTTGGAACTAGGAATCACACTAGAGTTAATAATATCGATATACATCGATTTAACTGTGAACTCCCTAGATCTAGTAAGCTTCCACCACAATTGATCGGGCTGAGGAGTTAACTGAACCTCCATCAGACGATGAACCAAGTGAAGCCATGCTTCCCACCGATCACCCACAAGCACCCTCCTAAACTGAATGTTAAGTGGAATGGACTGCATGACCGTAGCAACAAGAGCCTCATGATGCTGAACAATACGATAAAGGGATGGATACTGGGTCGCCAAAGGCGCGTCACCAAGCCACGTATCTTCCCAGAATCGAGTGTTGTTGCCATTACCGACAATAAACCTAGTTCTGTTAAAGAAGGTAGCTTTGACTCTCATGAGCCCCTTCCAGAACGGCGAATCAGTTGGTCTGATAGTGACCTGGGATAGGGTCTTGGAATGCAGATATTTACTACGTATAATCTGCGCCCATGTTGCCTCCGTCTCAAGTGACAACTTATACAGCCACTTACTAAGCAGGCATCTGTTCTTGACCTCTAAATTTTCAATACCAAGGCCCCCTGGTCCTTTGGTCGACAGATAATATCCCATTTGTCCAGTCAGTATTTTCTCTTAAGTTCATCACTCTGCCAAAAGAATCTGGATCGATAGAAGTCCAGTCTTTTCCTAACCCCAACTGGGACCTCAAAGAAAGATAATAGGAATATAGGTAAACTCGTGAGCACCGAGTTAATAAGAATCAACCAGCCTCCATAAGACATGAGTTTTCCTTTCCAGCAACTCAGTTTCTTCTCAAACCGATCCTCTATGCACTTCCACTCGCTGTTTGTTAGCTTACGATGGTGAATGGGAATACCTAGATACGTAAAAGGTAAAGCTCCCACTTCACAACCAAACAATTGTCTATATGTCTCTTGTTCGTCTTTGGCTCTACCAAAGCAGAACAACTCGCTTTTATGGAAATTAATCTTAAGCCCTGTCAATTGTTCAAATAAGCATAACAATAACTTCATGTTTCTCGCTTTAGCCAAATCGTGTTCCATGAAGATGATTGTATCATCAGCGTACTGCAGGATGGACACACCACCATCGACCAGATGAGGCACCAAGCCACCCACCTGACCGGCTTCTTTTGCCCTCCCTATCAGGATCGCCAACATGTCAACCACAATATTGAATAATATTGGGGACACATGATCGCCTTGTCTCAACCCCTTATGCGTTTGGAAATAATGGCCTATATCGTCATTCACTTTGATACCAACACTCCCTTTTTGCGTGAATGCTTCCACCTGGCGTCGCCAAGCTTCATCAAAGCCCTTCATGCGTAAGGCCTGTTGAAGGAACGGCCATTTGACTTTATCATATGCCTTCTCGAAATCCACTTTGAAAATAACTCCATCAAGTTTTTTCGTGTGGATCTCATGGAGCGTTTCATGAAGGACCACAACCCCTTCCAGGATGTTCCTGTCCGGCATGAAGGCCGTTTGAGTAGGCCGCACCACGGCGTGCGCAATCTGTGTTAGCCTAATCGTCCCAACCTTGGTAAAAATCTTGAAACTGACATTCAGAAGACAGATAGGCCGAAATTGCTCGATTCTCACGGCCTCTGTTTTCTTAGGAAGCAGGGTTATTATTCCAAAATTTAGCTGGAAAAGCTGCAAATGTCCCGAGAACACATCATGGAACATCCGCAACAGGTCCCCTTTAATAATATGCCAACACTTCTTATAAAACTCAGCCAGGAAACCATCCGGACCTGGGGCCTTATTATTTTTCATCTGGGATACGGCCTCGAACACCTCCTTTTCCAAAAAAGGGGCGGTTAATATATCGTCCTCCACAACTGTAAGTTGAGGTACATCTTCGACTCTAGACTCATCCAGAGACACACAGTTCTCCTCTGGTGGTCCAAACAATCATTTGTAATACTCAGTAATGTAAAGCTTCAAATTTTCCTGACCTATAATTGTACCCTCATCTTGTTCTAGCTGGAAGATTCTCTTCTTCCTATGTTTGCCATTGGCAATCATGTGGAAGAATTGAGTGTTCGCGTCCCCCTGGACCACTCTTCGTACCTTGGCCCACAGAGCCCACTTTAATTCTTCTTCACGAAGGAGTTCTTTCAGCCTCATCTCAGCGTCAAGCTTGGTATGAAGCTCGGTGGCAGGCAACACCGTGGTTTCTGCTTTAACATCTAAGGACTGAATAAGGGCAAGGAGCCGTTCCTTTTCAACCTTATAGATCCCACTAAGATGTTTAGCCCATCCACGTAGGAAACTTCTCAGATGCCTAATCTTATTTTGCCAACGCTCAAGCGCATTCCTACCGCCTGCATCCTTAGCCCACTCTCTGGCTACGAGATCCAGGAAGCCTTCTCTTTCAAACCACACAAGCTCGAACGAGAACAAATTCTTGTTGCCCGAGTAGGTAGCCCCACCAGAGTCAAGAAAAAGAGGCGTGTGATCAGAAATCCCGCGAGAGAGAGCCTGGACTGTTACAAAGGGAAACTTCTGTTCCCATTCGACACTAGCGAGTATCCGATCCAACTTTTTAAACGTTGGATTTGGCATGGCGTTAGCCCAAGTGAACTTCCTACCTGAAAGCTCAATCTCTCTCAGATCCAAGCTTTCAATGATAGTGTTGAACATGAATGACCATCTCCCATCAAAATTATCATTGTTCTTCTCATCACGTCTCGTAATAATGTTAAAGTCTCCCCCAACGAGAATGGGGAGCTGCTCAGAACCGCAAACTCTAACTAGGCCGGCCAAGAAATCTGGTTTGAGTTCTGCCTGCGCGGCCCCATACACCGCCACCAGAGCCCAGTCAAAACCGTCAACCTTGGACCGCACCCTGAACTTTACAGCAAAATCTCCCATGACCACACTTCGAACTTCGAGAGAATCGCATTGAACACCAAGTAAGATCCCTCCCGATCTCCCTCTTGGTGGCAGACAATGGCAGTCAAACTCAATACCCCCTGAAAGAGTGTTGAGAAATTGTGGCGAGAAATTCGCTCTACCAGTTTCCGACAACGCAATAAAATACAGTCGCTGTTCGATGGATGCATCTTCAAGAAACCTTCTTTTAGCCAAGTCCTTAAGACCTCTGCTATTCCAAAAGATTCCTCTCATATCTCGTCGTGGAATTTTTTAGCCGTGCGGATCCTAGCACTCCTACACACTGCGGACATTGGGTAAATCTTGCGCTTCCATTTGCGCTTAGGGCTGGTCCTCGCGTCCGCCCGGTCCACTCTCCCTGTTTCAGGGGGTCTAACACCATCCATCTCGACACTCTCATCCTCCTCCTCCGGCTCCGGGAGGGGAGGCGCGAGATCGGCACAAAAATCATCGAGCACCCCGATTCCCAAAGCATCAATCTCGGAATCATCCATGGGTTTGATGGCAGCTAAGTTTCGAATCATATCTAAAGCCCTCTCAGCTTCTAGATCTAGCAAATTATTGATAGAATTAGAAATTTCACCATCGTTACTACCTAGTGAAATTCCTAGTTGGTTTGCATTATCAACAATCTCATCGTTCGAAAAATGCAAGATGGAATTAGAAGTATTCACTGACATACAAGGTAGTGACCTGGACATCACGAAGCTTGGCCTCCCTCACGGCGCACCGCTGCTGCATGTCGTCCACCTCCGGACGGCCCTGAAGACGACAGCTCAACCATTGGCCCTCAGACGCCTGGTCCGGAATCCCGCCGAACTGAATAACCTCCTCCTGAGTGAAGTTGCCCGGGGACTGACCTCCTGTCACCCCCCGAACACTCAACCGGTCTCCAAGACCAGGAGAGGGCGCTGAGATAGCTGATGCGGAACCAAGGGCCTCCTGCCCCCGCTCCCCGCCCACCCCGGACTGTAGGCCAGGAGTGGTCTCCGGCGCCAACGGTGGGACGGTCCCCCTAGGCGCGGAAGGTGGAGAGGGCCCCGAGGCCATCCGCCCCAAGCCCCCTCCAAAGACTGGACCTGCCTCCTGCAGCATCGGCCCAGCGATAGGAGAAGGGGGCGCCGAGGCCACCTGCCCCACCCCCCCTCCCGAAGGTGACCCCTCCCTCATGGTAGCACCGACCGGAGCGAGAGGAGAAGGGGGCGCCGAGGCCACCTGCCTCGACCCCCCTGCACAGCTCGGAGCCATCACCTGCAGTTTTGCCGTCTCAACAAAAACCGAGGGGGGCGAGATCACTATCTCCAAACCCCCCTCCTTGCAAGAGCCCTCCACACCCAGACCCTCAAAGTCCAACGCGGGTAAAGAGTGCTCAAAATCCTCCAAAGACTCCACCCGCTCGCTCCAAAGTCTCGAAGGTGCAGAAGCAGCCTCATAGATCCAAATCTCAGAGTGGTCGACGACAGTGAAGAGGGAGGCGCCGTCCTATCTCCGGTCGTCTGAGCAACAGACCCCGGTCCCTCGGACATCTCTCATCCAGGAACAGCGGTCGGAGTCTCCTTAACACCCGCACCCTCATCATCCTCGTGCACATCAACATTAGTGGCAACAGGTGCCTTAGCAAATAGGCTGTCATCCTCAAACTCAATCTGAAGGTTGTAAACCTGGCCTCGATAAGCCCACTTGACCACATCAGGCACAAACTCGATGTCCAAAATACTGACCAGTAAGTGAGCAACCCCATGGGCTCTAGTAAATGCCATGTCCACTCGCTCAGGCTTTCCCACCATGATGCCCAAACTAGCAACGACCCTAGCATCCTGCATAGGTTTGGAAGGAGCTCCGAAAAACGTAACCAAGCCTGGGTAAGAGGTTTACCCTGAGGCTCAACCAACTTCCACTCGTGAAACTCAAGGATGCCCTCAGTACCTGGCACTTTGCACATCCTGAAACTCAACAGCCTCTGTAAATCCTCCACTGACGGAAACTCAACCCTGAACAAGTTTGCCTCTAGACTGACAAGCTCCCAATGGAAGTCCCCTGGGGCCAGCTCCCGGAGCCGCTGTACAATCTAGGACTCAGAGACTTCTCCTTTAGTCACTTTAACAACCCCAGTTGTCACACTCTAAACCTCATCAGGAGCCTCCCTCTCGGTCGAAGACTCAAAAAATGTGAGCTCAGCATAGTACACTCCATACATCATAAGAGTCGGTACCTGCTCCCTCAAAAGCGGACAAATCCCCGACTCATGGGCTGTCTTGCCACATGTATCGCATAAAACGGCCACACACTCAGTAATGAAATGGCCCTTATCGCCACAGCGGTAACATAACATCCTTTCTTTCTTGCGCGCATACTTGGCCGCCCTATCCAGCTCAACCCTGTCAGAACCCTCCACCGACATTGACTCAATCTCACCATTCGCAGGAACCACCATGTCAGTCAGTGCCGTCACCACCTCCATAGCCTGGCAAGACAACTCAGTCTCCGCAGTATCCTCGCCAACAGCTGTCTGGTCCACAACAACAGGATGCTGCCGTGGACGATAGCGGCCACCCCGGCCACCTCGGCCACCACGGTTACCACGGAAACCACCGCGGTTATGGTTAGCCGGTCCAGACGCCCCTTCGACGAAGCCGCCCGTTGACCCCATGAAAGGCCTCTCGGCCAAGTCATTGCTCTGCCAGGCATGCCCCCGACCACCACCCATGGACGAGGATCCCCGGTGCTGTCCATATCCATACGCGTTATGCCCATCATCACCCCACTGACCACGAGGCGCAGATGAAACTCCCCCATTAGCCGGAACCTGTGGCAACTAAGCCTGCTTCAACACCAGCGCTGCCGAGTTCTGCGCCTGCCTTGCCACGAAATGCGGCGGTCTGGCCCCGGGTTGTATCGCCACCGGTCGTAGCTGGCCACTGTTGGAAATATACCCTAGAGGCAATAATAAATTGGTTATTATTATATTTCCTTGTTCATGATAATCGTTTATTATCCATGCTAGAATTGTATTGATAGGAAACTCAGATACATGTGTGTATACATAGACAACACCATGTCCCTAGTAAGCCTCCAGTTGACTAGCTCGTTGATCAATAGATGGTTACGGTTTCCTGACCATGGACATTGGATGTCTTTGATAACGGGATCACATCATTAGGAGAATGATGTGATGGACAAGACCCAATCCTAAGCCTAGCACAAGATCATGTAGTTCGTATGCTAAAGCTTTTCTAATGTCAAGTATCATTTCCTTAGACCATGAGATTGTGCAACTCCCGGATACCGTAGGAGTGCTTTGGGTGTGCCAAACGTCACAACGTAACTGGGTGGCTATAAAGGTACACTACAGGTATCTCTGAAAGTGTCTGTTGGGTTGGCACGAATCGAGACTGGGATTTGTCACTCCGTGTAAACGGAGAGGTATCTTTGGGCCCACTCGGTAGGACATCATCATAATGTGCACAATGTGATCACGGAGTTGATCACGGGATGATGTGTTACGGAACGAGTAAAGAGACTTGCCGGTAACGAGATTGAACATGGTATCCGGATACCGAGGATCGAATCTCGGGCAAGTATCATACCGCTAGACAAAGGGAATTGTATACGGGATTGATTAAGTCCTTGACATCGTGGTTCATCCGATGAGATCATCGTGGAGCATGTGGGAGCCAACATGGGTATCCAGATCCCACTGTTGGTTATTGACCGGAGAGTTGTCTTGGCCATGTCTGCATGACTTCCGAACCCGTAGGGTCTACACACTTAAGGTTCGATGACGCTAGGGTTATAGGGAAAGTATGTACGCGGTTACCGAATGTTGTTCGGAGTCCCGGATGAGATCCCGGACGTCACGAGGAGTTCCGGAATGGTCCAGAGGTAAAGATTGATATATAGGAAGTATGGTTTTGGCCACCGGAAGTGTTCCGGGCATCACCGGTAGTGTACCGGGACCACCGGAGGGGTCCGGGGGTCCACCAGGTGGGGCCACCAGCCCCGGAGGCCTACATGGGCCAATAGTGGGAAGGGACCAGCCCCTAGGTGGGCTGGGGCACCTCCCACCAAGGCCCAAGGAGCCTCCAAGAGGGGAAGGGGGCAAACCCTAGGCTCAGATGGGCCTAAGGCCCACCTAGTGGTGCGCCCCCCTCTTTCCCCCCTTGGCCGCCCCCTAGATGGGATCTAGGGCTGGCCGCCACCCCTAGGGAGGGAACCCTAGGTGGGGGCACAGCCCCTCCCCCTATATATACTTGAGGTTTGGGGCTGCCCAACACATGTGATTTGCTCTCCTTGTTGGCGCAGCCCTACCCCTCTCCCTCCTTGTCTCTCGTAGTGCTTGGCGAAGCCCTGCTGGAGTCCCGCGCTCCTCCACCACCACCACCACCACGCCGTCATGCTGCTGCTAGATGGAGTCTTCCCCAACCTCTCCTTCTCCCCTTGCTGGATCAAGGCGTAGGAGACGTCACCGGGCTGTACGTGTGTTGAACACGGAGGTGCCGTCCGTTCGGCACTAGGATCATCGGTGATTTGGATCACGACGAGTACGATTCCATCAACCCGCTCACTTGAACGCTTCCTCTTAGCGATCTACAAGGGTATGTAGATGCACTCTCCTTCCCCTCGTTGCTAGATTACTCCATAGATTGATCTTGGTGATGCGTAGAAAATTTTGAATTTCTGCTATGTTCCCCAACAGTGGCATCATGAGCTAGGTCTATGCGTAGTTACTATGCACGAGTAGAACACAAAGTAGTTGTGGGCGTCGATATTGTCAATTATCTTGCCGTTACTAGTCTTATCTTGATTCGGCGGCATCGTTGGATGAAGCGGCCTGGACCAACCTTACACGTACGCTTACGTGAGACCGGTTCCACCGAATGACATGCACTAGTTGCATAAGGTGGCTGGCGGGTGTCTGTCTCTCCCACTTTAGTCGGATCGGATTCGATGAACAGGGTCCTTATGAAGGGTAAATAGAAATTGGCAATTCACGTTGTGGTTTTGGCGTAGGTAAGAAACGTTCTTGCTAGAAACCTATAGCAGCCACGTAAAAACTTGCAACAACAATTAGAGGACGTCTAACTTGTTTTTGCAGCAAGTGTTTTGTGATGTGATATGGCCAAAGTATGTGATGAATGATATATGTGATGTATGAGATGATCATGTTCTTGTAATAGGAATCACGACTTGCATGTCGATGAGTATGACAACCGGCAGGAGCCATAGGAGTTGTCTTAATTTATTTATGACCTGCGTGTCAACATAAACGTCATGTAATTACTTTACTGTATTGCTAAAGCGTTAGCCATAGTAGTAGAAGTAATAGATGACGAGACAACTTCAAGAAGACACGATGATGGAGATCATGATGATGGAGATCGTGGTGTCATGCCGGTGACAACGATGATCATGGAGCCCCGAAGATGGAGATCAAGAGGAGCAAAATGATATTGGCCATATCATGTCACTATTTGATTGCATGTGATGTTTATCATGTTTTACATCTTATTTGCTTAGAACGACGGTAGCTTAAATAAGATGACCCCTCACTAAAATTTCAAGAAAGGTGTTCCCCCTAACCGTGCACCGTTGCGAAGGTTCGTTGTTTCGAAGCACCACGTGATGATCGGGTGTGATAGATTCTACCGTTCGAATACAACGGGTGTTGACAAGCCTAGCATGTACAGACATGGCCTCGAGACACATGCGAAACACTTAGGTTGACTTGACGAGCCTAGCATGTACAGACATGGCCTCGGAACACGGAAGACCGAAAGGTCGAACATGAGTCGTATAGAAGATACGATCAACATGAAGATGTTCACCGATGATGACTAGTCCGTCTCACGTGATGATCGGACACGACCTAGTTGACTCGGATCATGTAATCACTTAGATGACTAGAGGGATGTCTATCTGAGTGGAGTTCATAAGATGAACTTAATTATCCTGAACATAGTCAAAAGGTCTTCGCAAATTATGTCATAGCTCGCGCTTCAGTTCTACTGTTTAGATATGTTCCTAGAGAAAATTTAGTTGAAAGTTGATAGTAGCAATTATGCGGACTAGGTCCGTAAACTGAGGATTGTCCTCATTGCTTCATAGAAGGCTTATGTCCTTAATGCACCGCTCAGTGTGCTGAACCTCGAACGTTGTCTGTGGATGTTGCGAACATCTGACATACACATTTTGATAACTACATGATAGTTCAGTTAAACGGTTTAGAGTTGAGGCACCGAAGACGTTTTGAAACGTCGCGAAACATATGAGATGTTTCGAGGGCTGAAATTGGGATTTCAGGCTCGTGCCCGCGTCAAGAGGTATAAGACCTCCGACGATTTTCTTAGCCTACAAACTAAGGGAGAAAAGCTCAATTGTTGAGCTTGTGCTCAGATTGTCTGAGTACAACAATCATTTGAATTGAGTGGGAGTTGATCTTCCAGATGAGATAGTGATGTTTCTCCAAAGTCATTACCACCAAGCTTCTAGAGCTTCGTGATGAACTATAATATATCAGGGACATATATGATGATCCTTGAGATATTCGCGATGTTTGACACCACAAAAGTAGAAATCAAGAAGGAGCATCAATTGTTGATGGTTGGTGAAACCACTAGTTTCAAGAAGGGCAAGGGCAAAAAGGGATACTTCATGAAACGGCAAATCAGCTGCTGCTCTAGTGAAGAAACCCAAGGTTGAACCCAAACCCGAGACTAAGTGCTTCTGTAATAAGGGGAACAACCACTGGAGCAGAATTACCCTAGATACTTGGTAGATGAGAAGGCTGGCAAGGTCGATAGAAGTATATTGGATATACATTGTGTTAATGTGTACTTTACTAGTACTCCTAGTAGCACCATGGTATTAGATACCGGTTCGGTTGCTAAATGTTAGTAAACTCGAAATAAAAGGCTGCGGAGTAAACGGAGACTAGCTAAAGGTGAGCTGGCAATATGTGTTGGAAGTTTTTCCAAGCTTGATGTGATCAAGCATCGCACGCTCCCTCTACCGTCGAGATTGGTGTTTGCGTTGAGCATAGACATGATTGGATTATGTCTATCGCAATATGGTTATTCATTTAAGGAGAATAATGGTTACTCTGTTTATTTGAATAATACCTTCAATGGTCTTGCACCTAAAATGAATGGTTTATTGAATCTCGATCGTAGTGATACACATGTTCATGCCAAGAGATAAAAGACAGTAATGATAGTACCACCTACTTGTGGCACTGCCAAGTAAGTCATATCGGTATAAAACGCATGAAGAAGCTCCATGTTGATGGATCTTTGGGCTCACTCATTTTTGAAAAGTTTGAGACATGCGAACCATGTCTATTGGTGTATATGCATGAAGAAACTCCATGCAAATGGACCGTTTGGACTCACTTGATTTTGAATCACTTGAGACATGCAAATCATACCACATGGGCAAGATGACTAAATGCCTCATTTTCAGTAAAATGGAACTAGAAAGCAACTTGTTGGAAGTAATACATTTTGATGTGTGCAGTCCAATGAGTGCTGAGGTGTGTAGTGGATATCGTTATGTTCTTACTTCACAGATGATTTGAGTAGATGTTGAGTATATTTACTTGATGAATCACGAGTCTGAATTATTGAAAGGTTCAAGTAATTTCAGGGTGAAGTTGAAAGATCGTCGTGACAAGAGGATAAAATATCTATGATATGATCATAGAGATGAATATCTGAATTACGAGTTTGGCACAGAATTAAGACATTGTGGAAATTGTTTCACAACTAATACAGCCTGAAACACCATAGTATGATGGTGTGTCCGAACATCATAACTGCACCCTATTGGATATGATGCATACCATGATGTCTCTTATCGAATTACCACGATAGTTTATGGGTTAGGCATTAGAGACAACCACATTCACTTTAAATAGGGCACCACGTAATTCCGATGAGATGACACCGTATGAACTATGGTTTAGAGAAATCTAAGCTATCATTTCTTAAAAGTTTGGGGCTGCGACGCTTATGTGAAAAAGTTTCAGGCTGATAAGCTCGAACCCAAAGCAGATAAATGCATCTTCATAGGACACCCAAAACAGTTGGGTATACCTCCTGTCTCAGATCCGAAAGCAATAAGGGATTGTTTCTAGAATCGGGTCCTTTCTTGAGGAAAAGTTTCTCTCGAAAGAATTGAGTGGGAGGATGGTGGAGACTTGATGAGGTTATTGAACCGTATCTTCAACTAGTGTGTGGCAGGGCACAGGGAGTTGTTCCTGTGGCACCTACACCAATTGAAGTGGAAGCTTATGATAGTGATCATGAAACTTCAGATCAAGTCACTACCAAACCTCGTGGGATGACAAGGATGCGTACTACTTCAGAGTGGTACGTAATCCTGTCTTGGAAGTCATGTTGCTAGACAACAATGAACCTACGAGCTATGGAGAAGCGATGGTGGGCCTGGATTCCAAAATGGCTCGAGGAAATATAATCCGAGAGAGGATCCATATATGAAAACAAAGCGTAGACTTTGGAAGAACTACTTGATGGTCGTAAGGCTGTTAGGTACATATGGGTTTTAAAAGGAAGACGGACAATGATGGTAAGTATCACCATTAAGAAAGCTCGACTTGTCGTTAAGATGTTTTCCGACAAGTTCAAGGAGTTGACTACGATGAGACTTTCTCACTCGTAGCGATGCTAAGAGTCTGTTGGAATTATATTAGCGATTACTGCAATATTTATGGAATCTTGCAGATAGGATATCAAAACATTGTTTCCTCGACGATTTTCTTGACGAAAGGTTGTATGTGATACAACTGGAAGGTTTTGTCAATCCTGAAAGATGCTAACAAGTATGCAAAGCTCCAGCAATCCTTCTAAGGACTGGAGTAAGCATCTCGGAGTTGGAATGTATGCTTTGATGAGATGATCAAAGATTTTGGGTGTATACAAAGTTTATGAGAAACTTGTATTTCCAAAGAAGTGAGTGTGAGCACTATAGAATTTCTGATGAATATATGTTGTTGACATATTGTTGAGCAGAAATGACGTATAATTTCTGGAAAGCATATAGGGTTATTTGGAAAGTGTTTTTCAATGGAAAGCCTGGATTAAGCTACTTGAACATTGAGCATCAAGATCTATAAGGATAGATCAAAACGCTTAATGGTACTTTCAAATGAGCACATACCTTGACATGATCTTGAAGGTGTTCAAGATGGATCAGTCAAAGGAGTTCTTGCCTGAGTTGTAAGGTATGAAGTTAAGACTTAAAGCTCGACCACGGCAGAAGAAAGAGGAAGGACGAAGGTCGTCCCCTATGCTTTTGTCATAGGCTCTATACGGTGTGCCATGCTGAGTACCACACCTGATGTGTGCCTTGCCACATATCTGGCAAGAGGGTACAAAGGTAATCTAGGAGTAGATCACCAGATAGCGGTCTAAATTATCCTTAGAGGAATAATGATATGTTTCTCGGTTATGGAGGTGATAAAGAGTTTGACGTAAAGAGTTACGTCGATGCAAGCTTAACACCTATCCGGATAGCTCTAAGTAGAGATACCGGATACGTATAATGGAGCAACAATTTAGAATAGCTCCAAGTAGAACAGTTATTTGAAATGGCTCCAAATGTAGCGTAGTAGTTGCATCTACAAGATGACATAGAAATTTGCAAAGTACATACGGATCTGAATGTTGCAAACCCGTTGACTGAAACCTCTCTCACAAACATAACATGATCAAACCCAGAACTCTTTGGGTGTTAGTCACATGGGGATGTGACCTTGAGTGTTAATCACATATCGATGTGAACTGGATTATTGACTCTAGTGCAAGTGGGAGACTGTTGAAAATATACCCTAGAGGCAATAATAAATTGGTTATTATTATATTTCCTTGTTCATGATAATCGTTTATTCTCCATGCTAGAATTGTATTGATAGGAAACTCAGATACATGTGTGGATACATAGACAACACCATGTCCCTAGTAAGCCTCCAGTTGACTAGCTCGTTGATCAATAGATGGTTATGGTTTCCTGACCATGGACATTGGATGTCGTTGATAACGGGATCACATCATTAGGAGAATGATGTGATGGACAAGACCCAATCCTAAGCCTAGCACAAGATCATGTAGTTCGTATGCTAAAGCTTTTCTAATGTCAAGTATCATTTCCTTAGACCATGAGATTGTGCAACTCCCGGATACCGTAGGAGTGCTTTGGGTGTGCCAAACGTTACAATGTAACTGGGTGGCTATAAAGGTACACTACAGGTATCTCCGAAAGTGTCTGTTGGGTTGGCACGAATCGAGACTGGGATTTGTCACTCCGTGTAAACGGAGAGGTACTCTGGGCCCACTCGGTAGGACATCATCATAATGTGCACAATGTGATCACGGAGTTGATCACGGGATGATGTGTTACGGAACGAGTAAAGAGACTTGCCGGTAACGAGATTGAACATGGTATCCGGATACCGAGGATCGAATCTCGGGCAAGTATCATACCGCTAGACAAAGGGAATTGTATACGGGATTGATTAAGTCCTTGACATCGTGGTTCATCCGATGAGATCATCGTGGAGCATGTGGGAGCCAACATGGGTATCCAGATCCCGCTGTTGGTTATTGACCGGAGAGTTGTCTCGGCCATGTCTGCATGACTTCCGAACCCGTAGGGTCTACACACTTAAGGTTCGATGACGCTAGGGTTATAGGGAAAGTATGTACGCGGTTACCGAATGTTGTTCGGAGTCTCGGATGAGATCCCGGACGTCACGAGGAGTTCCGGAATGGTCCGGAGGTAAATATTGATATATAGGAAGTATGGTTTTGGCCACCGGAAGTGTTCCGGGCATCACCGGTAGTGTACCGGGACCACCGGAGGGGTCCGGGGGTCCACCAGGTGGGGCCACCAGCCCCGGAGGCCTACATGGGCCAATAGTGGGAAGGGACCAGCCCCTAGGTGGGCTGGGGCGCCTCCCACCAAGGCCCAAGGCGCCTCCAAGAGGGGAAGGGGGCAAACCCTAGGCTCAGATGGGCCTAAGGCCCACCTAGTGGTGCGCGCCCCTCTCCCCCCTTGGCCGCCCCCTAGATGGGATCTAGGGCTGGCCGCCACCCCTAGGAAGGGAACCCTAGGTGGGGGCGCAGCCCTTCCCCTCCCCCTATATATACTTGAGGTTTGGGGCTGCCCAACACATGTGATTTGCTCTCCTTATTGGCGCAGCCCTACCCCTCTCCCTCCTCGTCTCTCATAGTGCTTGCGAAGCCCTGCTGGAGTCCCGCGCTCCTCCACCACCACCACGCCGTCGTGCTGCTGCTGGATGGAGTCTTCCCCAAGCTCTCCTTCTCCCCTTGCTGGATCAAGGCGTAGGAGACGTCACCGGGCTGTACGTGTGTTGAACATGGAGGTGCCGTCCGTTCGGCACTAGGATCATCGGTGATTTGGATCACGACAAGTACGACTCCATCAACCCGTTCACTTGAACGCTTCCGCTTAGCGATCTACAAGGGTATGTAGATGCACTCTCCTTCCCCTCGTTGCTAGATTACTCCATAGATTGATCTTGGTGATGCGTAGAAAATTTTGAATTTCTGCTACGTTCCCCAACAGCCACTAGATACTGGAGGAGGCGGTCTCGAAGTCAGGACGCTTCGGCCCGCGCCGGCCGCAGGGCTCGGCACCGGTGGCCGAAGGCCACCCCGTCCCGCAGCTGGCAGTGGCGAAGTCACCGGCGTGGGTGGCCGAGTGCCCGCAGTGCTAGACCCGCGGCCAACTGCGGTCGACCCAGGCGCGCCGCCTGCTTGTGGTGGCCTAGGGCCGTCGGCGTCCTGCGCCGCCCGTTTGATCCTAGCACCCGAGAGTGGGGGACGGCCCCACGGCCAGCCCGAGCGGCGAAACCGCACCACCGCGTCCAGTTCCCGGTGGTACACCATCTCTGCTGCGGCCACCCCCTGCCGGCAGCACAGGCCCTCCACGGCCCGCACCACCCGAGACACCGGACTTGCCAGGGGCAAACCTCGACCAGCCATGTCGCGGAGAGGGGGAATGCGCCTAGAACGCCCCGCACCACGATCAGAGAATCTCGGCCGGCGCACACCACCGCATACCCTAGATTGTTTCAAACGAAGCCTCCCAGGAGTAACGTCGATCGTGCATGGGGGTGTAGATGGGATCGTCGAACGTGCCTGGTTACACTGGGCCTCATACCCGGTTAACACAGGCCCATCATCGCACGGGCCCGGTTCACTCAGAACCGGCCCACCCCCTGGCATTCCGAGTTCGCGGCCCAGGAG
Source organism: Triticum urartu (assembly GCF_056163025.1). NCBI lineage: Eukaryota > Viridiplantae > Streptophyta > Magnoliopsida > Poales > Poaceae > Triticum > Triticum urartu. The sequence goes on along the minus strand of NC_141874.1, from coordinate 669,799,774 downwards.
CTCGTTCAAACGCGCCTCCCGCAAGCGGGCGACCCCGTTCGGCCGCTCCACCAGCAACGGCGCCACGGCCGCCACCGGCTGCCGGGATTCGGTAACAGAACGGATCGAACTCTTCTTCCTCTTAACTTTGGTCCACGAATCCGGCCGAATCAAATCAAAAAGGGTGAGATTTGGAAGACTAACCTTCGGGAGGGGCCCCTTCCATGGCCTGACAGCCGTCACGCCGTTCGCCGGTGCACGACGCGACGCACCATCTCCTTCTTCTCGCCTGCGTGTAGCCCAACCCTCACCGGATCGTCCACCGGCAAGATCCTGTCCACCGTTGAGGCCACCTCATCCTCATCATAGCCCGAATTGAAAAACTCATAGAGTAGATCAGAGGGAGTCGGCGTTGGCGGAGACGACGCCGGATCCTCCCCGTCCTCATCCGCCTCGTCGTCATCAGTGCTGGCTAGCGCCCAAAACCGGCCACCAGCCCGCGGACGAGCCACCGCCCTCAAGGTCCGAGGTCCGGCGCTCTCCGCACGGCGACCCGCGGAGTCGCCCGCCTTGTCGCCCCCCTATCGCCCATTCATCTACCGATGATCCCCCCTCTCCTCTGGAGTGTTGATTCAAATGGAATCTCTTGTTCCTAGTAGGCTGACAGTGATGTATTTTATGATCAACTGATCTTTTATATGGCCATCAACATGTAGTGATGACAGCAAGTGCATGATCAATTTATGTTGATGATCATGTAGTACAACTTCGTTGTTGGTGATGTATGAAAAAATCCCGACATGTACCATGTTGTTCTATGAAAAAGTATATGGGGGTATTTAGATCATCTTACTCTTATCCTGACAAAACTGCATCTTATCGACCATTTCTTCAGTTAACTTCCGACACTACTTCAGTTAATATCTGAAAGCACACACTGCATCCTATTGATAATTTTCAGCTAACATTATGTCTAGTACGAGGAGAGGAGAGGAAACCCTAAGTTGAGTTGGTCTAATAAATAGATAGAATACAGAAAATTTTGGTTGGATTGGATTGGATGGATGCCGAGGTTATGCTATAATAGTGTCTTTGGCATTGAATTGAAACTTGGAGGATATACACTCTATATGGCTTTGTCGTTGTTGTTGGCCTTGTGCTGTGAAGCATTGCAGATTGAGATGACACGAATGGATATTACCCCCTCCTTTCTAAATATAAGTCTTCAGGGAGATTTCACTATAAACCACATACGGAGTAAAATGAATGAATCTACACTCATACATCCGCATGTGGTTCATGGTGAAATCTCTACATAGACTTATACTATTTAGGAACGGAGGGAGTATTATATATGGTGGCTGCTACAAATCAACCGACTGATTTTCCGCCACACGATTCATCCTGTGTAGCCGTAGATGAGGTCAACGCATCAGCCTGCTCCCGTTTTCTCCTCCGGACTCACAGATGCACGCAGCAGCCTGCCGTCTCCCCATGACCTTTTGTTCGCAGTGGACCCCTCTTCGTCACCGCCACCCAGCACCGCCGCTCCAGCGTTGCTGTAGAGTAGGAGAACCACCCTGTGGTCAGCGACGACGTGACTTCAATGCAGCACCGGTGGCGACGAGGGCTTCATTGCAGCACTGGTAGCCGGCGACGAGGGCTTCATTACAACACCGGTGGCTTCATCGCAGCAACGACGGCTTCATTGCAGCACCGGCGGCCTCTGCATGAAAGCACCGGTGACCCAACGGCGTCACACCCTATCGGAGTAAATAGCCATGGGTAGCCTAGCCGGCTTCCCCTGGCCCTTCTGAAAAAGTTACGAGCCCGCCCGGCTCTCAAGAAATCCAAGACATGGGGCCGCCTTCCCCTTGCTGGCTGCCCCTAGGCCGGCTTTCGGAAGGCGGTCCGACTTTAGCCCTCATGAAGAAGGCCGAGTCCAAGAAGCCGTCCATGAGAAGGCCGACTCCAAGAAGCCGGCTCCCCATAAAGCGGTCAAGACCGTACCCAAAAGTTTGCACCCACCTAACGGCGGTGCGACGGGGCGTGGCTACAGTAAAGCCTGCCACCCCCGAATCCCGGAGCACGCCTGGCACAGCGCGCCGTACGGGGTAGGCATGACCCGTCCGGCGCGGCACTGTTGCCATGTCGACCCTGGCATCACCCGCGACGGGCCGCCAGCGTGGCCCACAGACGGTGGGCCCCTTTGAGCAGAGAGACGCCCGAAGGCGGCCACGCCTCCAACCAGTCGGCCCAAGACAGAGTCGGCTCCCCGCAGCCGGCTTGCCGCCTCCCTCGAAGAAGACGCCCCATTAAGGAGACAAGACGCGGTGAGGCTACAGCGATCGCCTGACAGGCGGCGGTACTGTAGCCGCGCTTACCACGATGAAGCTCACGTCAACAAGATGGAGCCACAGTAACCAACCGCCGACCAGGCCCTGGACAGTGGGGCTTGCCTGTCGACCAAGGGGCCGGCAGCCGGCGGGACCCACCAGTCGGCGAGCCCCAGCAGCCGGCGCAGAAGCCGGCGAGCGCAGTCACAGACGGCTGGGCCCCGCGCCCAGTTGGATTACCATTGTACCCCCGGGGGGTAGGCCTATATAAACCCCCCGGAGCACCCATGCAAAGGGTTCGACCCCTGGCTAGTCCTAGACACCACACAAGGAGAAGAAGCAGGCTAGCCGTGCCCTTCTTCCTCCTCCCACCCAACAGCTCAAGGAGCGTTGTGTAGCTACGTGATTCATCTAGTGAACATGCGGAGACCCCGCAGAGCAGCAGTAGGGGTGTTATCTCCACGGAGAGCCCCGAAGCTGGGTAAGATCCGCCAGCGTGCATGTCTTCGCCTTATCCCGTTTCCAGGCACCAGCGATGTCTTACTGGCTCCCACAATGATAAGCCACCCGTTGGCATATGTCGCACCTACCACCCGACATTTGGCGCCCACCGTGGGGCCAGTTGCACCGTCGTCCGGAGACCTGTTCTGGACGGGAACCTTATTCCTCCCCCGCGAGCGTAGCCAGCCCGGCACGCCCGATGGCGCTTGCCACGACGCGCCGCAAGGCGTCACCAGCATCTGCGCGGCGAGCAGCCTTGCCGATCTCCTCGACGAAACTCTCATCTCCGATGAGCTCGCCTCCGATGCGGGCACCGACCACCTTGCCAACCTTCTCAGCCAGCTCCATGTCTCCAGCGAGCCCGCTGCGGACCTGGAGTCGGTTGGCTCCACCGACCCAATGCCTGTCGACTCCGACACGGCCTCCTACGACACCTTCCCCACCAACGTCACGATCTACAACGACCCGCTTCCTCGAGCCGACGGCTGCGATGCTGTCACCACCGAAGTGATGGTTGTCGGCCACGGCGGCCCGGCCGACGAGAGCGCCCGCGACGCCTCGCACACGGCGGCCCACGACTTGTCCGCTCCCCTCCCGGCTAATGCCGACGACGAAGCACTGGAGGCACGCCGCCTCGCCCTCCTCGCAGAGGGCCGGAGGCTGGCTTCCGTAAGACGCCTCACTGAGGCCTATCAGCGCGAAGCTGACCGCGCCGCCTTCGGCACGCTGGCCCCGGGCGGGCCAAGCCGGGCCAGCCTTGTCAAGAAACGCGGCACCGTCATCGCCGACACGCTGGGAGTCGACCACCTGGTCTATGCCACCCCGCTCGAGAACTTGCGTGCCGCCCAGGTGGCCGTAGACGAGCTGGACGGCCTGGAGGCCGAAGACCTCCCCCACATGACCCGGCGCATCCAGCAATTGATTGACGCAGCCGCGCAGCGACACGAAGCCGACGCCCGCGCGGAAAGCCCTCCCCCGCTCCGAGAACACGGCGCGACGTCCCGGACGCCGACTACGAGCAACACCCGCGCGCGACGCGAGAAGGAGCCGGCTGCCAGCCGTAGCCGGACCCGGATCTCCATCGAGCGAGACGCGGACGGTCATCCCCGAGCCATGGAATGGCGGGGCGACCCGCCTCCGCCTCCGCCCCATGGAGAGAGATATCCCGCTCCGCCGCCAGTGGCGCACCCGACTCTCAGCGGCCGGCTAGGCCGCCGCGAAGGAATCGGCGAGAATGACGCCCGCCATCGGATCGACCGCCTGGCGCGATCCCTGGCGTTGGAAGAAGAAGACGATGTCGGCCCGCCTTGTTTCGGCCCCCGCATCCGCGACGAGCCCTTTCCCAAAGGGTTCTCGCTCCCAAGAGACACGCCCAAGTACAACGGCTCCGTGAAGCCGGAAGATTGGTTGATCGACTACTCCACGGCGGTTAGCATAGCCAACGGTAACCGGCGCGTTGCCGTAAAGTACGTGCCCCTCATGCTGCAAGGCACGGCGCGGACCTGGCTCAACAGCCTCAAGCCGCGTAGCATCAACAGCTGGCTAGACTTCACAGAAGCCTTCATCCGCAACTTCACCAGCACCTACAAGCGGGCTCCCAAGCCCAGACAGCTCTCCTTGTGCGTACAAGGCCCCGCCGAGTCCACTCGCGATTACCTCACGCGTTGGGCCGAGCTCCGCAACTCCTGTGAAGGGGTGCACGAGGTCCAAGCCATAGAATACTTCATGGCCGGATGCCGAGAAGGCACCCTCCTCAAGCACAAGCTCCTCTGCGACGAGCCGGCTACCCTCGACGAGCTTCTGGACATAGCGGACAAGTACGCCACCGCCGACTCCTCGATGAAGACCGAGCTTCGGGTAGACGCGTCCGGAAAGGTACTCAACCCGGCGCCCAAGACGCCGGCTGGGGATTCCGGCCGACTCCCCCACTCGAACGACCACAAGCGCAAGGGCCCCGCGCCGCCTCCCGCCAGTCGGCAGGTGGCCACAGTCGAAGACGCGCCGCCTGAAGAGCGACCGGCGCCCAAGAAGCCCAAGGGCGGCAGGCCGGCTTGGCAGCCCGCCTTCTCCTACGAGCAAACTCTCGACGCCCCTTGCAAGTTCCACAGCGGCGCGAAGCTGTCCAACCACACGACCCGGAAGTGCCATTGGCTCACCTGAATCTCTAAAGGCGAAGGGCTCGCGCCGCCTCCGCCTGCCGGCCCGCCGCCCCCGCCTCCGGCCGCTCGGCCCGCAGTCGGAGCCGTGCATGACGAGTTCCCTGACGAGCAAGCAACCTACATCGTCTTTACAAGCCAGCCCGAAGACCGGCGCAGCAAACGCCAAGAGCGCCAGGAAGTTAGCGTGGTCGCTGCCAACCCCGCCGGACACATGCATTGGTTAGAAAAGCCCATCAGCTGGAGCCGGGCCGACCATCCGGAGGTGATGCCGTCTCCCGACTCTTATGCTTTGGTCCTGGAAGCCACCCTTGCAACGGACAGACGCGCCGCCCGCTTCTCCCGTGTGTTGATAGACGGCGGGAGCAGCATCAACATCCTGTACCATGACACCCTGGAGAAGCTAAATGTCAAGACGAAGCAGCTCGTGCCTACTCGGACAGTGTTTCATGGCATCGTACCCGGCCTGTCCTGTGCCCCCATCGGCAAGATCAAGATTGATGTACTTTTTGGGGACAAGGAGCATTTCCGCTGGGAAGCGATCTGGTTTGAAGTGGTGGACCTGGAGAGCCCTTACCATGCATTGCTTGGCCGACCTGCCTTGGCCAAATTCATGGCAGTTCCCCACTATGCATACCTCAAGATGAAGATACCAAGCACCAAAGGCGTCATCACCGTAGTCGGCGATTACAAGAATTCCTCTGAGTGCGCAGCAGCCAGCAGCCGGCTAGCCGAGTCCCTTGTGATTGCCGAAGAGAAGAAGATGTTGGACCGAGTCGTGGCCATAGCCGGCAAACAGTCGGCCGTGTCCCCCGACCCCAAGGAGCATGACGCTCAAGGATCTTTCCAGCCGGCCAAGGAGACGAAGAAGATACCTCTTGACCCCGAGCATCCAGAGAGGTTTGCCGTCATCGGGGCAAACCTGAACAGCAAATAGGAAGGCGAGCTCGCCGATTTCCTCCGTGAGAATCGGGACATCTTTGCATGGTCCCCCAAGGACATGCCGAGTGTTCCGAGGAAATTCGCCGAGCACAAACTACACGTTCGAGAAGACGCAAAGCCAGTCAGACAACCCCTTCGCCGACTGTCGGAGGAGAAACGCAGGATTGTAGGGGAGGAGATAGCCCAGCTTTTGGCAGCCGGCTTCATTATGGAAGTTTTCTTTCCAGAGTGGCTCGCCAACCCGGTCCTTGTGCTAAAGAAGAACAACAAGTGGCGCATGTGTATAGACTACACGTGCCTCAACAAGGCCTGCCCCAAAGATCCTTTTGCCCTACCAAGGATTGACCGAGTGATAGACTCCACAGCCGGATGCGAGCTGTTGAGTTTCTTGGATGCTTACTCCGGATATCATCAGATAAAGCTGGATCCGGACGACCACCTGAAGACCGCCTTCATCACGCCATTTGGAGCCTTCTGCTACCTGACTATGACATTCGGCCTGAGAAATGCCGGTGCCACTTTTCAGCGTTGCATGCAGAAGTGCCTCCTCAAGCAGCTCGGCAGAAACGCTCACGTTTACGTGGATGACATCGTGGTGAAGACGGAGAAGCGCGGCACCTTGCTGGGAGACCTCAAGGAAACGTTTGAGAACTTACGCTGGTTCCAAATCAAGCTCAACCCCGAGAAATGCGTGTTCGGAGTGCCAGCCGGCCAGCTCCTAGGCTTCCTGGTCTCCGAACGCTGCGTCGAATGCAACCCGGTGAAGATCAAGGCCATCGAGAGAATGGCAATCCCCACCAAGCTTCGAGACATTCAGAAGTTCACCGGGTGCTTAGCCTCCTTGAACCGCTTCATCAGCCGGCTCGGAGAGAAAGCTCTCCCCCTCTACCGCCTCATGAAGAAGAGCACTCACTTCAAGTGGAACGACCAGGCCGACCAAGCTTTTCACGAGCTGAAGAAGATGCTGGCCACGCCGCCTGTCCTCGCGGCGCCGACTGAGAAAGAGCCCATGCTCCTCTACATCGCCGCAACCAGCCGGGTGGTCAGCACCGTCATCGTAGTCCAGCGCCCAGAAGAAGGCCGAGCCCAGCCGGTCCAGAGGCCGGTGTATTATTTGAGCGAGGTGCTGTCCGCCTCAAAGCAGAACTACCCGCACTACCAGAAGATGTGTTACGGCGTGTACTTCACCGCCAAAAAGCTGAAGCCCTACTTTCAAGAGCATCCCATCACGGTCGTATGCACTGCCCCGCTAGCCGAGATCATAGGCAGCCGGGATGCATCCGGCCGGGTGGCGAAATGGGCCATCGAGCTGGCCCCCTACACGATCTTCTACCAGCCCCGCACTGCCATCAAGTCCCAAGCACTGGCCGACTTCCTCATCGACTAGGCCAAGACCCAGTTCCTGCCGCCGGCTCCCGACTCCACCCATTGGCGCATGCACTTCGACGGGTCCAAGATGCGCACCGGCTTGGGAGCCGGCGTCGTCCTTACCTCTCTGAAAGGCGACAAGCTCAGATACACGCTACAGATCCACTTTGCCGCCTCCAACAATGTGGCCGAGTATGAGGCGCTCATACACGGGCTCTGGCTTGCCAAAGAACTTGGCATTCACCGGATCCTATGTTATGGCGACTCGGACCTAGTGGTCCAACAATCATCCGGCGACTGGGACGCCAAGGATGCGAATATGGCGAGCTACTGCTTCCTGGTCCAACAACTCAGCGGATACTTTAAAGGATGCGAGTTCCTCCACGTACCACGAGCCGACAACGAGCCAGCCGATGCCCTGGCTCGAATAGGCTCCACTCGGCAAGCAATTCCAACCGGCGTTGCTCTCCAACGCCTCCTCAAGCCGTCCATCAAGCCGTCTCCAGAGTCCGATTCCATCTTCGTGCCGCCTGACCCCGATGCGGCCGGGTCCGGCTCGAAGAACCAAGTAGGCGACCCCAAGACCCCCGTAGCCGGCCCGGCGACTTTGGCAGCCGGCTCGGGGACTTCGGCGGCCGGCTCGGGGACTTCGGCAGCCGGCTCGGGGACTGCGGTAGCCGGCCTGGGGACTGCACCAGCACAACAGCCGGCGGCCGACTCCAGCACCTCACCGCCCAGCCCGCCCACCCTGGTGGCAGTAGCCACATTGGAAGTAGAAGAAGTCGCGGCTCCATCATGGGCTCAGTCCATCCTCAACTTCCTAGTAAACCAAGACCTGCCGGCTAACGAAACAGAAGCAAGACAAGTCCAACGTCGAGCCGGAGCATACACAATCGTCAACAAAGAGCTCGTCAAGCGCAGTGTCACTGGAGTCCTCCAACGGTGCGTCGAGCAAGAGAAAGGCATTGCAATCCTCAGAGACATTCACCAAGGAGAATGCGGCCACCATGCGGCCTCAAGATCACTTGTCGCTAAAGCCTTCCGCCATGGTTTCTTCTGGCCGACTGCTTTGGATGATGCCAAAGAATTAGTTAAACATTGCAAGGGGTGCCAACTCTTCAGCTCCAAGCAACACATGCCGGCCTCGGCACTCAAGACCATTCCCCTCACTTGGCCCTTTGCCGTTTGGGAACTGGACATGGTGGGCCCATTCAAGACGGCGCACGGCGGCATGACGCATTTGCTCGTCGCCGTGGACAAATTCACCAAGTGGATTGAGGCAAAGCCGATCAAGAAGCTGAATGGGCCGACTGCTGTGACATTCATCGCAGACATAACAACTCGGTACGGCGTGCCGCACAGCATCATCACCGACAATGGCACGAATTTTGCCAAAGGAGCCCTAGCACGTTTCTGCGCAGCCCAAGGTATCCGGCTGGACTTAGCATCCATCGCCCACCCGCAGTCAAACGGCCAGGTCGAGCGAGCTAACGGCCTCATCCTCTCCGGCATCAAGCCCCGACTGGTCGTACCTCTGGAGCGCTCAGCCGGCTGTTGGCTCGATGAGCTGCCGGCTGTCCTCTGGAGTCTGCGCACTACACCAAACAAGTCAACCGGCTTCACCCCTTTCTTCCTTGTGTATGGTGCCGAGGCGGTCATCCCAACTGACATTGAGTTCGACTCGCCTCGAGTAACCATGTACACGAAAGCAGAGGCCAAGGAAGCACGAGAAGACGGCGTCGACCTGCTAGAAGAAAGCCTGTTGTTAGCCCTCAGCTGGTCTTCCATCTACCAGCAGGGTTTGCGCCGCTACCACAGCCGGAAGGTCAGGCCAAGATCTTTTCAAGAGGGCGATCTTGTGCTCCGTATGATCCAGCGAACAGCCGGCCAGCACAAGCTCTCAGCCCCTTGGGAGGGCCCCTTCGTCATCAGCCGAGCTCTAGGCAACGACTCCTACTACCTGATCGATGCACAGAAGCCGAAGGCACACAAGAGAGACAACTCCGGCAAGGAGTCGGAACGACCATGGAACGCCAACCTCCTTCGAAGATTTTACAGTTGAAAAGCAGTATGTATCACGCTAACTTTTGTATTAAGTACAAGACAATAGGCCCCCCCGAGGAGGGCTCGGGGACTGCCATCCCTTATTTATGAATGAAAAGTATCATGCTTATGACCTTGTCATTTCATTTACTTGTTCCGTCCGGCACCGGGTTCGACTAGTCGGCTCGGGGACTGGCCGACTGGAGTTATATCAGAAGTCCTACCCGCAGTCAGACAAGTAGTGTGCCGGCTCCCAAGCTTTCTCTTGCCAAAAGTCGCAGTTCGAAGAACCGGCTGTCCGGCTGGCAAGAGTTAAAGGCAGGAACGGGCGCCCACACGAAAAACGGCTAGGGACTAACAGACTAATATAACAAAAGCCGGTTTTTCTCACACCGCTGACTGGCTACCAGAGTAGCCGGCCGGCCGGTTTCCATTCACTTCACTTCAATCCAAGAAAGCTCAAGTACTTGCCTCCCCAAAGAGGGAAGGCGGCAAAGGAAAAAGCCTAAGGATAAAAAAGCATACGCGAATGGAAACCAAACATGCACATGATAATATTTACATAAAAAGACCTCCGAGAGGCCAGCATTCAACATAGTTTGGATACACCCCCAGTGGGTGGAACTGCGAAAACTTAACAAAGATTGTTCAAAGACAACAAGAAGGAAAGATAAAGACGGCAGGTCAAGCTGGCGGAGCGGCCGATGAGCCAGACTGGTTGGCGGAGACGGTCGTGCCGGCTGAAGGAGCGGCCGGCTGGCGAACTTCGGCTTTGTCGCCGCCTCCCGCAGAGGGCGCGCTTCCACGCGCCTCGTTGCTGGAGGCACGGTCGGCCTGAGGTCGGCCGGTTGTTCCACCAGCCGGCTCGACGTCTTCGCCGTCCTCTTCGTCATCCTCGCCTTCATCGCTGGAGGCAATCTCCTCCGCCGAGTCCTCGCCCACCGCCGGGTTCAGCCCGAACCACTCCTCCGGCTGAGCAACACCATCATCATCGATTTCGGGTGCGAAAAAGCTGATGTCGGTGCACTCAGCGATCGTCGAAACTCGCTGGGCGATAGCTGGCCTCACCTCCTCTAGCTCCGCGTCGGCCTCCATCCGCCAAGTGCGCAGCTGGTCCAGGCTCAGCCCTGGGTACCAAGCCCGAACGAACTCCAACGCCCGCCCGGCTCTGAGGCGGGCCACCGACGCCTTCCAAGCCTCAAAGCGACCAACTGCGACCTCCAGCCAGTCGGCAGTTCGGCTTGGGGTGCGGGGGATCGTCTCGCCGGGCCAGAGGGCGGCCAGCACTTGCGCCCCGGCACGTTGGAGCCGACGAAGCATCCGATGAGCCGGCTGCAACCGTGCCTGGACAACCAAGAGCTGCTCCTCGAGCGTCCGGTTAGCATCCTTGCGCGATGTTGGCCCCCGCCTGACGACGCGCCTCGCGATGGGCCTCAATGCTTTGGGCGGCGAAGGCGGAGTAGCCCGGGAAGTAATCTGCAAAAAACAACAAGCAGCAGCTCAAGATAAGCCAAAAACCCAGGCGGCAAGGGCAGGAGAAGGGCTAAGAAGGTGACTTACCGTCGATCAAGTCCTCGATCCGGCCGAAGCCTTCATCCAGGGCTCGCCGGGTTTTAGCCCAGCTCACTGCGTCGGTCTCATACTCCGCCTTCAAGGCGGCTTCGCTTTCCTGCGCCGCCTGCAGGGCCGCTTTGTGGCTCTCTTCTTGGCCAGCCAGCTTCTTGGCTAGGCGATCCCGTTCCTGGACCAAGGCGGCGCACTCGACCTCCTTGGTATGAAGGGCGGCCTTCGCTTTGCCGAGCTCCTTCCTCAAGTCGGCGTTGGCCCCTGAAGACAAAGAAAAAGAAAAACCAATAAGGAAAGAGTCGTCAAGAAAGATCCGACCCGACTGCGCAGTAGTCGGCCCGAATCTCGGGGACTACACCCAGTGGGTGTGTTGACGCGCCCCCACAGGAGACAGACAAGATCGAGTACTTACTTCGGCTGTCGGCCAGGTCGTCGGTCCTCCGGCTCAACTCCCGAGCCTGGGAGTTGAAGGCGGCAGCACGAAGGTTGTGGTATTCCTGAAAGTTCAGAAAAAAGCAAAGTAAGGTAGCCGTCGAGAAAGATCCGACCCGACTGCGCAGCAGTCGGCCCGAATCTCGGGGACTACACCCAGTGGGTGCGCTGACGCGCCCCCACAGAAGAAATTAATAAAGCAAAGCAGCCAAGAACGAAGGACTCACCCGGATAGTGGCTCGCGTTGACAAGAACTCCTGGGTAAACTGTTGCAGCAGGGCGGCCTGAGCTTGCAGCCGGCTCCGGACCCCTTGAGCCGCCACATCCAGCTCGCTGGTCCCCCCGCTGGGAGTCCACTCGGACGTGGCGGTGCTGGCCGCCTCCAGATCTTCCACCGATTGGCCTGCGCCCGCAACTCGCCGCAACTCCGGCGGAGCGGCGCCTCCCCCTGCGCGCCGGCTTGCCGCCGGCTACACCTCGAGGCCGGCTCTGTTCTCCGGCTCACCTCCGTCCGGCCCCTCTGGCGCCGCTGACGATTGGCCGCCTTGGCCCGCTCCAGTTGGCGCTGCTGGCGGCGCTCTCCTCGCAAAAGCCACGGGGTCCTCCCCCCTCTCCATCAGCGGCGGGTCTGGGACGATCTCCTCCGCCAAGGGCAATGGGGCGTCGGGGGCTACGGCTCGGAGAGGAATGGCGAGCAGCGGAGGATGGTTGTGCGAGCTTTCCGCCTCCGTCTCCACAGTAGCCGCCTCCGTCTGGGCCTTGGCTGCCGCGTCGGCCTGCTCCCTCGCCGCCTGGGCGGCCGCCTTCTCTGCCGCCTCGCGCTCCTCCCGCGCTTCGTGGGCGTTCCGCTCTGTGGCCTCCCTGAGATCGGCGCGGGGGTCCACGCGGCGGGAGCTCGAAGACCCTCCAGTCGGCCCCACGACGGAGCCACCCGGACCCCGCTCAAGGGAAAGCGGCGCCCTGTCCAGCAAGCAAGAAAAAGTTAAGAAGAATATTCGAAGAGAAAGAGAATGATGACGAGCATGCGGCAAGGCAATTGAAGACTTACGCTGAGACCGCCGGAGGCTGCTTCACCGCCTTGCGGAAGCGGGCCGCTTTCGCAGCCGCCTCGTCTCGCTTGGTCGCCGCGGCGGAGGCTTTGGACTTCTTCGGCCGACTGCCGAAGAGGCCTGAAGCGGCCCGGCGCTTCTGTGCGCCGCCGCCGGCAGCCGGCGCGATAGACGAGCCCGCGCCCTGATGGTCGGTGGCCGGCTGGCGACGCGGGGCGACTTCGGCTTCGAAATCGTCCGGCCAGTCCTCGAAGCTCGCGGTGAACCTTGAGCCCCCGGGCTCGGCGCTGTCCCCCACCACGGCGTCTTCCATGGCAGCCACCCCCAAGTCCGGGTCGTCAATGTCGTCCACCGTGCGGTCGGGGGCATACTGGCGTTCAATCCCTGCCGCCCCGGCCGGCGGCGCAAGAAGAGGGTTTTGCTCAAAAGAACCGACTGGTCAGAAGCCGGCCGTCATGAAGCCGGCTGACGACAAAAAGAAGATAGAGAGAGAAGCCTACCACGGGCGGAGGATTGGCGCGAGAATACGGCACCTTGCCGTATTGCCAGTCCCCGGCGAGCTTGCAGTTGGCGATGTAATTAACCATGAGCGCCACCTCCGCGTGGGGCATTTCCCATGTGCTTAGCCGGCTTGGGTCGAAGCGGCCGCTCATCTGACACATCATATGGGGCCGGCTTTGGAGAGGAAGGATCCGGCGCTCCACGAAGGCGGCCACCAAGTCGGCCCCGCGCAGGCCTTCCGACTGAATCATCACGCGAAGCCGGGAGATGGCGGCGTTCCCGGCCGGAGACAGTGACCGGGACCGGAAACTCCACGAGGGCTGCCTCCCAGCCGGCGGGCCGGCTACGTAAGCCGGCAGGTTGATGTAGTCTCCTTGCTCGGCGACGTTCTTCACGTAGAAATATGATCTCTGCCAGACCTTCACCGACTGGATCAGGGGGATGGGCAGGAACGGGTTGTTCTCGCTCGCCCTCCTCATGGCGATGAAGGCCCCGCAGGGGGCGGGCACGCCGGCGACGACTATGCCGAGCTTGCTCTGGAAGAACTCTCCCCAGAGCTCCAGCATGGGGAGCAGCCCCAAGAAGCCTTCGCAGAGGGAGACGAAGGCCGACAGCAGCATCACCGCATTGGGCGTGAGGTGATGCGGCTGGAGGTTGTAGAACTCTAGGAAAGAGCGCAGAAATCAGCTCGCCGGAAGGCCGAAGCCGCGCAGGCAGTGCGAGCGGAAGACGACCCGCTCGCCCTCCTCCGGTGCCAACGAGATCTCCTTCTCCGGCGCCAGGCGGACCTGTACGAGGTCGGCACCGGGCAGGCGCCGAGTCTGGCGGAGGAACTCCACATGGTCTTCATGGACGTTGGAGCCGTCCCACGAGCTTGACAACGCCATGGGAGCGAGAAGGTGTAGAGACGCGGCGGCGCTGAGACGGGAAGCTGCGACGGCAGCGAGAGGAAGAAACGAGGGTTAGGAGGGGCGGAGCGGGAGAGAGCGTGCGAACCTCTGTCGCTCTCCCTCCCCCCTACTTATAGGCTCACGTGGCGGAGCCGAGGAGGCGCGGCGTGGGGAAGCGTGGGGATCGATCGTGCCCACTCCCCACGTCCCACGATTATCGAGGCTTAACGGCGAAACAAAACTGCCTCGAGAAGGCGAGCGGCCCCTGTGGGCCATGGAAGATCCGCGCCAGGACCAAGGCTCGCGAGTGGCGGGCCCGGGCCTGCGGCGGCATCCCATCGCGCGCGTGCGCTCGCAGGATCTCGCTGCCACGTGGCCGCGGGAGGGCCCGTAGTCAGCACGCAGGTCCCCCCTCTCCTCCCGCCTACAAGACGCGGGGCTCTCTGAAGTCGGCATTCGCCCGCTAAGCCGGCTCTTCGGGATGGGAAGCTGACCAAGCTTCTCGCCCCCCTGCTCGCCTCGGAGCTCGATCAGCTTCGGGGACTACTGTCGGAGTAAATAGCCATGGGTAGCCTAGCCGGCTTCCCCTGGCCCTTCTGAAAAAGTTACGAGCCCGTCCGGCTCTCAAGAAATCCAAGACATGGGGCCGCCTTCCCCTTGCTGGCTGCCCCCAGGCCGGCTTTCGGAAGGCGGTCCGACTTTAGCCCTCATGAAGAAGGCCGACTCCAAGAAGCCGGCCATGAGAAGGCCGACTCCAAGAAGCCGGCTCCCCATAAAGCGGTCAAGACCGTACCCAAAAGTTTGCACCCACCTAACGGCGGTGCGATGGGGCGTGGCTACAGTAAAGCCTGCCACCCCCAAATCCCGGAGCACGCCTGGCACAGCGCGCCGTACGGGGTAGGCATGACCCGTCCGACGCGGCACTGTTGCCATGTCGACCCTGGCATCACCCACGATGGGCCGCCAGCGTGGCCCACAGACGGTGGGCCCCTTTGAGCAGAGAGACGCCCGAAGGCGGCCACGCCTCCAACCAGTCGGCCCAAGACAGAGCCGGCTCCCCGCAGCCGGCTTGCCGCCTCCCTCGAAGAAGACGCCCCATTAAGGAGACAAGACGCGGTGAGGCTACAGCGATCGCCTGACAGGCGGCGGTACTGTAGCCGCGCTTACCACGATGAAGCTCACGTCAACAAGATGGAGCCACAGTAACCAGCCGCCGACCAGGCCCTGGACAGTGGGGCCTGCCTGTCGACCAAGGGGCCGACAGCCGGCGGGACCCACCAGTCGGCGGGCCCCAGCAGCAGGCGCAGAAGCCGGCGAGCACAGTCACAGACGGCTGGGCCCCGCGCCCTATCGGATTACCATTGTACCCCCGGGGGGTAGGCCTATATAAACCCCCCGGAGCACCCATGCAAAGGGTTCGACCCCTGGCTAATCCTAGACACCACACAAGGAGAAGAAGCAGGCTAGCCGTGCCCTTCTTCCTCCTCCCACCCAACAGCTCAAGGAGCGTTGTGTAGCTACTTGATTCATCTAGTGAACATGCGGAGACCCCGCAGAGCAGCAGTAGGGGTGTTATCTCCACGGAGAGCCCCGAAGCTGGGTAAGATCCGTCGGCGTGCATGTCTTCGCCTTATCCCGTTTCCAGGCACCGGCGATGTCTTACTGGCTCCCACAATGATAAGCCACCCGTTGGCATATGTCGCACCTACCACCCGACACACCCCCTCCGGCATGAAGCCACGGCGGCGCTCCAATGCAACCCCGGCGGCGCGGCAAAATCTCCAATGCAGCACCGCGACCTCCTGACGAAGCTCCATTGCATCACATGGCAGCTTCACGACCCGGCCCTTCCGCAACACTTGGCGCTCCAAAAATATCGGCGCCGACGACGCTGCATCGGCACCGTCTGCAACACTGGACGCCAAACCGGTAGCACCACCGCGCTATTCAAACTCCGGCAACACCGCCGCGCTTTTCAACACCGGCAGCAACAAGCCTGCATGGGGAGCTGCAGGTCGCCGACTGCTGCAGTGCGGCAGGTCGCAGCAAGGTGCCGCAAGCTGCTCCGCGGGTTACTCCGACGAGGGCTAATGGCAGAGAGATGGGACGGCTTGCTCCGACCAGGATTAACGGCGAAGAGTTGGATGGCCGTGCGAGACAAAGGTAGGAGATGAAAAAGGAAACGAGCGTGTGCTTGACGCTAGAGGTAAGGTAACTGGACGAGATTGTGGCGTGGCCCTATGCGGACGCGTGGCGTACAAGGGGCACGACTTATTTTCTGGAGAAATCATCCGGATGCATTTAAACATTTTCCATTATATAGTACGATTAAAATACACTTAATTGGGTAGGTATTTTATCGTATTTTGTGTGAAGCTGGGAAGCTGCACTGTGGTCGAACCTGAATCCGAGTGAACGCAAAAAAAAGAAAACCTAAAATCTAAAAAGCGGCCGGCCACCAACTAACAGAAACGGGTGACCGGGCTCACATGTGTGTCTTTTTTGTCAGCTAGTGGATATTATTGTTAGCATTAGATGTGTATAGACTAGTCTGGGAAACAGATTCATGCACATTTATTTTAGCGTCTTAAATTTTTTTAAAAGTCATATCTTTTAAACCACATGTCGGAATTTAGATCCGTTTTCACCGTTGGATTCATCGCGGCGAGATCTTCGAAATTAGATCCCGCATGGATATGTTTCGATGAAATTTTTTTGATGCCAACTTTGGTGCTATATGGTGCAACTAAAATACTGCATTGTGCAACTTTAGTACTATATGGTGCAACTTTTTTTAAAACCAACTTTGGAGCTACATGATCTAACTTCATATGAGGTTGCAACCTACCAACCATAACAACTTGATGTGCAACTAGTCTACTACCCCGACCAACTATCTAGTAGTGGATTGCAAGCCTTGTCCCTACTTTGGGCCTCCTTCGACCCGTCCATCACCGAGCTCCGCACCATGGCTGTTGTCCTCCTCCGCAAACTCCTCTCTCGGACGACATCCTCCGACTCTGGCCCCTCCTCTTCCCTAAGAGCCTGACCGTGCTCAAGTTCAACCTCCTCAACGCGTCCGACAGTGCCGCAGCAGACCTGACGGAGCTTGATATAATCAGGAGTGTCTTATATTTAGCTACTTTATGCTCAGTTGGCTTGTAATATAGTCTAGTTGCACACATATTGATGTTTAGTTGGTTTGTAATGTAGTCTAGTTGCACACACATTAATGTTTAGTTGGCTTATAATGTAGTCTAGTTGCACACACATTGATGTTTAGTTGGCAAGAAGACTAGTTGCACACACATATACTCAGTTGGCTTGTAATTTAGTCTAGTTGCACATACATTGATGTTTAGTTAGCTTTTAGTGTAGTCTAGCTGCACACACATTGATGTTTAGTTGGCTTTTAATGTAGTCTAGTTGCACACACATTGATGTTTAGTTGGCAGGAATATTGACACACATATGCTCAGTTGGCGCGGTAATATAGTCTAGTTGCACACACATTGATGTTTAGTTGGCAGAAGGACTATTGGCATACACATATGCTCAGTTGGCGGGACATGTAGTCTAGTTACACACATATTGATGTTTAGTTGGCAGGAAGATTAGTTCGTTTAAACATCTCCATGTGGGATCTACTTTTGAAGAGCACATCGCGAGGGCTTCAACGATGAAAACGGATGTGAATTTCGACACACGGATTGAAAGTTATGGCTTTTTAAAATTTTAAAATCATAAAATAAATGCAAACAAACACATGCACATGCATATGCATGCACAGGAGAAGATGCATATGCTGGCATTTAATACGTAGCAGGAAAAAGGACTACTAAATGACTATTCTAATTAAAAGGAGAAACAAAAAATACCTAAAATGATGGGCCACTCGCTAAGCATCCCGGGTGGCCGTGCGCCCGCTAGATGCTTCCAAAAGAAAAAAGAAAAAAAAGAACCTGAATCCGAGTCCAGCAGGGAAAGCAAAGTGCAGCCTCCGCCTTCTTTATAACACTGGAGGTTGGACCAAGAAGCCTCCCTCCCCAAATCGTTCCAGCTAGCGTTCCAAATCGGGAGAAAGAAAAATCCACCCGTCAAACCTGCTGCTGCCTGCATCTGCGTCTGCGATGGCCGGTGAAGAAGACGGCGGCAGCGCGGCGACCCAAGGTACTGCTGTTCCTGATGCTGATGCTGAAGCAACGGCGGCCCAGGAAAGGGCGCTCGTGAACGTGATGCCGACGGAGGAGCTGGAGTACCTCCTCTCCCGCGACCACAGCAAGCCTGTACCCCGCCGGGACGACGACGACCACAACCCGCACAAGGATGAGTGGAATGACGCCGCCGACTTCTTCGACGACCTGAGTAGGCAGCTCGCCGCCAAGCAGGCCGTGCTCTGGGCCGAGTACATTGCCAAGGGCTACATCGACCTCAGCCACGACCAGGTGGCCAGGAGATCGCAGCTCAGTCACCAGGTGTATCTCAAGGCCAAAGCCGCCGCCGCCACCGATCACCATGGTGATTTCTTTGAAAATCTCAACCATGACAAGGAGGACGATGACGAGTGAGTCCGCCAGAGGATAGAAACACTTCTCAACATGCAAACAGTTTATCTACTAATATCAATGTATCATCTAAAGTTGTACTAAGTCAGCGACACTTATTTTGGAACCGAGGGAGTAGTACGGGTGTCTCAAGTTGGCTCTATACAGTTTATCTTGTTGTGGTTAAGTCCTGCACCTTGTTATGTTTTCGCTATTAATTACGTACATTGTGACGATGATACAACTGACTATTTCAGCTGTCAATTTGTTTAATCTTCTCTTCCTCTTTGGTAAGATATTACCGTGTTAGCCTTCCGTTTATTGAAACTAGCACAATGTCCATGCGTTGCTATGAAGCATGAGAGTTGACGAGTTATCACCAGCTTAGGAGATTGTCAAAAGATGATGGTATCTCGCGGCCGTTGCATGCTTCACGATTGAAAAGAGAGTGAAAATACAATGAAAGATTATGTTGTAGTCACCAAAGAGTCTCGCAATCATAGTAGGTCCTTTGCAAGATTTATAATGAGATACCATTTTGAATTTGAAACATATTAGAATGTGCATGAGTATGTTGAATTTGCAATTTGGTTGCCCTCATCTTCTATGACGTAGAACTCAAAGAATTGGTTGGGCAGAGAGACTAAAATCAAGACCTTGATTTTGAGTTGAAATCGCATATGTGCGTTTAGAATTTGTGTTTTTACAATAGTGTTATTCCCACTGTCGGTGTCAAAACCGGCGGATCTCGGGTAGAGGGTCCCGAACTGTGCGTCTAGGCCGGATGGTAACAGGAGGCAAGGGACACAAAGTTTTACCCAGGTTCGGGCCCTCTTGATGGAGGTAAAACCCTACGTCCTGCTTGATTAATATTGATGATATGGGTAGTACAAGAGTAGATCTACCACGAGATCGGAGAGGCTAAACCCTAGAAGCTAGCCTATGGTATGATTGTTTATGTGTATGTTGTCCTACGGACTAAAAGCCACCGGTTTATATAGACATCGGAGAGGGTTAGGGTTACAGAAAGTCGGTTACAATGGTAGGAGATCTTCATATCCGTATCGCCAAGCTTGCCTTCCACGCCAAGGAAAGTCCCTTCCGGACACGGGACGGAGTCTTCAATCTTGTATCTTCATAGTCCAGTAGTCCGGCTGAAGGTATAGTCCGGCTATCCGAACACCCCCTAATCCAGAACTCCCTCAGTAGCCCCTGAACCAGGCTTCAATGACGACGAGTCCGACGCGCAGATTGTCTTCGGCATTGCAAGGCGGGTTCCTCCTCCAAGTACTTCATAGAAGATTTTGAACACAAAGATAGTGTCCGGCTCTTCAAAATAAGTTTCCACATATTGCCATAGAGAGAATAATATTTACACCAACCTAATCTGCTGACGTATTCCGTAGCGTGTCACACCACGGCCAAGCCTTTATTCGAGTTGTTTCATTATCCCACCTCAGCGTGTCATGCGAGGCGGTCTCGTTGGCACGTCTTGTCAAAGCAGAGATCGTGTCCCCTTATCCCGGGATTCTCATCAATACGGGCGTGGGTAACCCAACCGCGCCATTGATTACGACGCTTGGAGATAAGCGAGTTTTACCAGACTGGTGGGGACATGTAGTTGCGTCCACCCATATAAGGGGATAAGGATCCACCTTTTCACCTACGCCTTCTTCCTCCTTCGCCTATCCATTCTTGCGCACTCGAGCTCCAACGCCCAAGTCCGCACTCCCCACCTCAACCTTCTCCAGCCATGTCGAGAGCGGGAGGCAAGTGGATGGTCTCCTCCGTCACGGAGGGACACATCAAAAAGCTGAGGAAGGCCGGATACCTATCTAACGACATCGCGTACCGGCTTCCCGAAAAGGGGCAGCTCATCCCAACCCCTAGGCCCCATGAGAGGGTGGTGTTCCTCCCCCATTTCCTCCGCGGACTGGGCTTCCCTCTCCACCCATTTGTCCGGGGGCTCATGTTCTACTACGGCCTGGATTTCCACGATCTGGCCCCGAACTTCGTCCTCAACATCTCGGCATTTATCGTCGTGTGCGAGGCCTTCCTCCGCATCCGGCCCCATTTCGGCCTATGGCTCAAGACTTTCAACGTCAAGCCGAAGGTGGTGCGCGGCAACTAGGCGAAGTGCGGAGGCGCCATGGTGGGCAAGATGGCCAACGTCCTATGGCTCGAGGGCTCCTTTGTGGAGACCCTGAAGGGGTGGCAATCGGGGTGGTTTTACATCACCGAGCCGCGCGACGCCGAATGGGTCGCACCCCCTGAGTTTCGATTCGGACCCCCTACGCGGCTCACCTCCTGGAAGGAGACGGGCCTGTCGTGGGGTAAGAAGGGAGAGCTAACCGGACTCCAAACATGCGTCCAAACCCTAGTGGACAAGAAGCTCAAACTTGTCAACGTAGTCCAGGTTATGCTCATCCGCTTGATCCTCCCGTGTCAACAACGGGCTTTCAACCTGTGGGAGTTCAACCCGGCGCGACACCAAACTCTGAGCAGGCTCTTCGACACGACGTACGAAGATGCC
The DNA here is from genome assembly GCF_056163025.1 of Triticum urartu. Lineage (NCBI taxonomy): Eukaryota > Viridiplantae > Streptophyta > Magnoliopsida > Poales > Poaceae > Triticum > Triticum urartu. The sequence goes on along the minus strand of NC_141874.1, from coordinate 669,778,934 downwards.
TGGAAGGTGCTTTTCAAGGGCGCCGAGGCTCCCGCATCCGCTACCGAGGATCACGGATTCAGTGCGCAGCGTCATGCTCTCGCGGTAAGCTATTTTTTCCCTTTACAGGGTATCAGTTTTTCATAGTTTGACTCCATGCGGGATCTAAACTCCCTTACCTTTGACAGGATTGGCAGGTGACATCCGGACAGATCAACTGTCTTGCTCCTTTGCCCGAAGGCCCAGCGGACGCTCGCTTGGCGAAGCTGCTGGTTCCGGCACCCTATGTGGTGCCAGAGAAGAAGGCCGCGAAAAAGGGTGCGGGGACTCGAAAGAGTGCCCGGCGCCGTGTCGGATGCATCATCCGACGGTTCCGAGGCGCATTCCTCCCGTGAAGATGAGGAGGAAGAAGAAGAGACCTCTCCCCCTCCAGCGGGGGGAGAGAAGAAAAGGAAGGCCGCCCTCTCTGGGAGGCCGGAGGGTCCAAGAAGGGGAAAACCCTTCCTCCGGACTGCTCCACCGACACCGACGACGGCGAAGAGGAATGGCAGCCCAGGGCCAAGCCCCTGGCAAAATCATAAGTATCCGGATACCAGAGTAATTCATAGTATTCCTTTATTGCACAGCTTTCCCTTACATCTAATATGTTTATGCAGCCCACCCAAAGACCGGCTCGACGCGTCGTCGAGCGGCTCACTGGACTCGTCGGATGTGAACTTGCTTCCGACGGCTTCCTCCCCCCGCCCTATGGACGACACCGAAGTGTTGTCCCAACAGGTTCCAAGCCGGGAGGAGGTGGTCCTGGAGGCGCCGCAAGGCAACCTCCCGGACTCCAGGAGTAAAGGGGATGAAACCCCCCAGGGCTCCAAGTACGGCTCTAGGCCGGACACCGCTCCGGAACCTTCAAAGGTTCCAGAGTCTGGCTGGGGGCCTCCTTCCAAGAGGAGCAAGTCCACTGAGGGAGTCCTGGATTAGGGGGTGTTCGGGTAGCCGGACTATACCTTCAGCCGGACTCCAGGACTATGAAGATACAAGATTGAAGACTTCGTCCCGTGTCCGGATGGGACTTTCCTTTGCGTGGAAGGCAAGCTTGGCGATGCGGATATTCAAGATCTCCTACCATTGTAACCGACTTTGTGTAACCCTAACCCTCTCCGGTGTCTATATAAACCGGAGGGTTTTAGTCCGTAGGACAACTTCACCATACAACAATCATACCATAGGCTAGCTTCTAGGGTTTAGCCTCCTTGATCTCGTGGTAGATCTACTCTTGTACTATCCATATCATCAATATTAATCAAGCAGGACATAGGGTTTTACCTCCATCAAGAGGGCCCGAACCTGGGTAAAACATTGTGTTCCTTGCCTCCTGTTACCATCCGGCCTAGACGCACAGTTCGGGACCCCCTACCCGAGATCCGCCGGTTTTGACACCGACATTGGTGCTTTCATTGAGAGTTCCTCTGTGTCATCGCCTTTAGGCCCGATGGCTCCTTCGATCATCAACAACGATGCAGTCCAGGGTGAGACTTTTCTCCCCGGACAGATCTTCGTCTTCGGTGGCTTCGCACTGCGGGCCAAGTCGCTTGGCCACCTTGAGCAGATCGAAAGCTACGCCCCTGGCCATCAGGTCAGGTTTGGAAGCCTAAACTACACGGCTGACATTCGCGGGGACTTGATCTTCGACGGATTCGAGCCACAGCCAAGCGCGCCGCACTGTCTCGATGGGCATGATATAGCGCTGCTGCCGAACAGCGCCTTGGAGGCCGCACACGCATCGGTTCCGACCATTCTTTCGGAGCCTACTGCGTCGATCAAGGATCAGCGGTTGGACGCTGCCTCAGGGGCTGCGATCTCAGAGGCGATCGAGCCGAACTCCAGCCCCGCACTCCGCATGGCCCGTGACTCCGAGGAGCCGGATTCCTTTCCGAACTCCGAGCCCCCCACGCCCCTGCCTATCGAATCTGATTGGGCGCCGATAATGGAGTTCACCGCCGCAGACATCTTTCAGCACTCGCCCTTCGGCGACATCCTGAATTCGCTAAAGTCTCTCTCTTTATCAAGAGAGCCCTGGCCGGACTACGGTCAGCAAGGATGGGATTCGGATGATGAAGAAATTCAAAACTCACCCACCACCCACTTCGTAGCCACTGTCGACGACTTAACCGACATGCTCGACTTCGACTCCGAAGACATCGACGGTATGGACGACGATGCAGGAGACAACCAAGAACCAACGCCTAGAGGGCATTGGACAGCCACCTCATCTCACGATGTGTACATGGTGGATACCCCTAAAGGAAGCAACAACGAGGAAAACGGGGATGGAAAGAGGGATCGATCTCTCGAAAAACAATCAAAGCGTCGGCGTAAATGCCGACCCAAGCCCCTCCTCGATAAAGACCCAGCCATAGAGCAGGATGAGCCGGTAGACGACGAGCATGCCTTAGAGCAACCGTCCCAACAGGACAACCCGGATAGAGAAACCGAACATCCCTCCCCCGGTGAAAATGGCATTTCGGACGACCCTACGCCGGACAAGCCCACGAAGAAGAAGAACCTCCACAAACGGCTCGTTGCAACCGCACGCAGCCTGAAAAAGCAGAAGCGGAAGCTAAAAACTGCGGAAGATGCACTCAGGATCAGATGGAGTAAAGTAATCAATACCGCAGACAAATACGGTGACAGTCGCCGCACTAAAAGCTATCCAAAGAGAAAGCTACTGCCTGAATTCGACGAGGAGGCCTTAGAGCCCTCGCATTCCAAAAGTGAGAAAGCCACACGGTCGGATAGACGACCCCATGGCCAGCATAAAGCAGCAAGCAGCGCCGCACTTACGCCGGCATGCGACCCACTTAAGGATTCGCATCATGGCCCAGCCAGGTCCATTTACGGGCCAAGAAAGCAAGCTCTCGTAAGCAATGCAATAAAGCCATTATCAGAATCCGGCACACCCAAATACAGGGGTGCCGCACACCCCCTATGTTTCACCGATGAGGTCCTGGATTATGAATTTCCAGCGGGATTCAAACCCGTAAACATAGAGGAATATGATGGAACAACATACCCTGGAGTCTGGATCGAGGATTATATCCTCCACATACATATGGCTAGAGGAGATGACCTCCACGCCATAAAATACTTACCCCTCAAGCTTAAAGGGCCAGCCCGGCATTGGCTCAAAAGCCTTCCTGAAAACACAATCAGAAGTTGGGAAGAGCTCGAGGACGCTTTCCGAGCAAATTTTCAAGGGACCTATGTCTGCCCTCCGGATGCAGACGATCTTAGTCACATAACTCAACAGCCCGGAGAGTCAGCTCGGCAATTCTGGAATAAATTTCTTACTAAAAAGAATCAGATAGTCGACTGTCCGGACGCTGAAGCCTTAGCGGCTTTCAGGCATAATGTCCGAGACGAATGGCTCGCCAGACACCTCGGCCAAGAAAAGCCAAGAACAATGGCCGCACTAACAAGCCTCATGACCCGCTTTTGCGCAGGAGAGGACAGCTGGTTGGCAAGATGCAGCACCAGTGACCCAAGTACATCCAAAACTAGGGATGGAAACAGAAAACCGCGACGCAATAAGGACCGTCGCCGGACAAAGGAAAAAAGTACGAAGAGCACGGCAGTCAACGCCGGATTCAAAAGCTCACGACAGAATCAGAAAAAGCCGCCCCTCCAAGATAACAGGGACGACCTATCCAACCTAAACAAAATCTTGGATAGGATATGTCAAATACACAGCACTCCCGGAAAGCCTGCTAACCATACCCACAAAGATTGTTGGGTTTTCAAACAATCCGGCAGACTCAACGCCAAACACAAGGGGCTCGACACACCAAGCGAAGACGAGGACGAACCCCAAAAGCAGAGTACCAGGAAACAAAAGAATTTCCCACAAGAAGTAAAAACAGTAAACTTACTCCACATAACAAAACGTGCGGCGCCCATAAAGGTACGCGCCCCACGGCCTATCCCAAAGGAATCCCGCCACTGGTTGTCAAAACCAATCATCTTCGATCATCTGGATTATTCTAGAAGTGTCAGGAACCCAGGCTGGACTGCCCTGGTACTCGATCCAATAATTGGCGGACTCCAGTTTTCGAATGTCCTTATGGACAGTGGCAGCGGACTCAACCTGATATATCAGGACTCAATCCGCCACATGGGGATCGACCCAAAAAGAATTCGCCACAGCAAAACCTCCTTTCAAGGGGTAACGCCAGGTCCGGACACCCATTACATGGGTTTTCTCCAGCTCGAGGTTATTTTCGGCTCTGCCGATAACTTCCGTTGCGAAAAGCTGACTTTCCACATCGTCCCATTCTCAAGTCGCTATCCAGCACTACTGGGACGCGAAGCTTTCGCCCGCTTTAACGCAATACCGCATTATGCATCTCTTACGCTTAAGATGCCCGGTCCACGCGGCATCATCTCCTTAAAGGGGAAGCAGTGAGAACACCTCCCCCAAGCGGAGGATTGTGCGGCCGCTTTAACAGCCCCACAATACAATGGCTTCACCAGCCAGAACATCGGAACAGGTCATTAAGACCACGGACACGGATAGACGAGTCCGGCACAAAAGTATCGTTGATAAAGGCTTAGTGGCCATATACCCCTACACTAGGGGCTTCACACATATAAAATAAGAGACAATAAAGCTCAATTTTTCATATTTTACTTTACACTTTGTTTATTTCATATAACTTTTGTTCGGCACGCGCCCTTTTCAACTTAGTTGCTCTCTTTTTACAGATGAACGTCGTGCTGCGCCCGTCCAGGATACGGCACAACGGAGACACATGCGCAGACGCGCAGTAGGGACCCGTTCCAAGGATTCTTTTCAGATTAAGACCCTGCGTAAACCTTTTTTACTGTCTCTTGTTGATACACATCCCCTAGTTCTATGACCAAGGAGGAGGCTGACGTCTTGGCATGTGGCCACGTCAGAATTCTTGCGCGTACCTGGACACTAGGGGCTTATACCTCAGAGCATTACCTCACCTGCTCTCATAAAGACCGAATACCTTAGGGAGTGTTCGGTGTCGCGAGTTTGGCCTTATATGCATCAGCTCCGAGTCATGATTTTGGTCAAATGTTGGGTTGCCCGGATCCTGTGTTCGGCCGACTTACGTTCCGCTCTATCGGCTAAGGCGGCACCAGGAGAACTACTGCGATTGTGCCCTGGTTCGGCCAGGCGAGCACCTCAGTAGAGGAAGCCGAAAACCGACTGTCATGATATGGCGTGAGACTGGTCAACCACTCGATGACTCTCCGGAATCTGTAGGATTCCTCCGCATTAATGAAGGGCCGTTTCCCGGCTAGGCACATACGCGCCCCGAATTCGGGCGAGCGCAGTCGCCACCAGGGGCTACCTAAATAGTCCCATTGTCAAGCTCCTATGGCTAAGTGAATGTGTTAAAGGATTATAGTCCGGTTGCCTAGCTCACTGCGCTATCACCTCCTTTGTAGGACCAAGACGTTGGATTAAGTGTGAAAATGCGCCTTCTGCGAGCACCCCCGCACTATGTGCGTGGGGGCTGAAGCCAACGACTGCAATCTTTCAGATTTTGTATATATATCATAAAACGGTCGCATAGGAGGTGTTCCAAATACTTGAAGGCACAAGTATAAAAGGCTACTACAATTCATCAAAATATTGCATTATAATTACATATGCTATCAGAACATAGCATCCTTCGAGCACTGCGTCTCTATTACACGAGCGCCTTCAAGGACTTCCTGAAAATAGTGCTCGGAGGGTACTCGGCTTTTGTCCGAATATCGGGATGCAACAATGGTGGTCTCCATCTCTGCCCAGTATGTCTTGACACGGGCAAGAGCCATCCGTGCGCCCTCTATGCATGCTGACCTCTTCATCGCATTGATACGTGGCACCGCGTCAAGGAATTGCTGCACCAAGCTAAAATAACTCTTCAACTCCGATCTCCCCGGCCACAGATGACCCATGACGTACTTCATGGCGAGTCCGGACAATCTATTCAGTTCGGCCCATTGAGCCAGACGATCGTCCACTGCTAGTGGACGCTCTGGATTCTGGAACTGCGACCAGATAAGCCTTTCCACTTCGCGATCTTCTTGATCTCGAAAGTATTCGGCCGCATCAGCAGCACTCGCTGCCAAATCCAAATAGGTGTCCTCCGCACTCCACATCCGGTCCAACGGAGCAAACTTCGGATTGCAAAACTTCCTCCGCAGCATAAAGGGCTTTCTAGCCGCAATCTGTCCGGCCTGACGCAGCTCCTCCTTCGCAGCTCTCATCATAGAGCGAGCGTCCTTGGCATCAGCAACGGCCTTCTCTAAGTCCGTCTGTCTCGCCCGGTCTTCTTTCTCAAGAAACTTGCAACGGTCAGCAGCACTTTTTAACTTCACGGCCATCACGGCCATCTCCTTCTTGCTTCGGCAGTGAGCAGCCTGTTCGGCTCTTAGCTCTTCAAGGGCCTTCTCGGCAGCCGCATCACTTTTCCTGGCTTGTTCCTTAGCTCGGGCAAGTTCCGCCTGAAGACTCTCCACGGCGGCCGCACCATCTGCGTCAAGCACACACATTGTAAGATACTGGCATAAAGCTCCTCTTACCAGATGCCGCCCGAGGAATTGCATACCTTGAGCCTCATCAAGCCGCTCGTTGACGAGCGCGATGTCGGCATCTGCCACGTCAAGTTGCCGCTTTAGTTCGGCAAAATCATCAGTTCGGCTCGATTCCGGACACTTCGCCACCTGTATACAAAGGTGACATTTTAGACTTGGGATTATGATCCTCTGCGCGCCATCAATTTTGACAACGTACAGAGTCTGAGGGGCTACTATCTACACAGGGCGCATCTTGTTTATGCGCAACTGACAAAGAAGTACATTATCAAACGTACCTCAAAACCCGTCAGCAAACTTCTGCGGCCTCATGCAATCCGCTTTCCGCGGACGAAATCCTTCCAATCACCGTACCCATCAATGCACGGTGCTCCTCTGAGATAGAAGCTCGCCCCCAGCAGAATCATCAGCTCCTCCGACCGCGCATCGGATGGTGCCGGACTCGTCCTATGACCTCCATCGAAGGCCGGACGCGGAGAACCTTGGGGGGACATATGGCTACCTCCACCCCTGCCGGATTCGGAGAAACCCTCCGCGACGACACCTCAGGGTCGCCCGCCTCGCCAGGCGGTACGACATGGGGAGGCGTTCCACTCTCCATCATCTCAGGAAGAAGATCCCCCGAAGACGAGCTCTGCTGAGAAGGGCTGAGGTCTGAGCTACAAAGTAAAATTTCGGTTAATCTTCTCAGATAAAAAGCAAGGATTTCTCTCATCCGTCTAAAGGAAAATCTTTCTGTACTTACGGCTCGCTGGAGGGATGATCCCTTTGAGGGCGTAGTTCGGCCGAGGATCTCCCCGGCTTCGGACCCTCTAACGAGGACTTTTCCCCCCGCTTTGAGGCCATGGTCTCCGGGTCGTCAGAGGCGGCCCTCTTCTTCCTCTTAGGAGAGGAATTGTCGGTTCTTCCCTTCAGAGCAGCCTCCTTCGAGGAGGCCATAGTTTCCTTGTCCTCCCCCTCACTTCCCTCCAAAGGCACGATCTTCAACATCCTGACTAGCACGGGATCCGGCCTGGTCTCAGGAAGGGGAGCCGGACACCTGATCAGCTTTGCCTTCGCTATCCACTCCTGTTTAAAAGGACAGCTCTTTTAGGGGCAAATTTATGACAATTTTACGGATAGCGAGTCCGGGTAGAAGGTTACTTACTTGAGTATCCGGGCGATTGCAGCTTAAACCTGCGTCCTCGGTTAAATCCGGACACATTGCTTGTGATCCGAAGAACATTTTATACATCTCCACGGGCGTTGTGCCCATAAAATGATGGAGAGCTCGTGGTCCCTCCGGATTAAACTCCCACAGATGAAGGGAGCGACGTTTGCCGGGCAGTGTTCGGCGAATCAGCATGACCTGCGTCACCTTGACCAGGTTGAGGTCTCTTTCTAAGAGATCCCTAATGCGGCCCTGCAACAAGGGCACGTCTTTGGATAACCCCCAATCTAATCCTTTGTTGACCCATGACGCTAGCCGTGGTGGGGGACCCGAGCGAAAGGCAGGAGGCACCACCCACTTGGTGCTCCTGGGAGCGGTGATATAGAACCACTCTCGTTGCCACAAGCCGAGCTCCTCTTGAAAGGAGCCCTCGGGCCATGGAGCATCAGCATTCTTACTTATGACAGCGCCTCCGCACTTTGCATGACGTCCCTCGATCATCTTCGGCTCCACTCCAAAAGTCTTGAGCCATAATCCGAAGTGAGGAGTAACACGGAGGAACGCTTCGCACACAATGATGAATGAGGAAATGTGGAGGATGGACTCCGGAGCTAAGTCATGAAATTCCAGCCCATAATAGAACATCAGCCCCTCACGAAGGGATCCATCGGGAAGCCTAACCCCCGAAGGAAGTGAGACATGAACACTATGCTCTCACCGGGCTGGGGACTGGGAATAGCCTGCCTTTGAGCAGGCAACCTATGCAAAATTTCGGCGGTCAAGAACTTAGCCTCTCTCAACTTTAGCACGTCCTCCTCCATGACGGAGGAGGGCATCTATCGGCCTTGAAGGTCAGAACCGGACATTGTCGAAGGTCCGAAGCGCCTGGAATCTGGAGCCTAGGGTGTTGGAACTCGAGGCGACGGGCGAACTTGTTTTGAGATTGGAGAAAAGGAGTAAGAACTTGGTCTCTTTATAAGAGGTTGAATACCAGGAGCCCTCCCCGTAACCGTTTGGGACTCGCCTTTAATCGAGAAGACATGCTAACGGGCACGATTGGGTTACCCACGTCCGTATTGATGAGAATCCCATAAATAAAGGGGACACGATCTCTGCTTTGACAAGACGTGCCAAGGAAACCGCCTCGCAAAACACGCTGAGGTGGAAAAGTGAAAATGATTCGAATAAAGGCTTGGTCGTAGTGTGATGTCATGCTGAGGAATACGTCAGTGGATTAGATTTGTGTTAATATTATTCTCTCTGTGGCAATACGTGGAAACTTATTTTGCAGAGCCGGACACTACTCTTGGTGTTTACAAACTTTTATGAAGAATTTGGAGGAGGAACCCGCCTTGCAATGCCGAAGACAATCTACGCGCAGGACTCGTCATCATTGAAGCCTGGTTCAGGGGCTACTAAGGGAGTCCTGGATTAGGGGGTGTTCGGGTAGCCAGACTATACCTTCAGCCGGACTCCAGGACTATGAAGATACAAGATTGAAGACTTCGTCCCGTGTCCGGATGGGACTTTCCTTGGCATGGAAGGCAAGCTTGGCGATGTGGATATTCAAGATCTCCTACCATTGTAACCGACTTTGTGTAACCCTAACCCTCTCCGGTGTCTATATAAACCGGAGGGTTTTAGTCCGTAGGACAACTTCATCATACAACAATCATACCATAGGCTAGCTTCTAGGGTTTAGCCTCCTTGATCTCGTGGTAGATCTACTCTTGTACTATCCATATCATCAATATTAATCAAGCAGGACGTAGGGTTTTACCTCCATCAAGAGGGCGCGAACCTGGGTAAAACATCGTGTTCCTTGCCTCCTGTTACCATCCGGCCTAGACGCACAGTTCGGCACCCCCTACCCGAGATCCGCCGGTTTTGACACCGACATCCACCGTGCCGGTGGCCCCCGTCCAACCGGAGGCGCCGAACAATATGTTGGAGGCGCTCCAAGGCGCCTCCATCGACGAGGAGCACCGCACTATTATGAGTGCGGTGGTCCAGAAGGTTCAGTCCGCCAAGAGCGGACTGACTGAAGCTTGTACTAGCCTTTTAACAGGCTTTGAGGTAAGTAAAGAATGTGTAAATAATATTACCGCATAGACAGTAGCCCCCGATGCTCTGTTTGGCGTTCGGGAAGAAAAGCCGAAGAGGATCAAAATAAAATTCGCAGGAGTCTAACAAAAATGAGTCAATATGCATATGCAGGCTTCTCTACTTGCGTCCGCCGCACTGACTGCGGAAGTGGACACGCTAAAGCAGAACCTCGAGCGGTCCGAGCAAGAGCTCGGGCGTGCCAAGAAGCAGCTCGAGGACAATGAAGGCAAGAAATACCTTGTTTGTAAAAATATATAAAAAGGTGCAATTGCAAAGAATGACATGATTATCGTGGCTATTGTAGGGGCCACGTCTGAAGTGGCGACCCTTAAGCAAGCGCTGGTCGAGGCCGAGAAGAGGGCGGCCTCGGAGCGCACCCAGCAGGAGAAGTATCAGGCCGAGGCTGGCAAGGTGCGGCAAGAGCTCCAGGCTCTCGTGGAAAAACATGAGAGTTTGGAGCTTGACTCAAAGACGTGAGCGTCCGAGCTCGCGGTGGCTATTGAAAATGCCAAGTCTGCCAAGGCCGAATCCCAGAAGACCCTCCAGGAGTTGGATGAGGTGAAGAAGATAGCGGCGGGTAAGGCATTCTTTATGCAAAGCAAACACATAAACGTGAGTTACTTGTTACTTACCCGAATCTGGAGCTCTCCAGGAGCGTTCGCAGATCTTCCCCGGAGTGTGTCCGATGTCGCCGCATTCTATCGAGCCGAGGAGGGCAGCTCGACAGAGAAGGTGTTCTGGTCTCAGTATGCTGAGGCCAGACACCCCGTGCCCCTGAGCGACCAGCTTAAGCAACTGGTCGAGCTCCACAAGGCGGCCGAACAGGCCATGAAGGGCCTCATTGTTCGGCTGTGGCCTGGAGGGGCTCTGCCTGGGAGCTATTTCGGGCTGGTGCGGCGGCTGGTGGAGGCCTGTCCAAGGCTCGAAGTCATCAAGCGCTCCGTCTGCATTGAAGGTGCCCGTAGGGCCCTTTCCCGTGCTAAGGTGCACCGGGGCAAGCTGGATGCTGAGAAGCTTGTGAAGGACGGGCCACCGTCGGGGAAAGAGCATCGCAAGCCCGAAAATTACTATAAGGATGTTCCGAAGGGTGCCTGCCTTGTGGCGGATGAATGTTCTAGGGATGTAATTTTTGAGTGAAACTTGCTCGTTTTGTCCCGTGCGCTGAAAACTTGTTTATATGCGCTAAGCAATGCTGTTGGAATTTAAAATATTACCTTCTGTGCGGCTGTTTATCAATTCTGAGAGATGGCGAGTCGTCGGCTTCTGCCCCAGTGCCGCCAGTGCTGGGGTGTTCGGGGATAAACCTGAGCGCTCTTTTTCCCATGTTTGGGTCCTTCGAGGGAGGCGCTCAGCCCAACGAACAAGGCAATCGGACTATAATGCATGAACACTCTCACTTAGCCATAGAATTCTATAATTTTAAATTTCAGCGAAGCCCCTGGTATTCGGAAGACCGAGTTCGAGGCGCTATCCACGCCTTGGCCGGACAGAGCCGGCTCCTCGCCCTAAGCGGCATAAGTCTTTAGGGACTCAAAAAACCTCTCGAACAACGACCAACTCTCGCTTCATCATGACAGTCAGTTTTAACTTTCTCCACTGAGGTGCTCGACCCAGCTCAACTGGGGCGCAATCACAGTGGTTCTCCTAGTGCTACCTTAGCCGATATAGCGGAACGTAAGGCACCAAAACATCGGAGCCGGGCAAACCCAACTATTGACCCAAGACATGATTCGGAGCCGATGCATATAATGCTATAAATTTGGGGTGCCGCACTTGTTAAAGTGTTCGGACTTCTCACACCATATTGAGGGGTACTAAAGCCCCTGGCGTATTTTGGCCGTACCAATGTGTACGGGGGCAACATGTCGTTAAGGAACATATATAAAGAAAAAAGGTAATGCAAAAATAGACGAAAGCTATGCATTGTTTATTAAAAAGGGCTGCGATCAAAGCAGAACGATACAAATAATGCGATAAGTGGAAGGTTGGACTAGTTAACATGTCCGTTCCAGGGGCAAGCTGCAGAATAGTATACGGAACAGATATACTGCTCATGATAGAGACCACCTGGGAGTTCCGTAATGCGGCGTGGCTTGTTTGCTTCCCTGGTTCTTGCATCGTTTGTGCGGCAATTGAACTGCTGAACAGGCCTTCCGAAGGATGGAGTCCTGGAAGTAAGAGAAAATTAAAAAATCGGCAGCCCCTGGTACGGTTTAAGCCGTGTTTTGGGCATGCCGTGATGGTGCCCCTCCCTCTGTACCCATGGTATCTCTAGAGCATAGTTATGTACGCGAAGTACTAGCGTCGCCTTTTTGCGAGGGTTGGGGTTGGGGCCGCATTACTACGCCTGCTCGGATCGTGCCAGGCGGTCTTGTTGTAGGTTACTCTGGGCGCACTTGACGGTGTCCGATCGTTTAGTGGCCGGACTGGAGAACTGCCTGGAGAGGCTGCTTTGTACTTCCGCTGCAAGGGCCGCCGTGTGCTCGTCCGTTCGGAGGGAGCGTTCGGTGTTTCCATTGACCGTAATTAATCCTCAAGGGCCTGGCATCTTGAGCTTAAGGTATGCGTAGTGCGGTACCGCATTGAACTTAGCGAATGTGGTTCGCCCGAGCAGTGCGTGATAACCACTGCGAAACGGGACTATGTCGAAGATTAACTCCTCGCTTCGGAAATTATCCGGAGATCCGAAGACCACTTCAAGTGTGACTGAGCCTCTACAGTTGGCCTCCACACCTGGTATTATGCATTTAAAGGTTGTTTTGGTGGGCTTAATCCTCGAGGGATCTATGCCCATTTTCCGCACTGTATCCTAGTAAAGCAGGTTCAGGCTACTGCCGCCGTCCATAAGGACTCTAGTGAGATGAAATCCGTCAATAATTGGGTCTAGAACAAATGCGGCGAAGCCGCCATGACGGATGCTAGTGGGATGGTCCCTTCGATCAAAGGTGATTGGGCAGGAGGACCATGGGTTGAACTTTGGGGCGACTGGCTCTACCGCGTATACGTCCCTTAACGCGCGCTTCCGCTCCCTTTTGGGGACGTGGGTTGCGTATATCATGTTCACCGTCCGCACTTGTGGGGGAAAACCCTTCTGTCCACTGTTGTTAGGTGGCCGGGGCTCCTCGTCGTCATCGCTATGCAGCCCCTTGTCTTCATTTTCGGCGTATAACTTGCCTGCCTGCTTGAACACCCAACAATCCCTGTTGGTGTGATTGGCCGGCTTTTCGGGGGTGCCATGTATCTGGCACAAGCGGTCGATGTCGGGTGGTAGGTGCGACATATGCCAACGGGTGGCTTATCATTGTGGGAGCCAGTAAGACATCGCCGGTGCCTGGAAACGGGATAAGGCGAAGACATGCACGCCGGAGGATCTTACCCAGCTTCGGGGCTCTCCGTGGAGATAACACCCCTACTGCTGCTCTGTGGGGTCTCCGCATGATCACTAGATGGACAAGTAGCTACACAGTGCTCCTTGAGCTGTTCGGTAGGAGGAGGAAGAAGGGCACGGCTAGCCTGCTTCTTCTCATTGTGTGGTGTCTAGGACTAGCAGGGGGTCGAACCCTTTACATGGGTGCCCCGGGGGTTTTATATAGGCCTACCCCCCAGGGGTACAATGGTAATCCGACTGGGCGCGGGGCCCAGCCGTCTGTGACTGCGCTCGCCGGATTCTACGTCGGCTGCTGGGGCCCGCCGACTGGTGGGTCCCGCCGGCTGCCACCCCCTTGGTCGACAGGCAGGCCCAACTGTCCAGGACCTGGTCGGCGGCTGATCACTGTGGCTTCATCTTGGTGATGTGGGCTTCGTCGTGGTAGGCGCGGCTACAGTGCCGCCGTCTGTCGGGCGATCGCTGTAGCCTCATCGCATCTTGTCTCCTTAATGGGGCGTCTCCTTCGAGGGAGGCGGCAAGCCAGCTGCGGGGAGCCGGCTCTGTCTTGGGCCGACTGGGGGGAGGCGTGGCCGCCTTCGGGTGTCTCTCTTCCCGAAGGGGCCCACCATCTGTGGGCCGCGCTGGCGGCCCGTCGTCGGTGACACCAGGGTCAGCATGGTAACAGTGCCGCGCCGGACGGGTCATGCCCACTCCGTACGGCGCACTGTGGCAGGCGTGCTCCGGGATTCGGGGGTGGCAGGCTCCACTTTAGCCACGCCCGTCACATCGCCGCTAGGTGGATGCAAACTTTGAGGGTACGGTCTCGACCGCTTTATGGGAGCCGGCTTCTTGGAGTCGGCCTTCTAGAGGCCGGCTTCCCGAAGTCGGCCCTCCCGCGGCTTTCTTCATGAGGGCTAAAGTCGGGCCGCCTTCCGAAAGCCGGCCTGGTTGACAGCCAGCAAGGGGAAGGCGGCCCCATGTCTTGGATTCTTGAGGGCCGGACGGGCTCGTAATTTTCTCAGAAGGGCCAGGGGAAGCCGGCTAGGTTACCCATGGCTATTTACTCCGACAGTAGTCCCCGAAGCTGATCGAGCTACGAGGCGGACAAAGGGACGAGAAGCTTGGTCAGCTTCCTATCCTGAAGAGCCGGCTTCGCTGGTGTACGCCGATTTTGGGGAGCCCCGCGTCTTGCAGGCGGGAAAGGGGTCGACCCGCGTGCTGACCGAGGGCCCTCCCGTGGCCACGTGGCAGCGAGATCCTGCCAGCGCACGCGCGCGACGGGACGCCGCCGCAGGCCCGGGCCCGCCACTCCTAGGCCTCGGCCCGAGCGCTGATCTTTTGCGACCCAGGTGGACCGCTCGCCTTCCCGTGGTGATCTTATTTCGCCATTAGGGCGCAATAAGCACGGGATGTGGGGGAGTGGGCACGATCGATCCCCACGCTTCCCCATGCTGCGCCTCCTCGGCTCCGCCACGCGAGCCTATAAGTAGGGGGAGAGACAGAGGTTCGCACGCTCTCTCTCGCTCTGCCCCCCTCGTCCTCCTCTCTTCCTTTCGTTGCCGCCGCAGCCTCCCGTCTCAGCGCCACCGCGCCTCCACATCGTCTTGCTCCCATGGCGTTGTCGAGCTCGTGGGACGGCTCCAACGTCCATGAGGACCATGTTGAGTTCCTCCGCCAGACTCGGCGCCTGCCCGACGCCAACCTCGTGCGGGCCCGCCTGGCGCCAAAGACGGAGGTCTCGCCGGCGCCGGAGGAGGGCGAGCGGGTCATCTTCCGCTCGCACTTCCTGCCCGGCTTCGGCCTTCCGGCGAGCGGATTTCTGCGCTCCTTCCTTGAGTTCTACAACCTTCAGCTGCATCACCTCACGCCCAATGTGGTGATGCTACTGTCGGCCTTCGTCTCCCTCTGTGAAGGTTTCTTGGGGCTGCTCCCCACGCTGGAGCTCTGGGGGGAATTCTTCCAGAGCAAACTCGGCACCGTCGTCGCAGGCGTGCCCGCCCCCTGCGGGGCCTTCATCGCCATGAGGAGGGCAGGCGAGAACAACCCGTTCCCGCCCATCCCCCTGATCCAGTCGGTGAAGATCTGGCATAAGTCATACTTCTACGTGAAGAACGTCGCCGAGCAAGGAGACCACATCAACCTGCCGGCTTACGTAGCCGGCCCGCCGGCCGGGAGGCAGCCCTGATGGAGTTTCCGGTCCCGGTCACTGTCTCAGGCCGGGAACGCTGCCGTCTCCCGGCTTCGGGTGATGATCCAGTCGGAAGGCCTGAGCGGGGCCGACTTAGTGGCCGCCTTCGTGGAGCGCCGGATATCTCCTCTCCAAAGCCGGCCCCACATGATGTGCCAGATGAGCGGCCGCTTCGACCCAAGCCGGCTGAGCACCAGGGAGATGCCTCATGCGGAGGTATCGTATATGGTAAACTATATCTCCAATTGCAAGCTCGCCGAGGACTGGCGATACGGCAAGGCACCGTATTCTCGCGCCAACCCTCCGCCCGTGGTAAGCTTTCCTTTCTTTCTTCTTTTCGTTGGTAGCCGGCTTTATGATGGCCGGCTTCTGATCAGTCGGTTCTTCTTAACAGAACGCCCTTCTCCCGCCGACGACCGGGGCAGCGGGGATAGAACGCCAGTATGCCCCCGACCGCACGGCGGACAACGTCGACGACCCGGATTTGGGGGTGGCCGCCATGGAAGACACCGTCGTGGGGGACGATGTCGAGCCCGGGGGCTCAAGGCTTACCGCCAGCTTTGAGGACTGGCCGGATGATGCTGAAGCTGAAGTCGCCCCGCGTCGCTAGCCGGCGGCCGACCATCAGGGTGCGGGCTCGTCCATCGCGCCGGCTGCCGGCGGTGGTGCACAGAAGCGCCAGGCCGCTTCAGGCCTCTTGGGCAGTCGGCCGAAGAAGTCCAAAGCCTCCACCGCGGCGACCAAGCGAGATGAGGCGGCTGCGAAAGCGGCCCGCTTCCGCAAGGCGGTGAAGCAGCCTCAGGCGGTCTCAGCGTAAGTTGTCAATTGCCCTGTCGCATGCTTTTCATCGTTCTCTCTTGTTCGAAAATTCTTCTTGACCCTATCCCGCTTGCTGGACAGGGCGCCGCTTTCCCTTGAGCGGGGTCCGGGCGGCTCCGTAGTGGGGCCGGCTGGAGGGTCTTCGAGCTCCCGCCGCGTGGACCCCTGCGCCGACCTTAGGGAGGCCACGGAGCGGAACGCCCGTGAGGCGTGGGAGGAGCGCGAGGCGGTGGAAAGAGTGGCCGCCCAGGCGGCGAAGGAGCAGGCCGACGCAGCAGCCAAGGCCCAGGCGGAGGCGGTGACCGCGGAGACAGAGGCAGAGGGCTCGCGCAACTAGCCTCCGCTGCTCGCCATTCCCCTCTGAGCCGTGGCCCCTGACACCCCATTGCCCTTGGCGGAGGAAATCGTCCAAGACCCGCCACTGATGGAGAGGGGGGAGGACCCCGTGGCCTACGCGAGGAGAGCGCCGCCAGCAGCGCCAGAGGAGCCGGCCGGGGGTGAGCCGGAGGGCGGAGCTGGCCTCGAGGTGCAGCCGGTGATGCGTCGGCGCGCAGGGGGAGGCGCCGCTCTGCCGGAGTCGCGCCGAGTCGCGGGCGCAGGCCAGTCGGCGGAAGATCTGGAGGCGGCCAGCACTGCCACGTCCGAGTGGACTCCCAGCGGGGGGACTGGCGAGCTGAATGTGGCGGCTCAAGGGGTCCGGAGCCGGCTTCAAGCTCAGGCCGCCCTGCTGTAACAGTTCACCCAGGAGTTCCTGTCGACGCGAGCCGCCATTCGGGTGAGTCCTTCATTCTTGGCTGCTTTGATCTCTTGATTTCTTCCGTGGGGGCGCGTCAGCGCACCCACTGGGTGTAGTCCCCGAGATTCGGGCCGACTGCTGCGCAGTCGGGTCGGATCTTCCTTGACGGCTACCTTATTTTTGCTTCTTGTCTGAACTCCCAAGAATATCATAACTCCCATGCTGCTGCCTTCAACTCCCAGGCTTGGGAGTTGGGTCGGAGGACCGACGACCTGGCCGACAGCCGAAGTAAGTACTTGATCTTGTCTGTCTCCTGTGGGGGCGCGTCAGCGCACCCACTGGGTGTAGTCCCCGAGATTCGGGCCGACTGCTGAGCAGTCGGGTCGGATCTTTCTTGACGACTTTTTCCTTATTGGTTTTTCTTTTTCTTTGTCTTTAGGGGCCAACGCCGACTTGAGGAAGGAGCTCAGCGAAGCGCAGGCCGCCCTTCATACCAAGGATGCCGAGTACGCCGCCTTGGTCCAGGAGCGTGATCGCCTGGCCAAGAAGCTGGCCGACCAAGAGAAGAGCCACAAGGCGGCCCTGCAGAAGGCGCAGGATAGCAAGGCCGCCCTGAAGGCAGAGTTTGAGACCGAGGTGGCGAGCTGGGCTGAGACCCGGCGAGCACTGGATGAAGGCTTCGGCTGTATCGAGGACTTGATCGACGGTAAGCCGCCTTCCTCGCTCCTCTCCTGCCCCTTGCCGCCTGGGTTTTTGGCTTAACTTATGCTGCTGCTTATTTTTTTTGTGCAGACTACTTCCCCGGCTACTCCGCCTTCGCCGCCCAAAGCATCGAGGCCCATCGCGAGGCGCGCCGTCAGGCGGGGGCCAACATCGTGCCAGATGCGAACCGGACGCTTGAGGAGCAGCTCTTGGCTGTCCAGGCGCAGTTGCAGCCGGCTCATCGGATGCTTCACCGGCTCCAATGTGCCGGGGCGCAAGTGTTGGCCGCCCTCTGGCCCAGCGAGACGATCCCCCGCACCCCAAGCCGGATTGCCGACTGGCTGGAGGTCGCAGTCGGTCGCTTTGAGGCTTGGAAGGCGTCGGCGGCCCGCCTCGGAGCCGGGCGGGCATTGGAGTTCGTTCGGGCTTGGTACCCAGGGCTGAGCCTGGACCAGCTGCGCACTTGGCGGATGGAGGCCGACGCGGAGCTGGAGGAGGTGAGGCCGGCTATCACCCAGCGGGCTTCGACGATCACCGAGTGCACCGACATCAGCGTTTTTGCACCCGAAATCGATGATGACGGTGTTGCCCAGCCGGAGGAGTGGTTCGGGCTGAACCCGGCGGTGGGCGAGGACTCGGCAGAGGAGATCGCCTCCAGTGACGAGGGCGAGGATGACGAAGAGGAGGACGGCGAAGACGTCGAGCCGGCTGGTGGAACAAACGGCCGACCTCAGGCCGACCGTGCCTCCAGTAACGAGGCGCATGGAAGCGCGCCCTCTGCGGGAGGCGGTGACCAAGCCGAGGTTCGCCAGCCGGCCGCTCCTTCAGCCGGCACAACCGTCTCCGCCAACCAACCCGGCTCGTCGGTCGCTCCGCCAGCTTGACCTGCCGTCCTTATTTTTCCTGCTTGTTGTCTTTTGAACAATGTTCATTAAGTTTTCGCAGTTCCACCCACTGGGGGTGTATCCAAACTATGTTGAATGCTGGCCTCTCGGAGGTCTTTTATGTAAATATTATTATGTGCATGTTTGGTTTCCATTCGCGTATGCTTTTTATCCTTAGGCTTTTTCCTTTGCCGCCATCCCTCGTTGGGGAGGCAAGTACTCGAGCTTTCTTGGATTGAAGTGAAGTGAATGGAAACCGGCCGGCCGGCTGCTATGGTAGCCGGTCGGTGGTGGGAGAAAAACCGGCTTTTGTTATATTAGTCCGTTAGTCCCTAGCCATTTTTCGTGTGGGCGCCCGTTCCTGCCTTTAACTCTTGCCAGCCGGCCAGCCGGTTCTTCGAACTGCGACTTTTGGCAACAGAAGGCTTGGGAGCCGGCACACTACTTGTCTGACTGCGGGTAGGACTTCTAATATAACTCCAGTCGGCCAGTCCCCGAGCCGACTAGTCGAACCCGGTGCCGGACGGAACAAGTAAATGAAATGCCAAAGTCATAAGCATGATACTTTTCATTCATAGATAAGAGATGGCAGTCCCCGAGCCCTCCTCGGGGGGCCTATTGTCTCATACTTAATACAAAAGTTAGCGTGATATATACTGCATTTCAACTGTAAAATCTTCGAAGGAGGTTGGCGTTCCATGGTCGTTCCGACTCCTTACCGGAGTCGTCTCTCTTGCGTGCCTTCGGCTTCTGTGCATCGATCAGGTAGTAGGAGTCGTTGCCTAGAGCTCTGCTGATGACGAAGGGGCCTTCCCAAGGGGCCGAGAGCTTGTGCTGGCCGGCTGTTCGCTGGATCAGCCGGAGCACAAGATCGCCCTCTTGGAAAGATCTTGGCCTGACCTTCCGGCTGTGGTAGCGGCGCAAACCCTGCTGGTAGATGGCAGACCAGCTGAGGGCTAACAGCCGGCTTTCTTCCAGCAGGTCGACGCCGTCTTCTCGTGCTTCCTTGGCCTCCGCTTCCGTGTACATGGTTACTCGAGGCGAGTCGAACTCGATGTCAGTTGGGATGACCGCCTCAGCACCATACACAAGGAAGAAAGGGGTGAAGCCGGTTGACTTGTTTGGTGTAGTGCGCAGACTCCAGAGGACAGCCGGCAGCTCATCGAGCCAACAGCCGGCTAAACGCTCCAGAGGTACGACCAGTCAGGGCTTGATGCCGGAGAGGATGAGGCCGTTGGCTCGCTCGACCTGACCGTTTGACTGCGGGTGGGCGATGGACGCTAAGTCCAGCCGAATACCTTGGGCTGCGCAGAAACGTGCCAAGGATCCTTTGGCGAAATTCGTGCCATTGTCGGTGATGATGCTGTGTGGCACGCCGTACCGAGTTGTTATGTCTGCGATGAATGTCACAGCAGTCGGCCCATTCAGCTTCTTGATCGGCTTTGCCTCAATCCACTTGGCGAATTTGTCCACGGCGACGAGCAAATGCGTCATGCCGCCGCGCGCCATCTTGAATGGGCCCACCATGTCCAGTCCCCAAATGGCGAAGGGCCGGGTGAGGGGAATGGTCTTGAGTGCCGAAGCCGGCATGTGTTGCTTGGAGCCGAAAAGTTGGCACCCTTTGCAATATTTGACTAATTCTTTGGCGTCATTCAAAGCAGTCGGCCAGAAGAAACCATGGCGGAAAGCTTTGGCGACGAGTGATCTTGAAGCCGCATGGTGGCCGCATTCTCCTTGGTGAATGTCTCTGAGGATTGCAATGCCTTTCTCTTGCTCGACGCACCGTTGGAGGACTCCAGTGACACTGCGCTTGGCGAGTTCTTTGTTGACGATTGTGTATGCTCCGGCTTGACGTTGGACTTGTCTTGCCTCTGTTTCGTCAGTCAGCAGATCTTGGTTTACTAGGAAGTTGAGGATGGACTGAGCCCATGACGGAGCCGCGACTTCTCCTACTGCCAATGTGGCTACTGCCACCAGGGTGGGCGGGCTGGGTGGTGAAATGCTGGAGTCGGCCACCGGCTGTTGTGTTGGTGCAGTCCCTAGGCCGGCTACTGCAGTCCCCGAGCCGGCTACTGCAGTCCCTGAGCCGGCTACTGCAGTCCCCGAGCCGGTTGCCGAAGTCCCCGGGCCGACTACTGAAGTCCCGGGGTCGCCTGCTTGGTTCTCCGAGCCGGACCCGGCCGCGTCGGGGTCAGGCGGCACGAAGATGGAATCAGACTCTGGAGACGGCTTGATGGATGGCTTGAGGAGGCGCTGTAGAGCGACGCCGGTTGGTATTGCTTGCCGAGTGGAGCCTATTCGAGCCAGGGCATCGGCTGGCTCGTTGTCGGCTCGCGGTACATGAAGGAACTCGCATCCTTCAAAGTATCCGCTGAGTTGTTGAACCAGGAAGCGGTAGCTCGCCATATTTACGTCCTTGGCGTCCCAGTCGCCGGATGATTGCTGAACCACCAAGTCCGAGTCGCCATAACATAGGATCCGGCGAACGCCGAGTTCTTTGGCAAGCCGGAGCCCGTGTATGAGCGCCTCGTACTCGGCCACGTTGTTGGAGGCGGCAAAGTGAATCTGTAGCATGTATCTGAGCTTGTCGCCCTTGGGAGAGGTAAGGACGACGCCGGCTCCCAAGCCGGTGCGCATCTTGGACCCGTCGAAGTGCATGCGCCAATGGGTGGAGTCGGGAGCCGGCGGCAGGTACTGGGTCTCGGCCCAGTCGACGAGGAAGTCGGCCAGGGCTTGGGACTTGATGGCGGTGCGGGGCTGGTAGAAGATTGTGTAAGGGGCCAACTCGATGGCCCATTTCGCCACCCGGCCGGATGCATCCCGTCTGCCTATGATCTCGGCCAGCGGGGCGGTGCATACGACCGTGACGGGGTGCTCTTGAAAGTAGGGCTTCAGCTTCTTGGTGGTGAAGTACACGCCGTAACACATCTTCTGGTAGTGCGGGTAGTTCTGCTTTGAAGCGGACATCACCTCGCTCAAGTAATACACCGGCCTCTGGACCGGCTGGGCTCGGCCTTCTTCTGGGTGTTGGACTACGATGACGGTGCTAACCACCCGGCTGGTTGCGGCAATGTAAAGGAGCATAGGCTCTTTCTCAGTCGGCGCCGCCAGGACGGGCGGCGTGGCCAGCATCTTCTTCAGCTCGTGAAAAGCTTGGTCGGCCTGGTCGTTCCACTCAAAGTGAGTGCTGTTCTTCATGAGGCGGTAGAGGGGGAGAGCTTTCTCTCCGAGCCGGCTGATGAAGCGGTTCAAGGAGGCCAAGCATCCGGTGAACTTTTGGATGTCTCGAAGCTTGGTGGGGATCGCCATTCTCTCGATGGCCTCAATCTTCACCGGGTTGCATTCGATGCCACGTTCGGAGACCAGGAAGCCTAGGAGCTGGCCCGCTGGCACTCCGAACACGCATTTCTCGGGGTTGAGCTTGATTTGGAACCGGCGTAGGTTCTCAAATGTTTCTTTGAGGTCTTCTAGCAGGGTGCCGCGCTTCTCCGTCTTCACCACAATGTCGTCCACGTATACGTGAGCGTTTCTGCCGAGTTGCTTGAGGAGGCACTTCTGCATGCAATGCTGAAAAGTAGCACCGGCATTTCTCAAGCCGAATGTCATAGTCAGGTAGCAGAAGGCTCCAAAGGGCGTGATGAAGGCGGTCTTCAGGCGGTCGTCCGGATCTAGCTTTATCTGGTGATATCCTGAGTAAGCATCCAAGAAACTCAACAGCTCGCATCCGGCCGTGGAGTCTATCACTTGGTCAATCCTTGGCAAGGCAAAGGGATCTTTGGGGCAGGCCTTGTTGAGGCTTGTGTAGTCTATACACATGCGCCACTTGTTGTTCTTCTTTAGCACGAGGACTGGGTTGGCGAGCCATTCTGGAAAGAAAACTTCCATAATGAAGCCGGCTGCCAGAAGCCGGGCTATCTCCTCCCCTACAATCCTGCATTTCTCCTCCGACAGTCGGCGAAGGGGTTGTTTGATTGGCTTTGCGTCTTCTCGGACATGTAGTTTGTGCTCGGCGAATTTCCTCGGAACACCCGGCATGTCCTTGGGGGACCATGCAAAGATGTCCCGATTCTCACGGAGGAAATCGGCGAGCTCGCCTTCCTATTTGCTATTCAGGTTTGCCCCGATGACGGCAAACCTCTCTGGGTGCTCGGGGTCAAGAGGTATCTTCTTCGTCTCCTTGGCCGTCTGGAAAGATCCTTGAGCATCATGCTCCTTAGGGTCGGGGGACACGGCCGACTGCTTGCCGGCTATGGCCACGACTCGGTCCAACATCTTCTTTTCTTCGGCGATCACAAGGGACTCGGCCAGCCGGCTGCTGGCTGCCGCACACTTAGAGGACTTCTTTTAATCGCCGGCTACGGTGATGACGCCTTTGGTGCTTGGTATCTTCATCTTGAGGTATGCATAGTGGGGAACTGCCATGAATTTGGCCAAGGCAGGTCGGCCAAGCAATGCATGGTAAGGGCTCTCCAGGTCCACCACTTCAAACTAGATCACTTCCCGGCGGAAATGCTCCTTGTCCCCAAAAAGTACATCAATCTTGATCTTGCCAATGGGGGCGCAGGACAGGCCGGGTACGATGCCATGAAACACTGTCCGAGTCGGCATGAGCTGCTTCGTCTTGACATTTAGCTTCTCCAGGGTGTCACGGTACAGGATGTTGATGCTGCTCCCGCCGTCTATCAACACACGGGAGAAGCGGGCGGCGCGCTTGTCCGTTGCGAGGGTGGCTTTCAGGACCAAGGCATAAGAGCCTGGAGACGGCATCACCTCTGGATGGTCGGCCCGGCTCCAGCTGATGGGCTTTTCTGACCAATGCATGTGTCCGGCGGGGTTGGCAGCGACCACGCTGACTTCCTGGTGCTCTCGGTGTTTTCTATGCCGGTCTTCAGGCTGGCTTGTAAAGACGATGTAGGTTGCTTGCTCGTCGGGGAATTCGTCATGCACGACTCCGACTGCGAGCCGAGCGGCCGGAGGCGGCGGGGCCGGAGGCGGCGGGCCGGCAGGCGGAGGCGGCACGAGCCCCTCGCCTTTAGAGATTCGGGTGAGCCAATGGCACTTCCAGGTTGTTTGGTTGGATGGCTTCGCGCCGCTGTGGAACTTGCACGGGGCGTCGAGAGTTTGCTCGTAGGAGAAGGCCGGCTGCCAAGCCGCCCTGCCGCCCTTGGGCTTCTTGGGCGTGGGTCGCCCTTCAGGCGGCACGTCTTCAACTGTGGCCACCTGCCGACTGGTGGGAGGCGGCGCGGGGCCCTTGCGCTTGTGGTCGTTCGAGTGTGGGCGTCGGCCAGAATCCCCAGCCGGCGTCTTGGGCGCCGGGTTAAGTACTTTCCCGGACGCGTCTACCCGAAGCTCGGTCTTCATCGAGGAGTCGGCGGTGGCGTACTTGTCTGCTATGTCCAGAAGCTCGTCGAGGGTAGTCGGCTCGTCGCAGAGGAGCTTGTGCTTGAGGAGGGTGCCTTCTCGGCATCCGGCTGTGAAGTATTCTATGGCTTGCACCTCATGCACCCCTTCGCAAGAGTTGCGGAGCTCGGCCCAACGCGTGAGGTAGTCGCGAGTGGACTCGGCGGGGCCTTGTACGCACAAGGAGAGCTGTCTGGGCTTGGGAGCCCGCTTGTAGGTGCTGGTGAAGTTGCGGATGAAAGCTTCGGTGAAATCTAGCCAGCTGTTGATGCTGCGCGGCTTGAGGCTGTTGAGCCAGGTCCGCGCCGTGCCTTGCAGCATGAGGGGCACGTACTTCACGGCAACGCGCCGGTTGCCGTTGGCTATGCTAACCGCCGTGGAGTAGTCGATCAACCAATCTTCCGGCTTCAGGGAGCCATTGTACTTGGGCGTGTCTCTTGGGAGCGAGAACCCTTTGGGGAAGGGCTCGTCGCGGATGCGGGGGCCGAAGCAGGGCAGACCGACATCGTTTTCTTCTTCCAGCGCCAGGGATTGCGCCAGGCGATCGATCCGATGGCGGGCGCCATTCTCGCCGACTCCTTCGCGGTGACCTAGTCGGCCGCTGAGAGTCGGGTGCACCACTGGCGGCGGGGTGGGATATCTCTCTCCATGGGGTTGAGGCGGAGGCGGGTTGCCCCGCCATTCCATGGCTCGGGGATGGCCGTCCGCGTCTCGCTCGATGGAGATTCGGGTTTGGCTTCGGCTGGCAGCCGGCTCTTTCTCACGCCGCGCGTGGGTGTTGCTCGTAGTCAGTGTCTGGGACGTCGCGCCATGATCTCGGCGCGGGGGAGGGCTTCCCGCGCAGGCGTCGGCTTCATGTCGCTGCGTGGCTGCGTCAATCAGGTGCTGGATGCGCCGGGTCATGTGGGGGAGGTCTTCGGCCTCCAGGCCGTCCAACTCGTCTACGGCCGCCTGGGCGGCATGCAAGTTCTCGAGCGGAGTGGCATAGACCGGGCGGTCGACTCCCAGCGTGTCGGCGATGACGGCGCCGCGTTGCTTGACAAGGCCGGCCCGGCTTGGCCCGCCTGGGGCCGGCGTGCCGAAGACGGCGCGGTCAGCTTCGCGCTGGTAGGCCTCAGTGAGGCGTCTTACGGAAGCTAGCCTCCGGCCCTCTGCGAGGAGGGCGAGGCGGCGTGCCTCCAGTGCTTCGTCATCGGCATTAGCCGGGAGGGGGGTGGACAAGTCATGGGCCGCCGCGTGCGGGGTGTCGTGGGCGCTCTCGTCGGTCGGGCCGCCGTGGCCGACGACCATCACTTCGGCGGTGACAGTATCGCAGCCACCGGCTCGGGGAAGCGGGTCGTTGTAGATCGCGACGTTGGTGGGGAAGGTGTCGAACGAGACCGTGTCGGAGTCGACAGGCATCAGGTCGGTGGAGCCAACCGACTCCAGATCCACAGCGGGCTCGCTGGAGACATGGAGCTGGCCGAGAAGGTTGGCGAGGTGGTCGGTGCCCGCATCGGAAGCGAGCTCGTCGGAGATGAGGTTTTCGTCGAGGAGATCGGTGAGGCTGCTCGCCGTGTAGACGCTAGTGCTGGGGTGTTCGGGGATAAACCTGAGTGCTCTTTTTCCCATGTTTGGGTCCTTCGAGGGAGGCGCTCAGCCCAACGAACAAGGCAATCGGACTATAATGCGTGAACACTCCCACTTAGCCATAGAATTCTATAATTTTAAATTTCAGCGAAGCCCCTGGTATTCGGAAGACCGAGTTCGGGGCGCTATCCACGCCTTGGCCGGACAGAGCCGGCTCCTCGCCCTAAGCAGCATAAGTCTTTAGGGACTCGAAAAACCTCTCAAACAGCGACGAGCTCTCGCTTCATCATGACAGTCAGTTTTAGCTTTCTCCACTGAGGTGCTCGACCCAGCTCAACTGGGGCGCAATCGCAGTGGTTCTCCTAGTGCTACCTTAGCCGATATAGCGGAACGTAAGGCACCAAAACATCGGAGCCGGGCAAACCCAACTATTGACCCAAGACATGATTCGGAGCCGATGCATATAATGCTATAAGTTTGGGGTGCCGCACTTGTTAAAGTGTTCGGACTTCTCACACCATATTGAGGGGTACTAAAGCCCCTGGCGTATTTTGGCCGTACCAATGTGTACGGGGGCAACATGTCGTTAAGGAACATATATAAAGAAAAAAGGTAATGCAAAAATAGACGAAAGCTATGCATTGTTTATTAAAAAGGGCTGCGATCAAAGCAGAACGATACAAATAATGCGATAAGTGGAAGGTTGGACTAGTTAACATGTCCGTTCCAGGGGCAAGCTGCAGAATAGTATACGGAACAGGTATAGTGCTCATGATAGAGACCACCTAGGAGTTCCGTAATGCGGCGTGGCTTGTTTGCTTCCCTGGTTCTTGCATCGTTTGTGCGGCAATTGAACTGCTGAATAGGACTTCCGAAGGATGGAGTCCTGGAAGTAAGAGAAAATTAAAAAATCGGCAGCCCCTGGTATGGTTTAAGCCGTGTTTTGGGCGTGCCGTGATGGTGCCCCTCCCCCTGTACCCATGGTATCTCTAGAGCGTAGTTATGTACGCGAAGTACTAGCGTCGCCTTTTTGCGAGGGTTGGGGTTGGGGCCGCATTGCTACGCCTGCTCGGATCATGCCAGGCGGTCTTGTTGTAGGTTACTCTGGGCGCGCTTGACGGTGTCCGGTCGTTTAGTGGCCGGACTGGAGAACTGCCTGGAGAGGCTGCTTTGTACTTCCGCTGCAAGGGCCGCCGTGTGCTCCTCCGTTCGGAGGGAGCGTTCGGTGTTTCCATTGACCGTAATTACTCCTCAAGGGCCTGGCATCTTGAGCTTAAGGTATGCGTAGTGCGGTACCACATTGAACTTAGCGAATGTGGTTCGCCCGAGCAGTGCGTGATAACCACTGCGAAACGGGACTATGTCGAAGATTAACTCATCGCTTCGGAAATTATCCGGAGATCCGAAGACCACTTCAAGTGTGATTGAGCCTCTACAGTTGGCCTCCACACCTGGTATTATGCATTTAAAGGTTGTTTTGGTGGGCTTAATCCTCGAGGGATCTATGCCCATTTTCCGCACCGTATCCTAGTAAAGCAGGTTCAGGCTACTGCCGCCGTCCATAAGGACTCTAGTGAGATGAAATCCGTCAATAATTGGGTCTAGAACCAATGCGGCGAATCCGCCATGACGGATGCTAGTGGGATGGTCCCTTCGATCAAAGGTGATTGGGCAGGAGGACCATGGGTTGAACTTTGGGGCGACTGGCTCTACCGCGTATACGTCCCTTAACGCGCGCTTCCGCTCCCTTTTGGGGACGTGGGTTGCGTATATCATGTTCACCGTCCGCACTTGTGGGGGAAAACCCTTCTGTCCACTGTTGTTAGGCGGCCGGGGCTCCTCGTTGTCATCGCTATGCAGCCCCTTGTCTTCATTTTCGGCGTTTAACTTGCCTGCCTGCTTGAACACCCAACAATCCCTGTTGGTGTGATTGGCCGGCTTTTCGGGGGTGCCATGTATCTGGCACAAGCGGTCGATGTCGGGTGGTAGGTGCGACATATGCCAACGGGTGGCTTATCATTGTGGGAGCCAGTAAGACATCGCCGGTGCCTGGAAACGGGATAAGGCGAAGACATGCACGCCGGCGGATCTTACCCAGCTTCGGGGCTCTCCGTGGAGATAACACCCCTACTGCTGCTCTGCGGGGTCTCCGCATGATCACTAGATGGACAAGTAGCTACACAGTGCTCCTTGAGCTGTTCGGTGGGAGGAGGAAGAAGGGCACGGCTAGCCTGCTTCTTCTCATTGTGTGGTGTCTAGGACTAGCAGGGGGTCGAACCCTTTGCATGGGTGCCCCGGGGGGTTATATAGGCCTACCCCCCGGGGGTACAATGGTAATCCGACTGGGCGCGGGGCCCAGCCGTCTGTGACTGCGCTCGCCGGCTTCTGCGCCGGCTGCTAGGGCCCGCCGACTGGTGGGTCCCGCCGGCTGCCACCCCCTTGGTCGACAGGCAGGCCCCACTGTCCAGGACCTGGTCGGCGGCTGATCACTGTGGCTTCATCTTGGTGACATGGGCTTCATCGTGGTAGGCGCGGCTACAGTCCCGCCGCTCGTCGGGCGATCGCTGTAGCCTCATCACGTCTTGTCTCCTTAATGGGGCGTCTCCTTCGAGGGAGGCGGCAAGCCGGCTGCGGGGAGCCAGCTCTGTCTTGGGCCGACTGGGGTGAGGCGTGGCCGCCTTCAGGTGTCTCTCCGCCCGAAGGGGCCCACCATCTGTGGGCCGCACTGGCGGCCCATCGTGGGTGACACCAGGGTCAGCATGGAAATAGTGCCGCGCCGGACGGGTCATGCCCACTCCGTACGGCGCACTGTGGCAGGCGTGCTCCGGGATTCGGGGGTGGCAGGCTCCACTGTAGCCACGCCCCGTCACATCGCCGCTAGGTGGATGCAAACTTTGAGGGTACGGTCTCGACTGCTTTATGGGAGCCGGCTTCTTGGAGTCGGCCTTCTAGAGGCCGGCTTCCCGAAGTCGGCCCTCCCGCGGCTTTCTTCATGAGGGCTAAAGTCGAGTCGCCTTCTGAAAGCCGGCCTGGATGACAGCCAGCAAGGGGAAGGCGGCCCCATGTCTTGGATTCTTGAGGGCCGGACGGGCTCGTAATTTTCTCAGAAGGGCCAGGGGAAGCCGGCTAGGCTACCCATGGCTATTTACTCTAACAGTCGAGTATTCGGTCCAAACTGGACGGGCCCCTAGGATTCGTTTTGAATGGATTTTTCCGCTGACCGGATTCTGAATCCGGCATTAACTGCCGTATCCTCAGCATTGTCGCCGTTAATGCGGCGCTTCTGCTTGTTGCGACGCGACCTGCCACTACTGTCCCTGGTGTCCGAATTACCAGGGTTCTTGGTCATATTGTTGCTACGAGCAAGCCAGCTATCTTCTCCCGCGCAAAAGCGGGTCATGAGTGTCATGAGTGCTGCCATAGATTTCGGCTTTTCCTGTCCAAGGTGCCGGGCCAGCCACTCGTCACGGATATTGTGCTTGAAGGCTGCTAGGGCCTCAGCGTCTGGACAGTCGACTATTTGATTTTTCTTTGGTAGGAACCATGTCCAGAATTGCCTGGCCGATTCCTCTGGCTGCTGAATTACGTGACTTAGGTCATCGGCGTCTGGGGGTCGCACATAAGTGCCCTGGAAATTGTCGAGGAATGCGGCTTCCAGGTCCTCCCAACAACTAATTGATCCTGTTGGCAAGCTGTTAAGCCAATGCCGAGCTGGTCCTTTAAGCTTGAGTGGGAGGTATTTGATTGAAGGAAATATACCCTAGAGGCAATAATAATGTTAATATTTTTTTCCTTATATCATGATAAATGTTTATTATTCATGCTAGAATTGTATTATCCGGAAACATAATACTTGTGTGAATACATACACAAACTAAACGTCACTAGTATGCCTCTACTTGACTAGCTCATTAATCAAAGATGGTTATGTTTCCTAACCATAGACATGTGTTGTCATTTGATTAAACAGGATCACATTATTAGGAGAATGATGTGATTGACATGACCCATTCCATTAGCTTAGCACCTGATCGTTTAGTATGTTGCTATTGCTTTCTTCATGACTTATACATGTTCCTATGACTATGAGATTATGCAACTCCCGTTTGCCGGAGGAACACTTTGTGTGCTACCAAACGTCACAACATAACTGGGTGATTATAAAGGACCTCTACAAGTGTCTCCAAAGGTAAATGTTGGGTTGGCGTATTTCGAGATTAGGATTTGTCACTCCGATTGTCGGAGAGGTATCTCTGGGCCCTCTCGGTAATGCACATCACATAAGCCTTGCAAGCATTGCAACTAATGACTTAGTTGTGAGATGATGTATTACGAAACGAGTAAAGAGACTTGCCGGTAATGATATTTAACTAAGTATTGAGATACCAACGATCGAATCTCGGGCAAGTAACATACCGATGACAAAGGGAACAACGTATGTTGTTATGCGGTCTGACCGATAAAGATCTTCGTAGAATATGTAGGAGCCAATATGAGCATCCAGGTTCCGCTATTGGTTATTGACCGGAGACATGTCTCAGTCATGTCTACATTGTTCTCGAACCCGTAGGGTCCGCACGCTTAAGGTTTCGATGATAGTTATATTATGAGTTTATGAGTTTTGATGTACCGAAGTTAGTTCGGAGTCCCGGATGTGATCATGGACATAACGAGGAGTCTCGAAATGGTCGAGAGATAAAGATTGATATATTGGACGGCTATATTCGGACACCGGAAGTGTTCCGGGTGATTTCGGAGAAAACCGGAGTACCGGAGGGTTACCGGAACCCCCCCCCCCCCCGGGAGAAGTAATGGGCCATATGGGCCTTAGTGGAGAAAGAGAAGGGCAGCCAGGGTGGGCCACGCACCTCCTCCCCCCTGGTCCGAATTGGACTAGGAGAGGGGGGCGGTGTCGGAGTACTGGGCCACGGGTAGGCCAACCCGAGTCCCATAACCTTTCAAGACATCGGGGCAGGCTGCGCCCCTCAAGACCCCAGGGCGAAGAGCCGCCTCCTGAGGAGTCGACGGCAGGGCGGCCGACTGCTCGCTCACGGCCAAGTCCCAAGGACGACTTCCAGAGAAGCCGGCTTTGGGGAGTCGGCCGACGACTCCAACAAACCCATGACCTCATCGAAGGGGACGGGGCAGGGTCGTGGCTACAGTGAAGCCCACTCCCGCCCCTTACCAAGGGCAGGCGTGGCCACAGCACGCCGTACTCGGGAAGATCTCCGTGCGGTGTGGCACTGTTGCCCTGCCGGCCCTGACATCAGCACCACAGTACCGAGTCCTGCGCCCATGACAGCTTGTCTGAACGGCCCGAAAGCAGCAGGTCCCACCAGTCAGTGAGACCCTAGGAGACGGCGAGAGGACCGCCAGTCAGATCCATCAGGAGTCGGCCCGGGGAGTCGGCCGAGCCCTCCCCTGGGCCCCATGCGCCATTAATCAAGATGTGATGGGGAGTGGCAATAGTGATCGCCCGCCAGGCGGCGGGACTGTTGCCACGACCCCATGACCAAGCCCGCGTCATCAGAAGCACGGCTATAGTAATCAGCAGCCGGCAAGACCCGCCCGCGGCGGACGCGGCCTGTCGGCTCCGTACCAGACCAGTCGCCGGGCCCACCCACCGGCGGGCCCCAGCAGTCGGCGGAGAAATCGGAGGCTAAAGGCGCTGACGGCTGGGCCCGCGCCCAGACGAATTACCATTGTACCCCGGGGGGTAGGCCTATATAAACCCCCAGGGCACCCATGCAAAGGGTTGGAACCCGGTAGCTCTAGACCATACCAGATAGAAGGAGAGAGCTAGCCTTGCCCTTTCCTACCTGTAAGAAACAGCTCAAGGAGCAACCGTGTAAACACTTGGCCATAGTGATCATGCGGAGACCCCGCAGAGCAGCAGTAGGGGTATTATCTCCCCGGAGAGCCCTGAAGCTGGGTAAGGTTCGCCGGCGTGCATGTCTTTGCCTCATCCCATTTCCAGGCACCGGCGACGTTCTACTCGCCCCCACCATGATAAGCCATCCGTTGGCATATGTCGCACCAAACCCCCGACATTTGGCACCCACCGTGGGGCCTGGTGCACCGCCGTCCGAAGATCTGTTCTGGACGGGAACCCTTTTCCTCCCTGGCGAGCGCAGCCAGCCACGCACGCCAGACGAAGTTTGCATCGACACGCTGCGCGGCGTTGAGATCGCCTGCGCAGCCAGCTCCTTGGCCGAACTTGTCGGCGAGGTCCGCCTCTCCGACGAACCTGCGTCCGATGCAGGCACGGGCGGCCTTGAGAACCTCCTCACGGGACTCCTCGATCAATTCCACGTTTCCGGCGGGCCTGCCGTAGACTTGGAGTCCGTAGGCTCCACTGACCCGATGCTGGTCGACTCCGACACCGCGTCGCTCGACGTGTTCCCCACCAACGTGGTGGTCTACGACGAACCTCTCCCGCACGCAGAGAGCGACGGAAGCACCGTCACTGAGGTGCTAGTCATCAGTCATGACGAGTTCCCTGGCGGAGGAGCGCCCGACTCACTCGGCGCGGCGTTGCAAGACCTAACTGCGCCCATTCCGGAAGATGCTGACGCAGAGACGTTAGAAGCGCGCCGCCTTCAGCTCGTTGAAGGCGCGAAGAAGCTGGCCAGCATGAGACGCTTGTCAGAAGCTTACCAGCGGGAGATGGATCGCGCCGTTGGCGGCTCGCCGGCCCCGGCAGGGCCCAGCCGCCTTGGCGCGGTCCAGCAGCGCGACGTAGCCATCGCCAGCCTGTTTGGGGCTAGCCGCCCCATGTACGCTACACCAGCGGAGAACATCCGAGCCGCCCAGGCAGCGGCGGATGAGCTGGAAAATTTCGAGGGTGAAGAACGCCGCCTCATGATGGAGCGAGTCCAGCGGCTCCTCGACGCGGCCGCCGTGCAGAACGAGGCCGGCTGCGGCACGGAGGTGCCACAGCGGCCAAACGACGACCCGCACCGAGATCAAGGCACGACGTCTCGGACGCCGAGTGGCGGCGCCCGAGGAAGAAAGGACAAGGAGCCGGCTGTCAGCCACAGTCGGACTCGCATTAACATAGAGCGCGACCGAGATGGCCGCCCGAGAGCAGTGGAACGACGGGACGACTGTCCGCCTCCCCCTCCCCGTAAGGAGAGGCGAGTCTCCCCGCCGCCTGTTGACCTTCCAACTCTCGGTGACCGCCTTGGCTGCCGAGAGGGAGTTGGAGATAATGACGCCCGCCAACGGATCGACCGACTTCACCGGTCCCTGGCGCTGGAAGAAGAAGACGAGCTGGGTCCGCCTTGTTTCGGGCCCCGCATTCGGGACGAGCCCTTTCCCAGAGGGTTCACGCTCCCAAGGAACACGCCCAAGTATACCGGCTCCGTGAAGCCGGAAGACTGGCTAGTCGACTACTCCATGGCTATCAGCATAGCAAACGGCAACAAGCGTGTCGCCGTAAAGTACGTTCCGCTCATGCTCCAGGACACGCCCCGAACATGGCTGAACAGCCTAAAGCCCCGCAGCATCAACAGCTGGGTCGACTTCACTGAAGTGTTCGTCCGCAACTTCATCAGCACGTACAAGCATCCTCCCAAGCCTCGTCAGCTCTCCTTGTGCGTGCAAGGTCCTGACGAGTCGACTCGCGACTACCTCACGCGTTGGGCTGAGCTCCGAAACTCCTGCGAGGGCGTGCACGAGGTGCAGGCCATCGAGTACTTCACAGCCGGGTGCCGAGAAGGCACCCTCCTCAAGCACAAGCCCTCTACGACGAGCCAGAAACCCTCGACGAGCTGCTGATCATAGCGAACAAGTACGCCACGGCCGACTCCTCCATGAAGGCGGAAATTCAAATCAGCACAACTGGCAAAGTGGCTCCTCAAGCTCCAAGAACTCTGGCGGCTGACGCCGGCTGGCGACAACAGCAGGGCGACAACAAGCACAAGGCCCCGCAGCTGGCTTCCAGCAGCCAGCAGGTCGCGACCGTTGAAGCCCAGCAGCCAGAAGAGCAGCCTCCGCCCAAGCGACAGAAAGGCGGCAAGCCTAACTGGTTGCCGGCCTTCTCCTATGAGCAGACCTTGGATGGACCTTGCAAGTTCCACAACGGTGCAAAGCCGTCGAATCACACCACCCGGAAGTGCCACTGGCTCACCAGGATCGCTAAGGGAGACGGCCTCCTACCACCCCTGCCTGCTGGGCAGCCGCCTTCACCAGGATCGCCAAGGGAGACGGCCTCCTACCACCCCTGCCTGCTGGGCAGCCGCCTCCGCCTTCGCCCCAGCAGCCGGCAGTCAGGCCAGTCGGCGCAGTACAAGATGAATACCCTGAAGAACACGGAGCCTACGTGGTGTTCACCAGTATGGCTGATGATCGACGCAGCAGGCGGCTGCAGCGACAAGAGGTGAACGCAGTAGCCTCAGAGACGCCAGAGTTCATGCACTGGTCTGAGAAGCCCATCAGCTGGAGCAGGGCTGACCATCCAGAAGTGATGCCGAGTCCGGACTCCTACGCCTTGGTCCTGGACGCCACCTTTGCTACGGACAAACAGGCCGCGCGTTTCTTGCGAGTTCTGATAGACGGGGGCAGCAGCATCAATATCCTATACAAGGATACCATGGAGAAGTTAGGAATCAAGCAAAGACAGCTTCAGAGCAGCCGGACAGTGTTCCACGGCAATGTACCTTGGCTTTCCTGCTCGCCGATCGGCAAGATCCTGATGGACGTCCTCTTTGGGGACAAAGATCACTTCCGAAGAGAGTCTGTTTGGTTTGAGGTGGTGGACCTTGAGAGCCCATACCATGCGCTACTTGGCCGACCCACCTTGGCCAAGTTCATGGTGGTCCCCCACTACGCTTACCTCAAGATGAAGCTGCCCAGTTCCAGGGGAATTCTGACTGTGGCAGGCGACTACCGGAAGTCGTCTGCTTGCGTAGCTGAGAGTAGTCGGCTGGCTGAGTCCCTGGTAATCGCGGCTGAGAAGCGGCTCCTTGAGCGAGTTGTGGCGATGGCTGGCAAGCAGCCTGAGGTATCGCCCAGCCCAAAAGAGTCGGAGGCTGAGGGTTCGTTCAAGCCGGCTAAAGAGACAAAGAAGATACCCTTGGATCCGGAGCACCCAGAGAGGTACGCCATCGTAGGTGCAAACCTCGACAGCAAATAGGAAGGCGAGCTCGTCGATTTCCTCCGTGAGAATCGGGACATCTTCGCATGGTCCCCCAAAGACATGCCAGGTGTACCGACGGATTTCGCCGAGCACAAGTTACATGTCCGATCTGATGCAAAGCCGGTCAGGCAGCCCCTGCGCCGCTTATCAGAAAAGAAGAGAAGAGTTGTCGGAGAAGAGATAGCCCGACTCCTAGCAGCCAGCTTCATTATGGAAGTTTTTCTTTCCGGAGTGGCTGGCAAATCCGGTCCTAGTACTAAAGAAGAACAAGCAGTGGCGAATGTGTATTGACTACACGAGCCTCAACAAGGCCTGCCCCAAGGACCTTTTTGCTCTACCAAGAATCGATCAGGTGATAGACTCCACAGCCGGATGCGAGCTGTTGAGTTTCTTGGATGCATACTTCCGATATCACCAGGTCAAGCTGAACCCGGCTGATAGATTGAAGACCGCCTTCATCACGCCGTTTGGAGCATTCTGCTACCTCACCATGACGTCCGGCTTGAGGAATGCCGACGCCACCTTTCAGCGTTGCATGCAGAAGTGTCTCCTCAAGAAGCTCGGCGGAACGCCCACGTCTACATGGACGACGTAGTGGTGAAAACGGAAAAGCGTGGAACACTGCTGGAAGACCTCAAGGAGACCTTTGAGAACCTGCACTGGTTCCAGATCAAGCTCAACCCCGAGAAGTGTGTCTTCGGGGTACCAGCCGGCCAGCTGCTAGGTTTCCTGGTCTCTGAACGCGGCATAGAATGCAACCCAGTAAAAATCAAGGCCATCGAGAGAATGGAGGTACCCAGCCGACTGCTGGATGTGCAGAAGTTCACCGGCTGCTTAGCGTCCATCAGCCGATTCATCAGTCGATTAGGCGAGAAAGCTCTCCCCTTATACCAACTCATGAAAAAGACCACTTTTTTCAAGTGGAACCATAAGGCGGACGAAGCTTTTCACCAGTTGAAGAAGATGTTGACTACTCCGCCTGTCCTGGCGGCTCTGACTCCCAAGGAACCTATGCTCCTGTACATCGCCGCCACCAGCCGGGTAGTCAGCACATTCATTGTAGTGGAGCACAAGGAGGAAGGCAAGGCGCTGCCTGTCCAGAGACCAGTATATTACCTGAGCGAGGTACTGTCGACCTCCAAGCAGAACTACCCCCACTACCAGAAGATGTGCTATGGCGTACACTTTGCTGCCAAGAAATTGAAGCCTTACTTTCAAGAGCATCCAATCACGGTGGTCTGCACGGCCCCACTTGCCGAGATCATCGGTAGCCGAGATGCTTCTGGTCGAGTGGCCAAGTGGGCCATAGAGCTGGCTCCTTACACCATCTACTACCAGCCCCGCACCGCTATCAAATCACAAGCACTGACCGACTTCCTCGTCGACTGGGCCGAGACCCAGTACCTGCCTCCAGCACCTGATTCCACCCATTGGCGGATGCATTTCGACGGCTCCAAGATGCGCACTGGCTTGGGAGCCGATGTCGTCCTCACCTCTCCCAAAGGCGACAAGCTCAAGTATGCGCTGCAAATCCACTTTGCCGCCTCCAATAACGTCGCCGAGTATGAGGCGCTCATCCACGGGCTCCGGCTTGCCAAAGAGCTTGGCATCCGCCGGATCTTGTGTTATGGTGCCTCGGACTTAGTGGTCCAGCAATCATCCGGCGACTGGGACGCGAAAGATGCAAACATGGCGAGCTACCATTTCCTCGTGCAGCAACTCAGCGGGTATTTCGAAGGATGCGAGTTCCTTCATATACCAAGGAATGACAACGACCAAGCAGATGCATTGGCACGAATCGTCTCTACCCGCCAAGCAATACCATCTGGTGTCGCCCTTCAACGCCTTCTCAAGCCGTCTGTCAAGCCCTCGCTAGAATCAGACTCCATCTTCGTACCGGCTCCTCCCGAAGACGTCGGATCCGACTCCACAGCCCCGGCAGGTGGCACGAGGATCTCGGCAGATGACTCTGGAGCCACCACAGTCGAGGCTAGCCTAGGGACTGCGGAACCCGGCCCGGGGACTGCGGTGGCAGACTTGAAGATTCCAGAACTCGGCCCAAGGACCGCGCCAGTCGGCCTGGGGACTTCATCAACCCAGCAAGCGGCTGTTGACTCCAACCCGCCGCCTCCCAGCCCAGCCGCCCTCGTCCAAGTCGCAGTTCTAGTAGTCGAAGAAATAGCAGCACCCTCATGGGCCCAGCCCATCCTCAAATTCCTGGTGAACAAAGAGCTACCAACTGATGAGACGTCAGCTCGGCAAGTACAACGCCGAGCGGCAGCCTATACCATAGTCAACAGAGAGCTGGTCAGGCGCAGCATCACTCGTGTCTACCAGCACTGCGTAGAGCCAGAGCAAGGCCAAGCGATTCTCAAAGACATCCATCAAGGTGAATGCGGCCACCATGCGGCTTCAAGAGCACTCGTCGCCAAAGCCTTTCGGCACGGTTTCTTCTGGCCGACTGCCTTAGAAGAGGCCAAGGAGTTGGTCCAAAAATGCAAAGGATGCCAAAAGTTCAGCTCCAAGCCGCACCAGCCGGCTTCTGCGCTCAAGACCATCCCCATTGCCTGGCCTTTCGCAGTTTGGGGTCAAGACATGGTGGGACCATTCAAGACAGCACGAGGTGGTTTAACTCACCTACTTGTCGCAGTGGACAAGTTCACCAAGTGGATAGAAGCGAAGCCAATTAAGAAACTGAACGGTCCGACTGCCGTGACTTTCATCACCGATATCACAATTCGGTACAGCATACCACACAACATCATCACCGACAACGGCACCAATTTTGCCAAAGGCGCCTTGGCCCGTTTCTGCGCAACACAGGGCATCCGACTGGACCTAGCGTCCGTCGCCCACCCGCAGTCAAACGGCCAAGTGGAGCGAGCAAACGGCCTCATCCTGTCTGGCATCAAGCCTTGGTTGATCGAGCCTCTGGAGCGCTCGGCTGCCTGTTGGCTCGACGAGCTGCCAGCTGTCCTCTGGAGTCTGCGCACGACTCCAAACAAGTCAACCGGCTTCATGCCCTTCTTCCTCGTCCATGGTGCCGAAGCCGTCATCCCAACGGACATAGAGTTCGACTCCCCATGAGTCACCATGTACACCGAGGAGGAAGCAGAAGAAGCACGACAAGACGACGTCGATCTGCTGGAAGAGGGCCGACTGTTGGCACTCAGCCGGTCCAGCATCTACCAGCAGAGCCTGCGCCGGTACCACAACCGGAAGGTCAGGCCAAGATCTTTCCAAGAAGGCGACCTTGTGCTCCGGCTGATCCAGCGAACAGCCGGCCAGCACAAGCTGTCGGCGCCTTGGGAAGGCCCTTTCATCATCAGCAAAGTACTGGGAAACGATTCCTACTACCTGATCGACGCTCAGAAGCCCCGAGCATGCAAGAGGGACGACTCCTCCGAAGGTTTTACAGCTGATGCAGTATGTACCATGCTACCTTTTGTATTAAAGAACCAAGACTTCGGGCC
Organism: Triticum urartu; assembly: GCF_056163025.1. Taxonomy (NCBI): domain Eukaryota; kingdom Viridiplantae; phylum Streptophyta; class Magnoliopsida; order Poales; family Poaceae; genus Triticum; species Triticum urartu. The sequence goes on along the minus strand of NC_141874.1, from coordinate 669,740,813 downwards.
CCCCGAGGCGAGCTCGGGGACTGCCCTTTTTTGTCTGTATGATAAAAATTATGACTGCAAGTATGTTAGTCCTTTTTATGACGTTTGGCACCGAGCTCGACAAATCGGCCTGGGGACTTGCCGCCTTGCACTATGAAATGCTTCCTACCGTCGGACAAGTAGTGTGTAAACGCCCAAACCGTCTCCTGTCAGAAGCCGCAGCTCGCAGAGCGACTGTACGGTGGGCAGCAGTAAGGTAGATTGGGCATACGCATGAAAAATGGCTAAGGACTCAAAGCATAAAACATAGCTCAAGACGGCTTCCAACCTTTCTCGCAAACCGACTCTCGGATAGTCGAACTGCCGCTTCCTATCCAACTTGCTCAAAAAAAAATCTTGAAATAGGCTAAGTACTTGCTTTCCCAAAGTAGCCTAGCACTTGATCCAGCAACATTCCGCAGAGTGGCTGTCCGATTGGCAAGGCAGGCAACTAAGAGAAAGCGGCAAAGGAAAAAAGCCAAAAGAACAATGAGCAAGAAAAGATATATATATATATTTCCATAACATAGGCCCTTGGCCAAATTGTCGAGTAGAGGTTCAAAATACACCCCACGGGTGGAATTGTGCGAATTAACAAGTTCTTCAAAGACTACTGAAGCAGATAAAATAAAAGATGCAGCGGCAGCTTAGGAGGCAGCAGACGGATTCAGAGGGTCGGAGGAGGCGCCAGCGTCAGGCATCGGGGCAGCCGGCTGGCTAGTCTCGGCTTGATCACCTGTCGTGGTATTCTCACGGGGGGCTTGCGAGTCGACAGATTCCACAAGGGCTTAGTGTGTGGGTAAGACTGCTGCTAATAGGACCGGGAGCGGGTATGCGAGTAGCACGCGGTGGTTTACCCAGCTTCGGAGCTCTCCGGAGAGATAATACTCCTACTGCTGCATGTCTGAGTGTATCTATCTGGGGTGTACATCGGGCAATACAAAGTGCTCCTGAAGCTGTATCTGGGATCAGTGCCAAGTGCATCTGATCTGGTATATGCCTATGTGAGGCATGCTAGTGGCCGGCCATGCTCATGGCCGTGAGCATATGAGTGCTCATGCGTGAGTGTGTGTGAGTTTTTTCCCCTGATGGATGGATGGAGCTAGCTTTTATAGTGTGAGGTAGGCATGGGTGGTGGTAGCGTTGGTTGTAAGCTACCTTGGGTAGCTTACAAACCAAGCTATGTGGTGGCATGGCCTAGGCATGGTGCACGTCATGCTTGTCCCCTAGGGTACTTTATAAATCAGTATCCAGGGGACACGGTACACTGTAGATGACGTCGCGGTATGGTTGTCTTGTCCGCGGTATGGCCGTCTCGTCGGGGTCTTGTCGGTGTCGGGTCGGGCTGCAGTCGGCAGCCGGCTGGTTGGCGCAGTCGGCAGCTGGCTGGCTGGTGCAGTCGGACTGAGGGGCTTTGCTAGCCCCGATGTCTTGAAATATCGTCTTGCCGTCCTCGAGGTACCCGTGGTCGATTACTCCGACAGTAGCCCCCAAGCCTCCGGGCAACTTGGCAAAGTTGGGCGGAGGTTTTTTGGCGAGTGTTCATGGAAATGATCATGAAAAAGACAAAGTTAGTCCATGCAGATATATCAAATGTTTGCTTTTAGCATTGCAAGTTTTATGCGGAGGGTGCCGACTCGGTTTCGTCTGAGCCCCCTTAATCTTTTTCGTGTTCCCTCCGCTTTTTGGCTTGTGCTCTTGCTTGCGGGACAGCCGCTCTGCGGTCTGTGGCTGAGAGTGGGCCGCGAAGTGGAGTGTACAGTACTCAGAGTCTAGGAGCAGATTCAACCGAGTAGATACTCATAAAAGAAACGACCGGGTCGCCCGAACCGTTTTTCTTCCCGGACCTTTTTCACGTGGGTGGCCTCCAGCGTTCACCCTTGCTAGCCGGACAGCCGCTCTGCGGTCTGTGACTAAGAGTGGACCTTTGGTACTGTGCATTCTACTAAGCCGTCTGCGGGAACTAACGTCTCAGGCCAAGCGGCCAGCCCCCGGGCCAACTCTGGCTGGCACCGGGGCGAACAGTGATGCTACTGTGATAAAATGCGGAGATAACCCCCGAGCATCGCTCGGGTTTATCCGTGCTCTCGCGGTGCAAAAATATGCGGGTGAGGAGCTCACATTGATTTTTGTGTAGTCGCGGTCGCCGAAGACAGCCAGCGCGACTCGACGCTCGCGGAGCGCGTCGGTGCGCCCGCTGGGTGCAGCCCCCGGGTGCTCGAAAGGGGGGGTCCCGGCCGGTCAGGCTCGACCGGCCAGGCGGCGAGGCGTCTTGCAACGCCCTTTATTCCTATCTTCTGCCGGCTACTTGGCGCTGGAAAAAACTCTTCTCTTGTCTGCAATCTTCCGTGGGGGCGCGCCAGTGCACCCACTTGGTGTAGCCCTCGAGATTCGGGCCGACTGCTGAGCAGTCGGGCCGGATCTTCCGGCAGCTACTTTGTCTTCATCTTCGCGGGGGCGCGTCAGCGCACCAGCTGGGTGTAGCCGCCGAGATTCGGGCCGACTGCTGAGCAGTCGGGCCAGATCTTCCGGCAGCTACTTTGTCTTCTTCTCTTTTGCCGGCTGTCGACAGCCGGACGCTTCTTGTGCATGAGCAGTCAGGTGGGCACCCGGCCTGACTTTTCTCCACCTGGCAACAATCTTTTTCCTTCTCTTTTCTCTTCGTCCGCCGACTGCTGGTAGCCATACGGGCACGTTTCTTCTTCCTCAGCACTTGGCCACTTTCTCAGCCGGACGTAATGCTCTTTCTCTTTCTTTTTTTTACAGTCAGCCGACTGGGCACCCGGCCATTTCTTTTCTCTTTGCATCAGCCGGCGCACTGTGCAGAACCAGCCGGCCTCTCTCTTTTTTTTCTTTGCACTCGGCCCTGACTTTTTTCTCTTTTATCAGTCGGCAGGGGCTGAGCAGCCGGGCTCTTCTAGCCGGCCCCTTCTCCGCCTTCTGGACAGCCGGCCGGCGAAAGCCATGGCCGAGGCGGGGAACGGCCGACGCAGGCGCGAGTCGGCGTGGGGCGCAGCCGGCCACGGGGCGCACAGGCGGAGGAGACAGCGAGGCGGGGCAGGCGCCGAGGCGCGGACAGAACCGACCCGGAGGCGGGGGCGCTCGGGCCGGAGGTCTGCGGGGCGGAGGCCGGCACGAGGCGGCACGAGGGAGCAGAGGCCAGCACGGGGATGGCCGGCCCTGAGGCCGGATGCAGGTGCGCGCAGGGACCGGAGCTGGCCTTGGCCAGCCGGCACGTGGGCAGAAGTCGGTGTAGAGCCAGTAGGCGGCCGGGCGGCATGGCCAGCAGGCAGCGCAGGAGGGAGCCCGGCGTGGGCGCAGGCGGCCGGGCCGTGCTGGGGCTGTAGCCGGCGCAGATGTCCACGCGCGAGGCGCAGTCGGAGGCGAGGCGTGGGGGAGGCCGGGGTGCTGGCAGTCGGCTTGGTGCAGCTGGAGGCCGGCGAGCTGGATGCGCGGGTGCCGGAGCAGGAGGATGGGGCGGCACACGCGGAGGCCCGGACAGCGCAAAGCCGGCAGCAGGGACGCGGCCGGGGCCGGCTGCAGCGGCGAGCAGGTGGCCACGGGCAGAGTCAACCCGACACGGCCGGGTGGTCGCAGACGCGGGCGACGGGCTGCGGGCGTGGAGCACCCAGCGACGACCTGAGGCGGAGAGGAGCGGAGGCCGGCCCGGGGCAGTGGCAGTCGGCGCAGCCGGATCCAGAGTCGGCGGCGGCCCGGGTCAAGCAGCGCGGGCGCGCGGCCGGAGGGGAGCTCAAGTGCGTGGGACTCCGGGCGGTGAGTGCGCGGAGACGGGGAGGAGCTCGAGCTCCTGGGCACCGCGGGAGGCGCGGACGGGCGGTGCAGCTCCACGGGCGGAGAGGAGGAGAGCCCGAGGTTGCAGCAGCGTGCGGCCACGGCTAGAAACAGCGGAGCAGCCGCGGGAGGCTTGGGGCGGAGCAGGGCGTGGCCCGGTGGGCAGGTGCGGCGACTGGCGCGGGAGCCGCGCGTGGGACGCGGTGACGACCAGTCTCACTGGGCGTCGGGGACAGGCGCGCGAGGAGCGACGACGTGCAGCCATTGTCGCAGAGGCCTTCAAACAGCAGCGGACTATGGAGTCCACTGTTGTGGCGAGATGTGGAAACAGTGGCAGCACTTGAGCACGACGCGTAGCATCTCCCGCCATGGTACTCATGGGGACAGCTCGAGCATGTGAACTCGGGTCGGAGCCGATGAGGCGACGGGGCGCCGCGGCCGTAGAGCATCAGGCGAGGCGGCGGGGTGCTGCGGCGGAGGCGAAGCAGGAGCTCCTCAGTAGGAGGAGCAGAGGGAGGCGCTTTGATGAGCAGCGGAGCTCCGGCAGCTGTAGAACTGCAGCCGGCGCAGTGGACGCGCAAGAGGCGAGATGTGCACAGCCAGTATCCGGCTAGCGCACGGGCTGTGTACAAGTAATCTAACTAATGATTACCCAGTGTACGGCCATAGTCCGGGGACTGTCTGACATGCGTCCTTAAGATTTTTGGGTAGCGAATGGCAAGTGTATGGGCTATGTCTGACCATGGATTGACTTGCAGCTAGCTAGTTTGCATAGATGGCATGTGGAGAAGCTAATGCGCGTTCCGGCCAGAGCAAGGCGTAGCACGGAGAGGAGCAAACGTGAGCGGCGCGTGGGTGGCCACGGCCGACCGAAACGAGGCCCCGCGCGCGGCACGCGCGCGGACGGAGTGTCGGCGTTGCGGTGATGGTGAAGAAGGCAAGGCCGATGGCGAGGTCACATCGCCCCTCACGGCCATTCCGGGGGCATGTCGATGTCGAGCCCCCGACCGCTATCAGAGAGGCAGCGCGACGCCGCGATGATGAAGACAAAGAGGCCGATGGCGAGGACACGCCGCCCCTCACGGCTGCTCTGAGGGCGTGTTGACGTCGGGCCACCGAGCGCTACCGGAGAGACGACGATGACGCCATGGTGATGACGAAAGTGGTCCCGCCCGGACTGCGAAACTAGCAGCAGCGTGGTAGCATAGTAGTAGTACCACACCACGATGGGCGCCAACTGTCGTGGTATTCTCACGGGGGCTTGCGAGTCGACAGATGCCACAAGGGCTTAGTGTGTGGGTAAGACTGCTGCTAATAGGACCGGGAGCGGGTATGCGAGTAGCACGCGGTAGTTTACCCAACTTCGGAGCTCTCCGGAGAGATAATACTCCTACGGCTGCATGTCTGAGTGTATCTATCTGGGTGTACATCGGGCAATACAAAGTGCTCCTGGAGCTGTATCTGGGATCAGTGCCAAGTGCATCTGATCTGGTATATGCCTATGTGAGGCATGCTAGTGGCCGGCCATGCTCATGGCCGTGAGCATATGAGTGCTCATGCGTGAGTGTGTGTGAGTTCTTTCCCCTGATGGATGGATGGAGCTAGCTTTTATAGTGTGAGGTAGGCATGGGTGGTGGTAGCGTTGGTTGTAAGCTACCTTGGGTAGCTTACAAACCAAGCTATGTGGTGGCATGGCCTAGGCATGGTGCACGTCATGCTTGTCCCCTAGGATACTTTATAAATCAGTATCCAGGGGACACGGTACACTGTAGATGACGTCGCGGTATGGTTGTCTTGTCCGCGGTATGGCCGTCTCGTCGGGGTCTTGTCGGTGTCGGGTCGGGCTGCAGTCGGCAGCCGGCTGGTTGGCACAGTCGGTAGCCGGCTGGTTGGCGCAGTCGGCAGCCGGCTGGTTGGTGCAGTCGGTAGCCGGCTGCTTGGCGCAGTCGGACTGAGGGGTTTTGCTAGCCCCGATGTCTTGAAATATCGTCTTGCCGTCCTCGGGGTACCCGTGGTCGATTACTCCGACATCACCTCTGGCGGCAGTCGACTCGGTCGCACACAGCTCGTTGCTGGAGGCACGGTCGGGCTGAGGCTGGCCCTCGCTCTGTCTTTTGGTGCCTCTGCCTTGCCTCCATCCTCCGCCTCGTCCTCCTCCTCGACGCTGGAGCCAATCACCTCCGCCGAGTCTTCGCCGTAGTCTGGGTTCATCCCAAACCACTCCGGCGGTATCTCCTCGCCGTCTTCAGACCGCTCGGGGACGAAGATGCTGGTGTCGGTGTACTCGGCGATCGCCGCAGCACGTTTGACGAGGGCATCTTCCGCAGCCGCCAGCTCCGGCTGGGCCTCCGATCGAAGCATGGTCAACCGGTCTAGATCCAGCCCCGGGTACCACGCCTTGACGAACTCCAAGGCCCGACGCGCTCCAGCCCGGGCCAAAGAGCCCTTCCAGGCCTCAAGACGACCAGCCGCGACCTCCAGCCAGTTGGCCGTCAGGCTCGGGGTGCGCAGAGCCTGCATATCCGGCCAAAGGGCGGCAATCGCCTGGGCACCGACGCGCTAAAGCCGGCGCAGCATCCGGTGAGCCGGCCAGAGGCGAGCCTCGATGCTCAGGATGTGCTCGTCAAGAGTTCGGGGGGCATCGGCGGCGATCTCTGCGCCCTCCGCCCTCCGAATTTCACGGACGGCCTCGATGGCTTGGATGGCGGCCTGTGACTGCCCAAGGAAGAAGTCTGCGAAGACGCGAAGAAACGAGGAAGCTAGTAAAAAACCAGGAGTCGGCACGATTTAAATCGGCAGCTCGAAGAAAGAAAATAAAGAGACTCACCATCAACGATGTCTTCAATCTCGTGGAAGCCGGAGGACAGCAGCGCCTCCTTGTCAGACCAGGAGGAGCGCTCACTCGCGAGCTCGGCCAAGAGGGCGGTTTCCGTCTCCTCCGCCTCCCTCTACGACTTCACAAGCAGCTCCTTCTGCTCTGCCAACTAAGTGACCAGCAGATTGCGCTCTGTGGCAAGCCTGCTGCACTCCTCCCCTTTGGCGCGCAGGGCAGAGTTGGCTTTGCTCAGCTGCTGTTGAAGAGCAGCGTTGGCTCCTAAAGAAAAGGAAGAAAGATAACAGTCGTCAATAAAGTAGGTCGCCGGGGAGATCCGGCCCGACTGCTCAGCAGTCGGCCCGAATCTCGGGGACTACAGCCCGCCGGTGCGCTAGTGCGCCCCCGCAGAGAAGAAAAAAAGGACTTACTCCGGCTCTCCGCCAAGTCGGCGGTCCGCTTGCCCAGCTCTTCAACGTTACGGTTGAAGGCAGTGACGCGGAGTTTGTGGCAATCCTGCGACAAGCATTTCAGACAAAGTTAGTACCCAGAAGTTCATCAATTAGAGTTTCGGGCCGCCTGCTCTGCAGCCGGCCCAAAACTCGGGGACTACACCCAGTGGGTGTGCTGGCGCGCCCCCACAGGGAGTAACAAGAAAACAAAGACCAAAGGAAAAAATATACCCGGACGGCTGCCCGCGACGCTAGGAACGCCTTGGTGCAACTCTGGAGAGCGTCGCCCTCAGCACGGAGCTTCTCCTGGACGTCCAGGAGCGCCCGGTTCAGCGGCCCTGTGCCGCCTCCTCGCACCCACCCAATAGGTGTGGCGCTCGTCGCTTCGGCGTCTGGGGCCGCTGAGCTGGCGGTGCCGGCTTCCAGGGGGCGGGGTGCCGAAGTCGCCTTCTCCAAACGATGGCGCGTTGGCAAGCCGACTTGGAGGATTAGCCTCGCCACGGCCTCATATTCGGTCGGCGGCACCGGAGGGTCCGCTGGCTGCTCGCCTTGCGCGCCTTCAGACGACGGCGGAGGCGGCGGCGGAACATTCGCGTCCGGAGTAGAGGGGTCGCCGCCTTCCCTCTCCTCGACGGGGTTCTCCCCGCCGGCTTCTCCAGTTGGCCCCATGAACTCCGGAGACGGCGGCGCAGAGTTCAACGGGGTGACGAGCACTGCCGACTGGCGGCGTGCGGCTTCCTCAGCCCGCTGCTTCACCGCGGCGGCGGCTTCGGCCTCCGCTAGTTTTTTCTTAGTGGAGGCCTCCGCCATGTCGGCCTCCGCCTTCTCCAGGCGGAGGGCCTCTTCTTTGTTGCGCTTCTCCTGCGCATTCCGCTCCGTTGCCTCCCGGAGGTCAGCAGCGGGGTCAATCCGCCGAGTGGTGGCAGATGTCTCCGCTGACCCCATGACGGAGGCGGCGGCGACCCGCTCAAGAGAGAGGGGAGTCCTGAAGCAAGAGGGGCAAGCAGAGACTCAGACAAATCACAAAGAAAGTAAAACTTTGAAGACAGAATACTTACACGGAGACCAACGGTGGCTTCTTCACTTCCTTACGGAAGCGGATGGCCTTCGCGGCTGCCTCGTCCCGCCGGGTCGCCGCAGCCGAGCCCTTGGGCTTCTTCGGCCGACTGCCGAACAAGGTTGGCACGGCCCTGCGCTTCTTCCCGCCGCCTGGAGCACCCGACGCGGCAGAAGAGCCCGCGCCAGGCTGGCTGGCTCCTGGCTGATGGCGAGGGGCGACTTCTCCCTCGGCGTTGTCTTCAGGCCAGTCGGCGAAGGTAGCCGAAGGCCTGAAGTCGCCTGCTATCCCTCCTCCTCCCTCGGCGTCGTCTTCCAGAGCCGCCGCCCCCAGATCAGGGTCGTCGACGTCACTCTCTGCCCGGTCGGCAAGGAACTCACGGGCCGGCCCTGAGGTGCCGGCTGGTGGGTGAAGAAGGGGATTCTAACCAAAGCCGACTGGTCAAAACAAAACTCGGCAAAAGAAGACAATCTAAAGAAAGAAAAGAAAGGCGACTCACCACGGGCGGGGGGTTGGCGCGGGAGTATGGCTCCTGGCCGAATCGCCAGTCCTCCAGGAGCCTGCTGTCCAAGAGGTAGTTCACCATGAAGGCCACCTCTTCGTGAGGCATGTCCTTGGTGCACATCTGACTCGGGTTGCGGTGCCCGCTCATCTGGCATATCATGTGAGGGCGGCCTTGGAGTGGGAGAACTCGGCGCGAAACGAAGGCGGCCAGCAGGTCTGGACCAGTCAGACCCTCCGACTGCGTCAGCACTCGGAGTCGCGTGATGGCGCCGGCTCCCACAGGCATCAGCGACCTGGCCCGGTACGACCAGTTGGGCAGTCTCCCAGCCGGCGGGCCGGCTTCGAAAGCCGGCAGGTTGACCCAGTCGCCCCTCGTGGCGACGTTCCTGACGTAGAAGTAGGATCTCTGCCACATCTTCACCGACTTTATCAGTGAGATGAAGGGGAAGGGATTGTCGGCCCCCGACCTTCGCACGACGATGAAGGCGCCGCACTGAGCCGGCACGCCCGCGGCCTGGGTGCCGAGCTTGGAGAAGAAGAACTCCCCCCAGAGCTCAAGGGTGGGGAGGACTCTGAGGAAGCCTTCACACAGGGCCACGAAGGAGGACAGCAGCACCACTGCGTTGGGGGTGAGTTGGTGCGGCTGGAGACCATAGAACTCCAGGAAGGACCAGAAAAAACTGCTCGCCGGCAGCCCCAGCCCACGCAGGCAGTGCGAGCGGAAGATGACCCGCTCGCCCTCCTGCGGTGCGGGGGAAATCTCCCCCTCCGGTGCAAGACGCACCTGCACGCGATCCTCGCCGGGAAGCCGACGGGTCCGGCGGAGGAACTCAATGTGGTCTTCATGAACTTCGGAACCGTCCCAGGTGCCGAAGCGCACTAGGGGAGGCGCGGCAGCGGAGGAAGAACTCATCGCGAGCTGTCGCCGCAGCGTTCGCCGGAGCTTGGGCGTGCGGCGGAGCGAAGAAGAGAAGAGGAAGGAGGAGAGCGAGGAGCAGCAAGGAGGAAGAGAACGAGGAGTAGTGGGAAGGAGGGGCACGCGTGCCCCCCTCTTCCCCTTACTTATAGCCCCGTGGGCTGCGAAGCCGAGGGGACGGACGTGGGGATTTACTGCGCCTACAACCCCACGACCCCCATGATCCACGTAAAGTTACTGCGCGCAGTAACTCCACGGGAATCCCAACTGTCCACCGGGGCCGCAGCGGATCCGCTCGGGCGCTGAGGCGCGGTAGTGGCGGGCCCCGCCTATGGGCCTGTCCCATCGCACGCGTAGGCTAGCAGGACGGCCTGGTCACGTGCCCTCGCGTGACAGGCCAAGAACGGGCGGCGGCCTGGAGGCTTAGCTAGCACGCCACTTAAAATCCTGCCGCGACGTTCGAAATATTGAGCAAGTCGGAATTGAGTGAGTTCGAGTTGAGCAAGTCCGACTCCTTCTAGACCGCCCGGCAGAAGTCAGTCAAAGACCATGTGTTGAGCACCAGGAAAGAGAAACTTCTGAGGCTTCTCGGCCGATCGCCCGCGGCGCCTCACCAGCTTCGGGGACTACTGTCGGAGTAATGGGCCACGGGTAGGCCAACCTGAGTCCCATAACCTTTCAAGACATCGGGGCAGGCTGCGCCCCTCAAGACCCCAGGGCGAAGAGCCGCCTCCTGAGGAGTCGACGGCAGGGCGGCCGACTACCTGCTCACGGCCGAGTCCCAGGGACGACTTCCAGAGAAGCAGGCTTTGGGGAGTCGGCCGGCGACTCCAACAAACCCATGACCTCATCGAAGGGGATGGGGCAGGGCCGTGGCTACAGTGAAGCCCACTCCCGCCCCTTACCAAGGGCAGGCATGGCCATAGCACGCCATACTCGGGAAGATCTCCGTGCGGCGTGGCACTGTTGCCCTGCCGGCCCTGACATCAGCACCACAGTACCGAGTCCGGCGCCCACGACAGCTTGTCTGAACGGCCCGGAAGCAGCAGGTCCCACCAGTCAGTGAGACCCTAGGAGACGGCGAGAGGACCGCCAGTCGGATCCGTTAGGAGTCGGCCCGGGGAGTCGGCCGAGCCCTCCCCTGGGCCCCATGCGCCATTAATCAAGATGTGATGGGGAGTGGCAATAGTGATCGCCCGCCAGGCGGCGGGACTGTTGCCACGACCCCATGAACAAGCCCGCGTCATCAGAAGCACGGCTACAGTAATCAGCAGCCGGCAAGACCCGCTCGCGGCGGACGCGGCCTGTCGGCTCCGTACCAGACCAGTCGCCGGTCCCACCCACCGGCGGGCCCCAGCAGTCGGCGGAGAAATCGGAGGCCAAAGGCACTAACGGCTGGGCCCGCGCCCAAACGATTTACCATTGTACCCCTGGGGGGTAGGCCTATATAAACCCCCCAGGGCACCCATGCAAAGGGTTGGAACCCGGTAGCTCTTGACCATACCAGATAGAAGGAGAGAGCTAGCCTTGCCCTCTCCTACCTCTAAGAAATAGCTCAAAGAGCAACCGTGTAAACACTTGGCCATAGTGATCATGCGGAGACCCCGCAGAGCAGCAGTAGGGGTATTATCTCCCTGAGAGCCCTGAAGCTGGGTAAGATTCGCCGGCGTGCATGTCTTCGCCTCATCCCGTCTCCAGGCACCGGCGACGTTCTACTCGCCCCCACCATGATAAGCCATCCGTTGGCATATGTCGCACCAAACCCCCGACAGGCGGCGCCCCCCTTTCCTTCTCCCTCCACTTCCTTCCCCCTCCTAGTAGGAGTCCTACTCCTACTAGGAGGAGGACTCCTCCTTGGTGCGCCTATAGGGCCGGCCACCTCCTCCCCTTGCTCCTTTATATACGGGGGCAGGGGGTACCCCTAGACACACAAGTTGATCTTCATGATCGTTCTCTTAGCCGTGTGCGGTGCCCCCTTCCACCATAATCCTCGATAATATTGTAGCGGTGCTTAGGCGAAGCCCTGCGATGGTAGAACATCAAGATCGTCACCACGCCGTCGTGCTGACGGAACTCTTCCCCGACACTTTGCTGGATCGGAGTCCGGGGATCGTCATCGAGCTGAACGTGTGCTAGAACTCGGAGGTGCCGTAGTTTCGGTGCTTGATCGGTTGGGCCGAGAAGACATACGACTACATCAACCGCGTTGTCATAACGCTTCCGCTGTCGGTCTACAAGGGTACGTAGATCACACTCTCCCCTCTCGTTGCTATGCATCACCATGATCTTGCGTGTGCGTAGGATTTTTTTTGAAATTACTACGTTCCCCAACAGTGGCATCCGAGCCTAGGTTTTATGTGTTGATTTTATATGCACGAGTAGAACACAAGTGAGTTGTAGGCGATATAAGTCATACTGCTTACCAGCATGTCATACTTTGGTTTGGCGGTATTGTTGGACGAAGCGGCCCAGACCGACATTACGCGTACGCTTACGCGAGACCGGTTCTCCCGACGTGCTTTGCACAAAGGTGGCTAGCGGGTGTCAGTTTCTCCAACTTTAGTTGAACCGAGTGTGGCTACGCCCGGTCCTTGCAAAGGTTAAAACAGCACCAACTTGACAAACTATCGTTGTGGTTTTGATGCGTAGGTAAGATTGGTTCTTGCTTAAGCCCGTAGCAGCCACGTAAAACTTGCAACAACAAAGTAGAGGACGTCTAACTTGTTTTTGCAGGGCATGTTGTGATGTGATATGGTCAAGACATGATGCTAAATTTTATTGTATGAGATGATCATGTTTTGTAACCAAGTTATCGGCAACTGGCAGGAGCCATATGGTTGTCGCTTTATTGTATGCAATGCAATTGCACTGTAATGCTTTACTTTATCACTAAGCGGTAGCGATAGTCGTGGAAGCATAAGATTGGCGAGACGACAACGATGCTACGATGGTGATCAAGGTGTCACGCCGGTGATGATGGTGATCACGACGGTGCTTCGAAGATGAAGATCACAAGCACAAGATGATGATGGCCATATCATATCACTTGTATTGATTGCATGTGATGTTTATCTTTTATGCATCTTATCTTGCTTTGATTGACGGTAGCATTTTAAGATGACCTCTCACTAATTATCAAGAAGTGTTCTCCCTGAGTATGCGCCGTTGTGAAAGTTCTTCGTGTTGAGACACCACGTGATGATCGGGTGTGATAGGCTCTACATTCAAATACAACAGGTGTAAAACAGTTGCACACGCGGAATACTCAGGTTATACTTGACGAGCCAAGCATATACAGATATGGCCTCGGAACACGGAGACCGAAAGGTCGAGCATGAATCATATAGTAGATATGATCAACATAGTGATGTTCACCAATGAAACTACTCCATCTCACGTGATGATCGGACATGGTTTAGTTGATTTGGAACACGTAATCACTTAGAGGATTAGAGGGATGTCTATCTAAGTGGGAGTTCTTTAGTAATATGATTAATTGAACCTAAATTTATCATGAACTTAGTACCTGATAGTATCTTGCTTGTTTATGTTTGATTGTAGATAGATGGCCCGTGCTGTTGTTCCGTTGAATTTTAATGCATTCCTTGATAAAGCAAAGTTGAAAGATGATGGTAGCAATTACACGGACTGGGTCTGTAACTTGAGGATTATCCTCATTGCTGCACAAAAGAATTACATCTTGGAAGCACCGCTGGGTGCCAGGCCTGCTGCTGGAGCAACACCAGATGTTATGAACGTCTGGCAGAGCAAAGCTGATGACTACTCGATAGTTCAGTGTGCCATGCTTTACGGCTTAGAATCGGGACTTCAACGACGTTTTGAACGTCATGGAGCATATGAGATGTTCCAGGAGTTGAAGTTAATATTTCAAGCAAATGCCCGGATTGAGAGATATGAAGTCTCCAATAAGTTCTATAGCTGCAAGATGGAGGAGAACAGTTCTGTCAGTGAGCATATACTCAAAATGTCTGGGTATAATAATCACTTGATTCAATTGGGAGTTAATCCTCCAGATGATTGCGTCATTGACAGAATTCTCCAATCACTGCCACCAAGCTACAAGAGCTTCGTGATGACCTATAATATGCAAGGGATGAATAAGACTATTCTCGAGCTCTTCTCAATGCTAAAAGCTGCGGAGGTAGAAATCAAGAAGGAGCATCAAGTGTTGATGGTCAACAAGACCACTAGTTTCAAGAAAAAGGGCAAAGGAAAGAAGAAGGGGAACTTCAAAAAGAACAACAAGCAAGTTGCTACTCAAGAGAAGAAACCCAAACCTGGAGCTAAGCCTGAAACTGAGTGCTTCTACTGCAAGCAGACTGGTCACTGGAAGCGGAACTGCCCCAAGTATTTGGCGGATAAGAAGGATGGCAAGGTGAACAAAGGTATATGTGATATACATGTTATTGATGTGTACCTTACTAATGCTCGCAGTAGCACCTGGGTATTTGATACTGGTTCTGTTGCTAACATTTGCAACTCGAAACAGGGACTACGGATTAAGCGAAGATTGGCTAAGGACAAGGTGACGATGCGCGTGGGAAATGGTTCCAAAGTCGATGTGATCATGGTCGGCACGCTACCTCTACATCTACCTTCGGGATTAGTATTAGACCTAAATAATTGTTATTTGGTGCCAGCGTTAAGCATGAACATTATATCTGGATCTTGTTTGATGCCAGACAGTTATTCATTTAAATCAGAGAATAACGGTTGTTCTATTTATATGAGTAATATCTTTTATGGTCATGCACCCTTAAAGAGTGGTCTATTCTTATTAAATCTCGATAGTAGTGACACACATATTCATAATGTTGAAGCCAAAAGATGCAGAGTTGATAATGATAGTGCAACTTATTTGTGGCACTGCCGTTTGGGTCATATCGGTGTAAAGCGCATGAAGAAACTCCATACTGATGGACTTTTGAAACCACTTGATTATGAATCACTTGGTTCTTGCGAACCGTGCCTTATGGGTAAGATGACAAAAACACCGTTCTCCGGTACTTTGGAGAGAGCAACGGTTTTGCTGGAAATCATACATACAGATGTATGTGGTCCGATGAATGTTGAGGCTCGTGGTGGATATTGTTATTTTCTCACCTTCACAGATGACTTAAGCAGATATGGGTATATCTACTTAATGAAACATAAGTCTAAAACGTTTGAAAACTTCAAAGAATTTCAGAGTGAAGTTGAAAATCATCGTAACAAGAAAATAAAATTCCTACGATCTGATCGTGGAGGAGAATATTTGAGTTACGAGTTTGGTGTACATTTGAAACAATGCAGAATAGTTTCGCAACTCACGCCACCCGGAACACCACAACATAATGGTGTGTCCGAATGTTGTAATCGTACTTTACTAGATATGGTGCGATCTATGATGTCTCTTACTGATTTACCGCTATCGTTTTGGGGATATGCTCTAGAGACGGTCGCATTCACGTTAAATAGGGCACCATCAAAATCCGTTGAGACGACGCCTTATGAACTATGGTTTAGCAAGAAACCAAAGTTGTCGTTTCTGAAAGTTTGGGGCTGCGATGCTTATGTGAAAAAGCTTCAACCTGATAAGCTCGAACCCAAATCGGAGAAATGTGTCTTCATAGGATATCCAAAGGAAACTATTGGATACACCTTCTATCACAGATCCGAAGGCAAGACTTTTGTTGCTAAATTCGGAAACTTTCTAGAGAAGGAGTTTCTCTCGAAAGAAGTGAGTGGGAGGAAAGTAGAACTTGACGAGGTAACTGTACCTGCTCCCTTATTGGAAAGTAGTACATCACAGAAACCAGTTTCTGTGACACCTACACCAATTAGTGAGGAAGCTAATGATGATGATCATGAAACTTCAGAACAAGATACTATTGAACCTCGTAGATCAACCAGAGTAAGATCCTCACCAGAGTGGTACGGTAATCCTGTTCTGGAAGTCATGCTACTAGATCATGATGAACCTACGAACTATGAAGAAGCGATGGTGAGCCCAGATTCCGCAAAATGGCTTGAAGCCATGAAATCTGAGATGGGATCCATGTATGAGAACAAAGTATGGACTTTGGTTGACTTGCCCAATGATCGGCAAGCAATTGAGAATAAATGGATCTTCAAGAAGAAGACTGACGCTGACGGTAATATTACTGTCTACAAAGCTCAACTTGTCACAAAAGGTTTTTGACAAGTTCAAGGGATTGACTACGATGAGACCTTCTCACCCGTAGAGATGCTTAAGTCTGTCCGAATCATGTTAGCAATTGCAGAATTTTATAATTATGAAATTTGGCAGATGGATGTCAGAACTGCATTCCTGAATGGATTTCTGGAAGAAGAGTTGTATATGATGCAACCGGAAGGTTTTGTCGATCCAAAGGGAGCTAACAAAGTATGCAAGCTCCGGCGATCCATTTATGGACTGGTGCAAGCTTCTCGGAGTTGGAATAAACGCTTTGATAGTGTGATCAAAGCATTTGGTTTTGTACAGACTTTTGGAGAAGCCTGTATTTACAAGAAAGTGAGTGGGAGCTCTGTAGCATTTCTGATATTGTATGTGGATGACATATTACTAATTGGAAATGATATAGAATTTCTGGATAGCACAAAGGGATACTTGAATAAGAGTTTTTCAATGAAAGACCTTGGTGAAGCTGCTTACATATTGGGCATTAAGATCTATAGAGATAGATCAAGACGCTTAATTGGACTTTCACAAAGCACATACCTTGACAAAGTTTTGAAAAAGTTCAAAATGGATCAAGCAAAGAAAGGGTTCTTTCCTGTGTTACAAGGTGTGAAGTTGAGTAAGACTCAATGCCTGACCACTACAGAAGATAGAGAGAAGATGAAAGATGTTCCCTATGCTTCAGCCATATGCTCTATCATGTATGCAATGTTGTGTACCAGACCTGATGTGTGCCTTGCTATAAGTCTAGCAGGGAGGTACCAAAGTAATCCAGGAGTGGATCACTGGACAGCGGTCAAGAACATCCTGAAGTACCTAAAAAGGACTAAGGATATGTTTCTCATTTATGGAGGTGACAAAGAGCTCATCGTAAATGGTTGCGTTGATGCAAGCTTTGACACTGATCCGGACGATTCTAAATCACAAACCGGATACATATTACTAATCGGAAATGATATAGAATTTCTGAATAGCATAAAGGGATACTTGAATAAGAGTTTTTCAATGAAAGACCTCGGTGAAGCTGCTTACATATTGGGCATTAAGATCTATAGAGATAGATCAAGACGCTTAATTGGACTTTCACAAAGCACATACCTTGACAAAATTTTGAAGAAGTTCAAAATGGATCAAGCAAAGAAAGGATTCTTGCCTGTGTTACAAGGTGTGAAATTGAGTAAGACTCAATGCCCGACCAATGCATAAGATAGAGAGAAAATGAAAGATGTTCCCTATGCTTCAGCCATAGGCTCTATCATGTATGCAATGCTGTGTACCAGACCTGATGTGTGTCTTGCTATAAGTCTAGCAGGGAGGTACCAAAGTAATCCAGGAGTGGATCACTGGACAGTGGTCAAGAACATCCTGAAATACCTGAAAAGGACTAAGGATATGTTTCTCATATATGGAGGTGACAAAGAGCTCATAGTAAATGGTTACGTTGATGCAAGCTTTGACACTGATCCGGACGATTCTAAATCGCAAACCGGATACGTGTTTACATTAAACGGTGGAGCTGTCAGTTGGTGCAGTTCTAAACAAAGCGTTGTGGCGGGATCTACATGTGAAGCGGAGTACATAGCTGCTTCGGAAGCAGCAAACAAAGGAGTCTGGATGAAGGAGTTCATATCCGATCTAGGTGTCATACCTAGTGCATCGGGTCCAATGAAAATCTTTTGTGACAATACTGGTGCAATTGCCTTGGCAAAGGAATCCAGATTTCACAAGAGAACCAAGCACATCAAGAGACACTTCAATTCCATACGGGATCTAGTCCAGGTGGGAGACATAGAGATTTGCAAGATACATATGGATCTGAATGCTGCAGACCCGTCGACTAAGCCTCTTCCACGAGCAAAACATGATCAGCACCAAAGCTGCATGGGTGTTAGAATCATTACTGTGTAATCTAGATTATTGACTCTAGTGCAAGTGGGAGACTAAAGGAAATATGCCCTAGAGGCAATAATAATGTTATTGTTTTATTTCCTTATATCATGATAAATGTTTATTATTCATGCTAGAATTGTATTATCCGGAAACATAATACTTGTGTGAATACGTAGACAAACTAAACATCACTAGTATGCCTCTACTTGACTAGCTCATTAATCGAAGATGGTTATGTTTCCTAACCATAGACATGTGTTGTCATTTGATTAAACGGGATCACATTATTAGGAGAATGATGTGATTTACATGACCCATTCCATTAGCTTAGCACCCGATCGTTTAGTATGTTGCTATTGCTTTCTTCATCACTTATACATGTTCCTGTGACTATGAGATTATGCAACTCCCGTTTGCCGGAGGAACACTTTGTGTGCTACCAAACGTCACAACATAACTGGGTGATTATAAAGGACCTCTACAGGTGTCTCCAAAGGTAAATGTTGGGTTGGCGTATTTCGAGATTAGGATTTGTCACTCCGATTGTCGGAGAGGTATCTCTGGGCCCTCTCGGTAATGCACATCACATAAGCCTTGCAAGCATTGCAACTAATGAGTTAGTTGTGAGATGATGTATTACGAAACGAGTAAAGAGACTTGCCGGTAACGAGATTGAACTAGGTATTGAGATACCAACGATCGAATCTCGGGCAAGTAACATACCGATGACAAAGGGAACAACGTATGTTGTTATGCGGTCTGACCGATAAAGATCTTCGTAGAATATGTAGGAGCCAATATGAGCATCTAGGTTCCGCTATTGGTTATTGACCGGAGACATGTCTCGGTCATGTCTACATTGTTCTCGAACCCGTAGGGTCCGCACGCTTAAGGTTTCGATGACAGTTATATTATGAGTTTATGAGTTTTGATGTACCGAAGTTAGTTCGGAGTCTCGGATGTGATCACGGACATAACGAGGAGTCTCGAAATGGTCGAGACATAAAGATTGATATATTGGACGGCTATATTCGGACACCGGAAGTGTTCCGGGTGATTTCGGAGAAAACCGGAGTACCGGAGGGTTACCGGAACCCCCCCGGGAGAAGTAATGGGCCATATGGGCCTTAGTGGAGAAAGGGAAGGGCAGCCAGGGTGGGCCGCGCGCCTCCTCCCCCCTGATCCGAATTGGACTAGGAGAGGGGGGCGGCGCCCCCCTTTCCTTCTCCCTCCCCACTTCCTTCCCCCTCCTAGTAGGAGTCCTACTCCTACTAGGAGGAGGACTCCTCCTTGGCGCGCCTATAGGGCCGGCCGGCCTCCTCCCCTTGCTCCTCTATATACGGGGACAGGGGGCACCCCTAGACACACAAGTTGATCTTTGTGATCGTTCTCTTAGCCGTGTGCGGTGCCCCCTTCCACCATAATCCTCGATAATATTGTAGCGGTGCTTAGGCGAAGCCCTGCGACGGTAGAACATCAAGATCGTCACCACGCCGTCGTGCTGACGGAACTGTTCCCTGACACTTTGCTGGATCAGAGTCCAGGGATCGTCATCGAGCTGAACGTGTGCTAGAACTCGGAGGTGCCGTAGTTTCGGTGCTTGATCGGTCGGGCCGTGAAGACGTACGACTACATCAACCGCGTTGTCATAACGCTTCCGCTGTCGGTCTACAAGGGTACGTAGATCACACTCTCCCCTCTTGTTGCTATGCATCACCATGATCTTGTGTGTGTGTAGGAAATTTTTTGAAATTACTACGTCCCCAACATTGATGGCGTGGAAATCATCGCCACGGGCCATGTGGATATGAAGGAGATAATCCTCGATCCATACCGCAGGATCTGTTGTGCCATCATATGATTCGATGTTTACGGGTTTGAAACCCTTGGGGATTTGATGATCCATTATTTCGTCTGTAAAGCAGAGTGGGTGTGCGGCGCCTCTGTACTGGGCTATATCATGACGTAGCTCCAATGAGCCTTGTCTACTGTGTTTGGCCCTGCCGAATTTGTGGCCGGCGTGATGGTTACCGTCTCGGGCCGTGGGGCGCCCACGCGATCCGTAGATCGATCTTGTTTGCCTTGCCTTGTCCTCCAACATGTCTCGTAAGTCCGACGCATATTCCCGTGCCTTGGTACGGGGTGCGGCTTGAGTGGAGGGCCGAGAGGCCTCTCTATCACGGCCACGAGGTGGCTGGTCGGCCACATCAAGTGCTTCCTCCTCTAATCGGGGTAGCAACCTGCGCTTTGGGTAGCTCTTGGAGGGGTGTTCGAGTTTATGCTCTTCGGCCGCAAGGACTTCAGTCCATCTGTCGACTAGCAAATCTTGATCAGCTCTAAGCTGTTGCTGTTTTTTCTTGAGGCTTCTTGCCATGGCCATAAGCCTGCGTTGAAAACGCTCTTGCTCGACGGGATCCTCTGGCACGATGAATTCGTCGTCTTCGAGGCTTGCCTCGTCTTCGAAGGGAGGCATATAATTATCGTCCTCGACCTCTCTGTCTGTCGCTCTCTCATGAGGGCTGGTTTCTCCATCCTCCTGTCACTACTAGGGAAAAGGCTAGCAGCAGCACGGGTTTTTAGGCTATCAGCAGCGCGGACAGCCGCGCTACCAATAAGGCGCTACAGCTAACTGTTACTAGTAGCGTGGGCTAAACCCGCGCTACTACTAAATGATTAGTAGTAGCACGGGTGCACACGCGCTACTACTAAGCTAACACCCACACTACTACTAACCTAACTACTAGTAGCGCTCACTTTTAACCCACTCTACTACTAACAATTTAGGAATTAAAAAAATAAAAGTTAGATGTGGTATTCATGAATGGTAATACGTCCATTGCAAAGCAAACCAACGTCACAGAACCATCTCAGGATTCCATTTAACATCAGACACACAACCATCATCGAAGTACCTCCCCTAGTGGTCCACCACCAACCTAAACAAATCACTTCTCTAGATATATCTAGCAAGGCTTGGAGTTCAGGCGCCAATGTACCCGAATCCTCCTTCCCCGGACGATGGCGTCGAGGACCTCCACCTCAAAGACCTCCGGTGTGAAAATCACCTGGACGTTCATCTGTTCGACGTGGCCACTGTGCTTCACAGCAAAGTCCGCCTCCAAGTGGTTGAAGAGCACAACGCCCACCAGGCCACGCTAGTCAGCATCGATCACCCCTGCGCCCACGTCGGGAAAGTGAAAACTTGTTAGTACGCAAATTGCATCAGTTAAACTAAATAGTATATTACAATTCACAAGACCCATTAAGTTAAGATTCCTTATCATCTAGCAATTTAAAGGGGATCATGCCGAATATATATGCTTAATTCCTCACTTCTTATTCAAACTAAATATATAGATTTGGCAAATGCATAGAAAAACATAAAGTCCAAAAGAAACACAGAAATGCATATGTGAACTAAATTACTTTGTGTGTTAGCAGATTTCTTGTTAGGTTATTCACTATATATAGTACCACATCAGGCAGGGTGATGTGTTTACTTCGTGCCGCAATGTTTGGCACCAAGTTCAGTCTTGGAAGACAAATACAATACATTGCTAGGCGGGACAAGGCAAAGAAAAATACAGAAATTTGTAGTTACTAAATCATTAGCATAAATCAGTGCCTTCTGTCGCGGGGGTCATGTGTCAACTGATTTCAAGTATGTTCTTGCAAGCTACAAAGATGTTAAGAATTACTTGCAATCTGGTTTTTGCAAGCCACAAAGTTGTTCAAAATTACTACTTATCTAGTAGTACAAATGTTGAAAACAGATTATGAACTAGTCCAGACTCTACATACACGTATGTGATGAGCATTGAAGCATTCACTCTCCCAGGCTGTTTAGGATCATCAACCTAGTGGATGTCGTCCGGTAATAGAGGAAGTGCATCCTATATAAGGCACCCAACAAAAAGCTAAGTGACGGCTACTGTTTTCTCAGGCAGGGTGTACAAATTTAACAAAAATGAAAGTGCACTAGCACTATAGAGTCCGGTATATCCAGTTGCTAGGGCAAGTACTAAGGTCTAAGACGATATGCTACTAAATGATTGATTTTGTTGTTGCTCATGGACATAGACATGAGCAAGCATATGGCAGGGCCATGAACCTATGCAAAGCATCAATTGTTTTCAGCTCCATGGCAACATGTCCAGTGGAAATCAAGATACTACCCACTTGCACAACTTAATCTACCATGCGCATGCGAGAGGCTACAGCTTCCTCAAAAAACAAGTAAAGAAGAGCATCATGGTTTCCTCACCCAAATACATTGACCCACTCTCCATCTGCCTTCCCTTCGCTGGCCGGAGCCATCGGCTCTGTCCTGGCAGCCTCCGTCGCCGGGGTCATAGAGAATAGAATGGTCCATGGCTCTGCATGAACATCAAACATATCTCTGATAGAATTACATATGAAGAAAGCATCACTCCTGACAATTTCATCAAGAAAAGGGAAGTTAGCTAACTTATAGGGGAAACAAAACATCAAGAATCTAACTGAACAAAAGGAAACCTAGTCCAATTGCGCATTTTTTTAGAACAGGAGGATGACCCCCGTCCAACGGCGCATAGGCCTAGTGGAATTTTATTCAAGGACCAGACAAGAGCATCTTTCAGTTTACTACAATATGTAATTTAAATAGCACAAAGCAAACAACTATAAAATGACAAGTGAACTATGATCCAATATTGTGCAGAATATTAAAATGAAGGTGGATTTTTTCATATTCGAGTTTTTCTTAATAGTAACTTAAAAAATAAATGAATATATGCATAAGGTGGATTTTCACGTGCAACCTGTGGTAGTTTCAGTTTGTCCCGGCTTCAATTGTCACTCCAAACCTCTATTTCTCTTGTGGGCAACTCAAAATTGTTTACAATCCGTTATCTGCAAAAAATAAAATGGACTGAACTGAGTTAAAATAAACACATTACATGAATAGGCCAGACATAAACCTCTATATGCTATGCCGAATTAAGATAAAATAAACACATTGCATGAACTGAGTTAAAATGGACTGAACTGAGTTAAATCGGCCATTTTCATTTATAAGTGATCTATATGCTATGGCAAGCAACAACTCATTACATGAACAGGCCGACAAGCCATGTCGCGCAATGATCTGTTCATCGCAGAGCGTAGAACCATTCACAGGGCAACCATTCAACAGCAGATATATAGAGATTGATCCATCATCCAACACATTCATCCGCTACGAAATTACCACACGACAGTATGATGATATTCACATGAACACAACAACAGGCCTGT